>NC_133329.1:253030689-253404439 GCF_042186555.1 Aquarana catesbeiana
ATATATGTGTATATATATATATATATATATATATATATATATATATATATATATATATATATATATATATATATCCCAGTTTTGTGCAGCTCACTGCAGGCCAATAGTATGTCTGGAAGGCCAACAAGGAGAGGCAGACAGTCACAAGCCAATAAAAGAGGGCAAGCAGGCTCTGTGTCTAGAGGCAACAGTGCTGCATCCTCATCAGCACATGACCGTGGGACACGCTTGGCCTTTTTTTCGGCAGCTGGCCGTGTTGAGCAGCAACATGCGGAAGACCCAGGCTCAGATTACTTTGTCTGGCAAAGCAGCTGCCAATGAGACCTCTTCCCTCAGCTCAATGGCATCAGTGACTCCTTCCCTAGCCCCACCATGTCCTCCTCAAACAGTCCCTCAAACTGTTTGACCACAGTGTTGGGTACATGCTCCAGGAGGATGCCCAGCGTTTTGAAAGCTCTGATGATGATACTGAGCTAGATGAAGGCAGTAACGTGAGCACGGACAGAGGGGGTGCCCAAGAAGGACAGCAATCTGGCATTCATGTTCCCCCTGCTGCAGCATACTGCCAGGTTTGCTCCAGTGATGAGGAGGGAGGGGATGATGAGGTCACTGACTCCACATGGGTGCCTGATAGGAGAGAGGAGGAGGAGGAGGAGGAAGAGGCACATCACCAATGAGGCAGGATGCCCTCCAGGGGCCAGCCTAAGGGCAGCACACCTCAGAGCTCCGCATGTGCAGGGCGCTGCTGTCTCTGTGCATTATTCCAGTAGTTCTTTGGTGTGGGCCCTTTTTGAGACGAGTGCAACAGATCGCACCGCTGCTATTAGCAACATATGTCTCAAGCGTATCTCGCGTGGCCAAAACATCTCCCGCTTGGGCACCACATGATTGACCAGACATATGTTGACCTGCCATGCAGTTCGCTGGCAAGCGTACCTAAAAGACCCACACCAAAGAACAAAGAGGACCTCTCCTTGCTCCTCATCAGCTGGGATCTCCAACCCCACTATACTTTCAGTCCTCTCTGAGACCTGCACTGAGAGGAATGAAGGTGTAGAATTAGGTGTGTCATAGTCAAGTACTTGCGGGCAATCTGCTATCAGTACACCAACGTCAGATTGTACCAGGCAAATTTCCCTGCCCCAGCTGCTGCACCGCAGAAAGAAGTTCACTCCCAGCCATCCACATGCCCAGCGGTTGAATGCTAGATTGGCAAAATTGCTAGCACTTCAACTGCTACCTTTTCAGTTGGTAGACTCTGCCCCCTTCCGTGAGTTTGTGGAATGTGCGGTTCCTCAGTGGCAGGTTCCCAAACGCCACTTTTTCTCATGGAAGGCGATTCCGGCTCTCTACCGGCATGTGGAAGGCAATGTCTTGGCCTCGCTGGACAGGGCAGTCAGCGGTAAGGTGCATAATACCGCTGACTCATGGTCCACCAGGCATGGACAGGGATGTTACCTAAGTTTCACAGCACATTGGGTGACTCTGCTGGCAGCTGGGAAGGATGCAGGACAAGGTGCAGTAGTGTTGGAGGTTGTTCCGCCACTACGCCTCCAAAATGCCACTACTGGTGATTCTGACACGCCTCTCTCCTCCACCCCCTTCTCTTCTTCTTCCTCCATGGCCTCTTCCTGTGCTTTGTCCTTGGAACCAGCGGTGCTCCGTAGGCGTTCAAGGGGCTATGCAAGTACGCAGGCCAAAAGATGTTATGCGGTGCTTGAGCTGGTGTGCTTGGGGGACAGGAGCCACACTGGGGCAGAGGTTCTGTCAGCAGGGGCAGGTTTAGAGGTGGTTGACGCCACACCAACTTAAGGCAGGAATGGTGGTTTGCGACAATGGCACCAACCTACTCTCCGCCCTCCGACAGGGACAAATGACCCATGTGCCCTGTTTGGCTCACGTCCTTAACTTGGTGGTGCAGCGGTTCTTGGGCAGGTACCCGAGCTTACAGGATGTCCTGAGGCAGGCCAGGAAAGTCTGTGTGCATTTCCGCCGGTCATATAATGCCAGTGCTCGGCTGGCAGACCTCTAAAAGGAATTTGACCTGCCCAAGAACCGCCTAATCTGTGACATGCCCACATGGTGGAACTCAACGTTGGCCATGCTGCAGCGGCTACACATGCTGCAGAGGGCCATCAATGAGTACCTGTGCGACTATGGCACCAGGACAGGATCAGAGGAGCTTGTTTTTTTTCCCCACGCCAGTGGGCCATGATCAGGGATGCATGCACTGTCCTGTCACCATTTGAGGAGGCCACGAGGATGGTGAGCAGTGACAGTGCATGCATCAGTGACACTGTCCCCCTTGTCCACCTGTTGGAGTACACGCTGCGTGGAATAATGGACAGGGCACTTGAGGCAGAACAGAGGCAGGAGAAGGAGGACTTCCTTAGCTCTCAAGGCCCCCTTTATCCAGACACTGTTCCTGCATGCCCGCCGATCACACAGGAAGAGGAGGAGGAGGAGAAGGATTGTGTCAACATGGAGGTGAAGCCTGGCACTCAGCATCAGGAGCAGTCTTTAAGGGATCATTTACAGTCTCAAGAAACCCATGGACTTGTACGTGGCTGGGAGGAGGTGGCTGCGGATCATGTCGTCCTTAGTGACCCAGAGGACTCCGGACCAAACGCCTTAGCAAACCTACGCTGCATGGCCTCCCTGATCCTGCAAAGCCTGCGGAAGGATCCTTGTATTCGTGGTATCAAGGAGAGGGTTCAATACTGGCTGGCAACCCTCCTTGATCCACGTTACAAGGGTAAGGTTGCAGAGAGAGCAGAGGATGAAACCTCTTCGGGAGGCCTTGCAGAAAGGTCTGTGCATTCCCAGAGACTGGGAGGTTACAAACTCCTGTTCCTGGACAACGTGTTGCTGAGGCTTCGGTCAGTCAAAGAAGGAGCGGGGGAGAAGGTGGCGTCTGACTGATGCGTTCAGACAATTTTTTAGTCCGCAGCCCCAAGGTATGATCGGATCCAGCAACCATCGCCAGAGTCTGTTTTACATGGTGCAGGAATACCTAGGGGCAAGATCTGACTTGGACACCTTTCCCACCGAAAATCCTCTGGGTTACTGGGTCTTGAGTATGGATCACTGGCCAGAGCTTGCACAGTATGCAATTGAGCTACTGGCCTGTCCTGCATCCAGCATTCTTTCGGAACGCACATTCAGTACTGCTGGAGGCTTTGTAACCGATCACAGGGTGCTTCTGTCCACCGACTCGGTCGATCGACTGACCTTCATAAAAATAAATCAGTCTTGGATCACCACCAGCTACCAAGCACCTGATGCTGATGTAACTGAATAATTTTTTTTGAAATGTCAGATCCCTTCAAAGACTGCCTATGCTGATGCTGAGTGACTATCCTGTTATGCTGAGTAATTATCCTCTACCTCCTCAATGATCATGCTGATAGCTTGTAAGAACATTTTTGGTTCTGGGCGCTGCCACCAGTGCCTAAGGCCCAATTTTTCAGCCCCTGTTTAACAGGGGCATGTAATTACAATTTTTGATGCAATTCTTTGCAGCAGGGCTAGTTCCTGCGCTCCAACTAGAGTATCTGTGAGGGGTTGCAGTGTTGTGGCACCAGCACCAGTGCCTAAGGCCCAATTTTTCAGCCCCTGTTTAACAGGGGCGTGTAATTACAATTTTTGATGCAATTCTTTGCGGCAGGGCTAGTTCCTGCGCTCCAACTAGAGTATCTGTGAGGGGTTTCAGTGTTGTGGCACCAGCACCACCACCACCAAAGGCCCAATTTTTCTGGCCCTGTTCAACAGGGGCATGTAATTACAATTCTTGATATAATATTTCACAGCAGGGCCCGTTCCAGCGCCCACCAAGAGTGACTATGAGGACTTACAGTGTTGTGGCACCAGCACCACCACCACCAAAGGCCTAATTTTTCTGGCCCTGTTCAACAGGGGCATGTAATTACAATTCTTGATATAATATTTCACAGCAGGGCCCGTTCCAGCGCCCACCAAGAGTGACTGTGAGGACTTACAGTGTTGTGGCACCAGCACCATCATCACCAAAGGCCCAATTTTTCTGCCCCTGTTCAACAGGGGCATGTAATTACAATTCTTGATCTAATATTTCATAGCAGGACCCTGTGAGGGCTTACAGTGTTGTGGCAACACCAACACCTAAGGCCCCAATTTCTGCTGAGTATATAGGGCAGGCCCCTACTTTCAAACATCCAACTTAAAAACTACTCCTACTTGCAAATGGAAGGAGACAACAGGAAGTGAGATAAAATCTAACCCTAGGAAGGGAAATTCTCTCCTGTAAGAGTTAATATGGGAAAAACGTTTCTCCTTTCCACTGATGCTTTATCGCCAATCCTTGTTTCACTAAAAACCCCAAATTTTCAAAAAACATTTGTCATTGGGACAAAAAGTTAGGTGAAATCTTCTGAAGAGGAGCACAGACAGCAAAACAAATGTCACAGGGGTGATAATGCTTTCCTATGTTTTCCAAAAAGCTTAAAATAGATGTTTTGGCTGGAGCTAAACACGTTAAAAATGTACCAGTTCAAAATTACAAACAGATTCTACTGCTGTTCAGAGTATATAGGGCCTGGTGGCCCCACACCTTTCCTTTTTTTAATTTGGGTGCGGGGTTCCCAGGTTCTGGTGCGAACCGAACCGGGGGGTGTTCGGCTCATCCCTAGTGCCTGGCTACACTGTGCCTTCTGGTATTCTGGCCACCAGAATCTCAAGTTGACACATACAGTATATTGTAACTTCAGTCTATATTCTGGTTAGCTTCCTGTGTTTATCACATCTTTATAATGTTTAGTTCCAATTCAGCAATTTCCTTTTATGTGCTGTATATAAGGTAGATCTCTAGAGACATCATTTTCTGCTTCTTCCCTGGTGTTGGAGTGTTGCAGCCGCCCATGCTCTAATGCCGCGTACACACGACCGGACTTTACGGCATACTTGGTTCGACGGATCGGAGTCTGTCGGACAATTCGATCGTGTGTGGGCTCCAGCGGACTTTTTTCCCCCAAAAGTTCGACAGACCTAGAAATTAAACATGTTTCAAATCTTTTCGACGGACTCGAGTCCGGTCGAAAAGTCCGCTCGTCTGTATGCTAGTCCGACGGACAAAAGCTGACTCTAGGGCAGCTATTGGCTACTGGCTATGAACTTCCTTGTTTTAGTCCGGTCATACGTCCTCAAGTATGAATCCGTTGGACTTTGGTTGATTGTGTGTAGGCAAGTCCGTTCATTCGGAAAGTCCATTGTAAAGTTTGTCGAAAAGTCCACAGGACAAAGTCTGCCGTAAAGTCCGCTCGTGTGTACGCGGCATTAGAGGGACCCATTTTGGGCTGTAGTTAAGGTTAGTTTGTTTGCTTTTATATTATTTTTTTAAACTTTTTTCCATTTTTTTTCATTGTAATTGAATTTTTTTTTCTTCATGGGTCCTTCCTTTGATCAGCATATGTATACATATATTTTTTCAGATCTCTTAGCTGCCCTCTGGACCTCTGCATTTACAGTTGTCCCCTTTTTCTCCTTTTGGTACACTTTCACCATGAAATCACATCACCACAATACCAGGTTTTTCCTTTATCTGTAGGCTGCAACCACTAACCTATGAGTTTGTGAGTATTTAGAGTACGATGTTGTATTTTGTAATATGTTTCTATTGTTCAGTTCTGTTTATAATATTATTGGGAGTTTTGTTCCACTGTGATATAAGCCTACAGTGTATGTCTCGTTTTTATATATATATATATTTTCTGTTTTTGAATTACAGTATATTTGGTTCCAGGAAAGTTCCATACACTCATGATACAATTTGTTGGATAGACTATTTCTGGAATGTTGGCACCCTAGTAGTCTCCAATCACATCAGTTATCTTCTGCTTTTAATTTAACTTTCAGCCACTTTTTACATTTTTTTAAAAGTTTTACAAATATAGTATGAAACAATACACATGTGTAAGTTTTTTTGCATGTAGTTGCACTATAAGCACAAGGGAGCCAATTCATACAAGGTCCTATTCACATTATGACTAGCAACTTCATGCATTGTGCATGTGCAATTTTTTGCTTACTATCATGCAACACTAATAGGGTAGCCTATTAATTTCAATGGGCTGTTCTATGTGCGACAAACACAGCAAAGAAGCTTCTAATATACACCATTAAAAGTAAATGGCAATAACAGAGGTAAAAGGCTGTCACTAGAGCTACACCCAAGTTGAATTAATACTGGGGAGGAAGGTAATAATACACAACCATTCCTCAACCCAGTAAAAAATAGTCACCAAGTCCTAATGAAAACAAGGTGTATTCCTCGAAATCAGGGCAGCAAATAGAAAAAAGGGAAGGACAAAGTCCAAAAGAGATTCTTTAAAGTGTTGCGACCAGTAATATCCAAAAAATCATTTTCTTTATTTGAAAAATTCCACATACAAGATAAAAAGTGTATCGTCCACCACATTAAAGAATTAAAAATATGACAACTTTGTCAAGACACAGGTAGCTACCACAGACATACAACTCTCACATACCACATAAACCAGCTGTCAGGTGTGCACATCCCGGTGAGGAAAGTGTTCACTATACTGTATTGGCTATCCACTAGTCAGTATGGGATATCCACTAGATAGGGATGGCAACTTCACTGGTGTATTTAGAGTAGAATGGAGAAGAGTGATCCAGGCACTGACAGTCTCCGGTGGTGTGGGGAATCACCATAATGATCTCACTATGGAGAGGTTGGGGGGTTGTAATGTTCAATTGTGGAGTGGAGGGAGATCAATGTGAGGGATTCACAATGGTGCAGGAGAGAACTAACTGAGAGTCTATCCGACAACAAGTGTAGATATCACAATAGGATGATCAAACAGATATCAGTGGTGCAGCCACGCTATACAGTCCAAATAAAAGAAAAGTCTGGTGTCCCCAGTAACACACCTTCATCCCTAATAATACAATAGAAACATGGATGTCGCCCTTGGGACCCTGAATAGCGAGCCACATCTCGCGAAAAGCGGCAGGTGTTATAGATGTCATGTATACTCATGTACTTTAAATGTGCATTAACTATGTGCAATATTGTATCGGCTTTGCCTTTGTATGTTACTTTTTTATGCGTGACTATTTCTGTGATAAATACTTTACTGTATTTACATTTTTCAATTTTATTGGCCAATTGTGCACACCTCATTCAAAGTCCCAAGGGCGACATCCATGTTTCTAAGATATGCAGTCGGAATCCGCAAACTGACGACAATAGAGGCCAGCTGAGCGGCATATATAGTGGGAGGTAGGGGAGAGATGGAGGCACAGCTTAATGATTACCCAGCCGGGAATGAAAAATCGCAAGTCTAGCTCACCACTCTGCGGGTTCCAGGCATTCACGCTGTACTGGAGGCCGTGTAGTCACAGATAAGGAGAGAGGGATGGAGCATTTACAACACTGCCCTGCACACTTCACTGGCGTCTCAGTCCGCGATCTCTGCTCGTATCAGTAATTTACTTCTGCATTCCGCTTCCTGCAGAACATCCGGGGATGTCAGATGAAGGAATGTCTGTGGCAGAAGGTCTGTGTCATCAATACACAAGATGTGGTGGCATAATGTTGATGCGTTTCACTTGGAATTTGAGTTTCATCAGAGCAATACTGTCAGTGCCTGGATCACACTTCTTCATTCTACCCTACATACACCAGTGAAGTTGCCATCCCTATCTAGTGGATATCCCATACTGATTCACTTAGTGGACAGCCAATACAGTATATAGTGAACACTTTCCTCACTGGAATGTGCACACCTGACAGCTGGTTTATGTGGTGTGTGAGAGTTGTATGTCTGTGGTAGCTACCTGTGTCTTGACAATATGAAAACAAGAATAAAAATAAATAAGAATAAAAAAGAATAAGAATAAAAATATAGGTGGGACTTTATATGAGCTGTCTCCAATAGGTACACAGGTCTCCATCCCTATTTGTTTGAAAAGGAAAAGGGGAATTGGGAACAGTGGGACTTTATATGAAACAAGACACTTGGGTGGTTCAAATCAATCAATATAGTAAAAAATTTTATTGGTCAAGCCTTTTACTTGACCTGCTTACCCATCTTGGATGTTACCTCAGCTCCCGGGGAGGCGTCTCCTTCACCTCCCATTGCCTTTGATCTACACTTCTGATACTATGATTTATCCCTGTGCTTACCATAGGTAAGAGTTGATAGAACTACTAATTGATGTTCCCTCTCTTTCTACTATAATCAACTACCATTGATTATTAACCTATTATCTACCATAGGTACCCCCAATGTATAGCTGCTCCTGATGAGTGGAAACAATCCACGAAATGCGTCAAGCTTTTTTATTATTGGATGCTATACCACAATAATCATGATTCTACTATGGGTTTGAAATTTTCAAATTATCAATTACATTTTATTGGTTAGTAATATATAGATAATTTAGAGTGTACTGTCGGTTCATTATCAACCTTATGTAATAATGTTATTGTATTATGAATTTTATTGTGCTATGAATTTATCATGCCTTTTTATTCTGCCAATTACATATTGATTCACTATTAATGTTCCCACCGTACTACCCCCTTCTGTATGCCAATAAACTTTTTTACTATATTGATTGATTTGAACCACCCAAGTGTCTTGTTTCATATAAAGTCCCACTGTTCCCAATTCCCCTTTTCCTTATCAAACAAATAGGGATGGAGACCTGTGTACCTATTGGTCACGGCTCATATAAAGTCCCACCTATATTTTTATTCTTTTTTTCAAGTTGATTAGGGATGGAAACAACACACTTGTTTATTTTGTTTTACCCCTTGGTTAATTGTTGCTATATCATCCTTTGTAGCCAGTACAGGCATATGCAACATTGGTACCTATCCCATGTTCATTTCATTAAGGCCAATTATCTATCTCCATGGGGGGGGGTGCGTCCACCTCCTGGAGCTGCGACGTGCACCGCGGCGATCCTCCAATCCCCTAGCCATTGGTTACGGGGTTGTTGGCTCGGTCTCGCTGCACGTTGACACCACGCCCACACGTCACACGTCCAGCGTCAATAGTGACGCCGCACGCTGACGTGCTTATTAGTCCACCAGCGTACAACACGAGGGATGCCGGGCGCCTACATATGAGCGCTAGTCGCTCGGACAGGTTGCTCTCTTCCCCTGAGCTGCACAATCAACAGCGTGATGTTGGTGTACATCCCTGATGGTGTTGCAGGCTGCCTTCACCACTGCTCCTCTCTCCAGAGTATGTTTTCCTCTTATTCCACCCTGTTCACCTCCTTTGTCACCCTCCCACTACACATTTCACTGTGCAGGTTCAGGTAACCGTCTCTTCCCTTTGGGTTTCCTTTCCTATCCCACGGTGGTTGGACATCCTTGTCTATGAATAATTTGATTCACCCTATGGCATTTCCTTTTTTCCCCTTTTTTTTCTCACTTTGGGCCATCCACTCTGGCCCTATTCCAGCTCCCTACTCCCTACTCATCCCATTCTTTCCACCTATATCTTCACTATTCAGTTTTTTCTCATTTTTCACCTCACCAATTCCACCTTAATTTCTGTTTTTTCCACCAGTTCTTTGGGCTCACCTCCATTACCTCGATTCTGTTAAGGTGACCCCCATCCAGTCTGCGTTACTCACCTTTTACTTGACCTGCTTACCCATCTTGGATGTTACCTCAGCTCCCGGGGAGGCGTCTTCTTCACCTCCCATTGCCTTTGATCTACACTTCTGATACTATGATTTATCCCTGTGCTTACCATAGGTAAGAGTTGATAGAACTACTAATTGATGTTCCCTCTCTTCCTACTATAATCAACTACCATTGATTATTAACCTATTATCTACCATAGGTACCCCCAATGTATAGCTGCTCCTGATGAGTGGAAACGATCCACGAAAGGCGTCAAGCTTTTTTATTATTGGATGCTATACCACAATAATCATGATTCTACTATGGGTTTGAAATATTCAAATTATCAATTAAATTTTATTGGTTAGTAATATATAGATACGTTGGAGTCTACTGTCGGTTCATTATCAACCTTATGTAATAATGTTATTGTATTATGAATTTTATTGTGCTATGAATTTTTAATGCCTTTTTATTCTGCCAATTACATATTGATTCACTATTAATGTTCCCACCTACCTCCCCCCTTCTGTGTGCCAATAAACTTTTTTACTATATTGATTGATTTGAACCACCCAAGTGTCTTGTTTCATATAAAGTCCCACTGTTCCCAATTCCCCTTTTCCTGTGTCTTGACAATGTTGTTATATTTTTAATTCTTTAATGTGGTGGACGATACACTTTTTCTCTTGTATGTGGATTTTTTCAAATAAAGAAAAAGATTTTTTGTATATTACTGGTTGATCCTCTTTGAAGAATCTCTTTTGGACCTTGTCCTTCCCTTTTTTCCATTAAAAATAAATGGTGCCGCAAGTGTCGCATGCGTTTTTTTTGCGCATTCTGTGAACGCGCAATATAAGTTTGCGGTCGTTTATAAGACACTATAGTATGAATTTAGTCTCAAGAAATATAAAAGAAAGATGGCAGAGCAGTTTGTGTTTTTTGATAGATGTCATTCTTTCCTAGCTGCTGACATTTGGGAACATCTGGCTTGTGCGCCCTATGTGTAATTATAATCAGGTGATGTAATGTGTGTAGATTTACATTAAGCCTGTGCTTATTATTTGTCAGCCATCTGACTGAAGTGTAGAAATATACATGTGCAAAATGGAATGGCTTCCACATGTATACTCAAACTGCACCATCTTAACGTTTAAAAACAATTACAGCTCTTTTTAGGTTATAGTTTATATGTATTCCTTTTAACAAAGCATATGAATGTGGATAATTATTATCTGAATTTTGCACCAAGATGTAATTTAAAAAAATAGCCTTGAAATATTATCTTACTTTACTTAGCTGTAGTGTTTGCACCTAGATGGAAAATTAACAAATATGCAAGATTTGTTTTGCTTGAATGATTTCTCTTTATTTTTTCTGCTCTGACATCTAAGATTTCAACCCTCCCACATGTAAAGAGAACTGGTGGGCTTTCCCACAAACACAGGTGAGACAGGATATACAATATCTGCAGAAAACCCTTGGTAAAACAACATTTTAGAATGACAAAGTGCTGAGCAGAGGGTTCTTGGGATTACCAAATTGTAAAAATAGTACTGCATCTGGAAACAATTTGCAAAGCTCTTTGCCACATGTACAGTGTACGGGATGTTGGGTGTCTGCGTGACACAGATGAGAGAAAGCATAGAAATATTTCACTTTTAGTTACAGCTTGCTTCAGTTTTGTTACAGAACATGGTAGATTTTAGATTTTTATTTTTCCATTAGTTTAGAGGTTAGACCTTAGAGTATATCAGCTTGGTCAGCAAAATTTGAGAGTGTTGCTATATCAAGCCATGGCTAATGTAGCAGAAACAGGGGGAGGGGGCAGCTGGTTCATTGGTCCATGGGGAATAGAATAAAAGAGTATTACTCTATCCTTCAAATTCAATTTTCTATTATAGTCAATCTGAACTGTTAACAACATTCAGTTTTAAAGACACCAGAGGTATTGAAATTGCCTATAGTTATCAATCTGCAATCAGTTCTACACTAATGAAAAGCAAAAACTGATTACTTTCCCTTAGAACTGCCTTAAATAAGCCAGCTATTGCAATCCAAAGAATCATAATGTTTTAAGTATGGCTACCTTCAACTATTATTAGGATTTTACCTTTAATCAGTTTGGGACAGTCAGAACAATAGCATGATTGCTGACTGGTCACTATGAACTGATGTTTTTTTTTTGCATATTAAAAAGAACATTACTTAATTAAATGAGACCAATAATAGTGGCAGTGTGTGTATATACAGTATATATATTTGTATAATGCCCCGTACACACGGTCGGATTTTCCGACGGAAAATGTGTGATAGGACCTTGTTGTCGGAAATTCCGACCGTGTGTAGGCTCCATCACACATTTTCCATCAGATTTTCCGACACACAAAGTTTGAGAGCAGGCTTTAAAATTTTCCGACAACAAAATCCGTTGTCGGAATTTCCGATCGTGTGTACACAAATCCGAAGCACAAAGTGCCGCATATGCTTAGAATAAATAAAGAGATGAAAGCTATTGGCTACTGCCCCATTTATAGTCCCGACGTGCGTGTTTTACATCACCACATTCAGAATGATCGGACTTTGTTTGACCGTGTGTATGCAAGACAAGTTTTAGCCAACATCCGTCGGAAAAAATCCTAGGATTTTGTTGTCGGAATGTCCAATCAATGTCCGACCGTGTGTACGGGGCATAACAGTTTTTTCCCTTCTTTTCCCATAGTTTTTTTGTTAATGTATGATTCCTTCAGAGGTTGTTAGGGGTTCCTGGAGCAATGAGCTTTTTTCAAAACATAACCACTGATAGCAATTATCTTTTCAGCTATCTGTAACAGGGGCTTTCTCTTCCCATTGAGCACTAGTGTAATGGGTCCCTACTTCTATTGACCATCAGTGTAAATTATACTTCTACCAATTGCCCCTCAGTGAAAGTATACTTCTATCAATGGCCACCTGTGTAATGGGGCCCTTCTTCTATTGACCACAAGTGTAATAGAGCCCTTCTTCTACTGATCACCAGTGTAAGGGACCCTTCTACCAATGACCACCATTATAAGATGGCCCTTCTCTTATTGATCACCAATGTAAAGCCTGCCATAGATAGAGTGATCCTCTTTCCCTGTTGAAACCGTCTATGGCGGGCTTAACGGAGCATTTCACTGATTTAAATGTATAAGGGGACATTTTTTCACTGACCAACAATATGAGTGAATGCTACAATTTTTACTGTCTGCATTTCTTGTATGGCTATTATTAACATTTGTTTCATTTCTTTACCATTAATAAAAATAATATTATAATTTAGGGGTCAAATATACTAAGTACTAGATGTACTAAGTACACCACATTCCTTAACCTTTTATTTGTTTCTCTCTTTTTATCTTACTGCAAACACTAAGGTTCCATGAATTGTAGCTACAATAATTAATAAATCAGGGTTTCCTAAGACCTAACATTTGTTTTCTGAATGTTAAAAAGTTTGCGAAAGGCTTATGTAGAGAAAAAACGTTTGAAACCCAACTCAAGCCAAATCTTTTTCTAATCTTGGCATAAAATGGGAATAGGCTTAGAATATATGTTATGCTTTATCAATAACTTGGTCCACTCTGGGGAGATTTTAACTCGCATGAGGACATAGCTGTATCTGCCTTATGGATTTATTCTTTGGTATCAAATTATTTTCCTGGGATGGAAACTGCTGACATCATGCAAGCAGTGCAGAGAAGGTTTGTGGAGAGCTGAAGATTGAAATATCTAGGTACTTAGTAAAGAATACACGCATCACTGTCTCTATAAACTGAGAAGAGTCTCGGTCTGGGCTGAGAAGATGACTCAGAGTTGCTTGTCTAAAAAAGAATTCCACCTCAAGACTAGTGGTTAATGCTTTACATCTGAGTGATGAAAGCACAGCACATTTTCCCTTGTTCATTGAAAAAAGGAAAAAGAATTCCAAAACCCGTGCAGTCATTAGTTAGAGGTCACCACATCCCAGAATTATAGGAAAAAACGCATAAACCCCCATTAATGGGTGGTTGATGGGACTTTAAAAGTGACCATGAACAATGAATTGTATCAAAAATAGAAACATTTATTACAATAAACATATATTGAAAATGTAAAGGAAAGCAACTCAACCCAGTAAAATGCACACAAAACTTAAGTAAGTTCTTTTCCTTTAAATTTGTTTGTTCAATTGAAATCACAGGTTACAAAATAGTTATTAGTAGGTTACTAAATACAGATACTTTTATTTAATAATAAAATAAAAAAATAGGTAAAATATAAAAAAGTAAAACCTTTTCAATGAACAAGGAAAAAACGCATAAACCTCCATTGATGGGTGGGACTTTAAAAGTGACCAAGAACAATGAATTGTATCAAAAATAAAAAAAAAATATTACAATAAACATGTATTGAAAAAACTTAAGTCATCAAAGACAAAAGAATACTTTAATATGGGTACATTTGATTGAATTTACAAGGTGCATACAGACACAAATAGGCTTAATGGATGAACCCGATGTTTCCGGCTTGATGTCCTTCTTCAGGGTTTTTTTAACATTCAGAGCCCGGTGTCTATTAGAAAAATACATATGTACACATCATTAAGTAAATATTTAGTACACACAGTATATATATTTTCTTTATATCTCAAAAAGGATAAGCTGAAGTAAAATTGTATTGAAGCACACATAAGTAGCATGGATAACGTACCAGACAGTATAATTTGCCCACATGTAGTGGAAGCAGAGAAGGTCCCAAAAAATGAAACAATCAGAAAAGTTGTCTTTGTGCGACCCCAGACTGCTCCGCATAGATCCCTCAACGAGGGTCCGGAAAGCCCCCAGTGGCAGGTCAGATCAAATTATCTAAAATGGAATAAAATATAATATGTAAAATAGAAAGAGATATAAACTGATATGGTGCCAGCATAATTTGCAGGATTGCAAAGCATCCAAACATAGTCCACATGGTATACATACTTATGGATAGAGCACATCAGAAATGTCACTATACAACAGGAGCACATCCAATAATTACAAAGTGGCTGAAAGAGTATACAATGTTTATCCAGCCCAGGAAGTATACCTGTAAAAATGCATACAAATGGAGGAATAGGTGTTTAGAAACCATCCATGAAGCCAGACAATGTGGGCCCATAGATATCAAGGTTGTACAGCCTACCTCCATTGGATGTGTACTCCGTAGCATGCAGGTGATCAGAGCCATCGCAGCTGTGTTTACATGCCGCAAATGGCTCTTATAAATACCCCCGTGGTGTCTGCACATGTCGGAATGGAGATGTCATGCTGCACGCTCAGCGACACAGAAAGGTCGCCGAGCATGCACATTAGCTGGGGTGTCCGGACCAACTGTCCCTCAAGCACAGGACGCCACCCCAAAAAGGCGTGTCGGTGCCCTGTGCTCAGGGGACACTGGCGCAGGGCTGTTGTCCCCTTATTTTTTCCATGGCTCTAGTAGGATCGGGTTCTTTTTGAACTTTGTTTATTGCCGTTGGCCTTTGGGGCGGTGTCCTGTGCTTGAGGGACAGTCGGTCCTGGCAACCCAGCTAGTGCGCATGCTCGGCGACCTATCTGTGTCGCTGACCATGCATCATGATGTCTCCATGCCGATGCGCATGCGCAGATGCCATGGGGGTATTTATCAGAGCCGTTTGCGGCATGCAAACACAGCTGCGACAGCTCTGATCACCTGCATGCTACGGAGTACACATCCAATGGAGGTAGGCTCTACAACCTTGATATGTATGGGCCCATATTGTCTAGCTTCATGGATGGTTTACAAACCCATATATCTCCATTTGCATGCATTTTTACAGGTATACTTCCTGGGCTGGACAAACATTGTATACTCTTTCAGCCACTTTGCAATTATGGAATGTGCTCCTGTTGTATGGTGACATTACTGATGTGCTCTATCCATAGGTATGTATACCATGTGGACTATGTCTGGATGCTTTGCAATCCTGCAAATTATGCTGACACCATATCAGTTTATACCCCTTTCTATTTTACATATTATATTTTATTCCATTTCAGATCATTTGATCTGACCTGCCTCTGGGGGCTTTCCGGACCCTCTTTGGGGGATCTATGCGGAGCGGTCTGGGGTCACACGAAGACAGCTTTTCTGAATTTTTTATTTTTTAGGACCTTCTCTGCTTCCACTACATGTGGGCAAATTATACTGTCTCATACGTTATCCGTGCTACTTATTATGTGTGCTTCTATACAATTTTACTTAAGCTTATCCTTTTTGAGATATAAAGAAAATATATATACTGTGTGTACTAAATATTTACTTAATGATGTGTACATATGTATTTTTCTAATAGACACCGGGCTCTGGATGTTAAAAAACCCTGAAGAAGGGCAGAAACGTCGGGTTCCTCCATTAAGCCTATTTGTGTCTGTATGCACCTCGTAAATTCAATCAAATGTACCCATATTGATGTATTCTTTTATCTTTGATGACTTAAGTTTTTTCAATACATGTTTATTGTAATATTTTTTTTTTATTTTTGATACAATTCATTGTTCTTGGTCACTTTTAAAGTCCCACCCATCAATGGAGGTTTATGCGTTTTTTCCTTGTTCATTGAAAAGGTTTTACTTTTTTATATTTTACCTATTTTTTTATTTTATTATTAAATAAAAGTATCTGTATTTAGTAACCTACTAATAACTATTTTGTAACCTGTGATTTCAATTGAACAAACAAATTTAAAGGAAAAGAACTTACTTAAGTTTTGTGTGCATTTTACTGGGTTGAGTTGCTTTCCTTTACATGCCCCAGCAGTGAGATCTTTCCATCTGAGTTCATGTCTCATACCTTCTGCTAAGACCAGTTACAGATGTCTTGCAACATTACTGCAAATTATGGCAAAGCCACCAGTGGAGTGTGATGTTACTGTGTTCATGACGGCAATGGTGGGAGAAAGAAGAGCAAGGATTTGTTGTATAGCAAGTATATAAATGCATATCCTATATATACAGTATTTTTGTTTTGTGTCTTTATCCTTTAAATTCTATATAATTCATTAGACTTTTAAATTCTATATATTTCATTAGACTAAGCTATTCTCACAAAATAATTGTGCACACAAAAAATAAATGTACATCTATATCATTATTTTATGGAATGTGTTATCTACAGCACACTACGTGGTTGAAGCAGATTACCATTGGATCAACTCAGAAGATAAATCTGTCACTGCTCAGTGGTCAGAAAACTCAAAATCCATTGTGCAGTTCAATGTTAAAACCACTTTTGGTTCTGGATTTCATTTACTGGCATAGACTCTACAAACCTAATATTTTAGTGTAATACCTGACCACACAGACAGCACTAAATAAAGCAGCATATTTGGAGATTGGTAAAAATAAAAATCTGTACTGGGACTTGCCGGGCACTTCTCTCCCCCCTCTTGCTTTTATTTGGAGATTGGTGAATGCTATTGATTTGTATATGGGTGATACATTTTTTTGAATATCTGAGCATGGCTTCCTGAATTGGACTAACATTTTCATACTGATCTATAATCGCCCATGGTGACTTGATAAAAATGTTTTAATCCACTTCATTACCTGAATGAACACTGTGTACCAGCAAGTATGTGTGTGTCACCGACGCAAAACCAATATCTACCGATTACTTTAATAGTGATTGCCTTAGCTGCTGCATCCAAAAAACTTCTCATAGAAATAGATTACAGATGCTGTGTGTGTGAATGCGCTGCTCCCATCTAAATACGCTTATATCCTATCCATAAAGTGCAAACTTATTCCATATACAACATGGATCCATATAGAATCATTACATTAAAAAATATATTATATCAAAAATTATATCAAAAAAATCCAAAAATTCAACAGTTCAATGATGTGTGTCACATTTGTGGCAAAGTCTCCCAGTGATGTATTCAAATCTTCTATCAATTGCCGTGATTGGCGTGCTCTTGTGCTAATTCAATGTACTAGTGACTTAGTGCTCCACCACCACCTGTGAGATTGGCCACTCACCAGATGTTTCTTTAAAACTACACCTTTGGTTCATTCATAGGGATAACCACTCCACTCAAAGGGAACTTCTTCAACAGTTATGATTGGACCTTATTGTTCCTCATAAAACATGAATAAAACGATCATCGCGCAATACCGTTTAAACTGTTTATTGTAAAAAACAAATAAAAACTGTGCACTCACATTTATATGTGCCCTTGAGCCGGCACCAAGCTATTCCAACAGTTAGGGACGGGTAGGTATAGCAGTCTAGTTCGCCTATTGTGTGCTGTGCGACCTCCGTTCCTCCCCTCGTACCCGTTCGCGTCCTCACCAACCACGTTCGTACTTGATCACGTGGGTGTATATCTCCCAGCAGCAGCTGCTGGGAGATATACACCCACGTGATCAAGTACGAACGTGGTTGGTGAGGACGCGAACGGGTACGAGGGGAGGAACGGAGGTCGCACAGCACACAATAGGCGAACTAGACTGCTATACCTACCCGTCCCTAACTGTTGGAATAGCTTGGTGCCGGCTCAAGGGCACATATAAATGTGAGTGCACAGTTTTTATTTGTTTTTTACAATAAACAGTTTAAACGGTATTGCGCGATGATCGTTTTATTCATGTTTTATGAGGAACAATAAGGTCCAATCATAACTGTTGAAGAAGTTCCCTTTGAGTGGAGGGGTTATCCCTATGAATGAACCAAAGGTGTAGTTTTAAAGAAACATCTGGTGAGTGGCCAATCTCACAGGTGGTGGTGGAGCACTAAGTCACTAGTACATTGAATTAGCACAAGAGCACGCCAATCACGGCAATTGATAGAAGATTTGAATACATCACTGGGAGACTTTGCCACAAATGTGACACACATCATTGAACTGTTGAATTTTTGGATTTTTTTGATATAATTTTTGATATAATATATTTTTTAATGTAATGATTCTATATGGATCCATGTTGTATATGGAATAAGTTTGCACTTTATGGATAGGATATAAGCGTATTTAGATGGGAGCAGCGCATTCACACACACAGCATGTGTACCAGCAGTGTTTTAATAATTTGGTGGTGTTCTACATCTAACTCTTATGGTACCAATGGCCATGTCTTTTTCAGTCTGTTAAATCACATTTTAGACTTGTATACTTCACACATGTGAAGCAAATGTAAAATATTTCTGTAGTGATTCTCCTATAGTTTGCACTTTTTTAAAATTACTTAGTATATATAAATACTTTGGTTATAACCATGGCCTGATTTATGGTTCCTTTCAGTCATCTAATTGTTAACGGCCTTAATATTGTTCCTGTGTGAAAGGCTGTATGTGAATGGTGCATGCTTTAAAATATAACTAAAGCTTTATTTTTAATTCTGGATAGAGTAGAGAGGGATTAGAACACCTGTCAGGTTTTTATTGCTATCTGTTTCCTCATTAGGGAGATTCAACCTCACTATTTGTCCTGTTTACTGTTATCACTGCAAAAGAATATCCTACATTTTAGGTTGTCTTAAGAATAGTGATAGAGGGGAAATCCTCCAATGGGGACACAGGTTCTGGTGACCCTGGCTACAACCAGGGATTTCCTAACTTTGAAGGGATTTCCTATCACTTCCTGTTATGGCTATGGAAAGAAAGCAAAGGGAAATCTCCCTGAAGGAACACAGATGGCAAAAAAAACTGGTAGGGGTCATAATCCTTTTTTATTCTATACAAAATGAAACAAACAAAATGTTGCCTATAGTTCTACTATAGTTTCCTTTCAGCTTGTGGATTACTCTTGTAGGGATCTGCTGCCATCAACTGTCTGAATTTTGAGATGCCAGTAAATATATTATGTATGCACTTCCTGTCCTTGGTTGTTGTCTTTGAAACCCCAAAAGTGGAGAGAGGGAGAAAGGCTCAGCTACACGTCCTGTCTATACAGCTAAATCCTGGACCAGAAGAGACTATTATAAACTACCAGGGAGGGACTAAAGAGCAGAGTAGATAGGCAGACTCCTTCCAGGCTAGTTGGACAACAATTGGAAGATGCTCCTGTGACTGCTGATCTTGTCTTCAGGTCATGGACACAAAGACAAATGCCACATCACCAGTGGCCCCTTCAACTGGACTTGGAGCTTCAACATTCATCTGGCTGTATCTCTATTATTAACTATATATACCTGAGTATACTGTATGTGCACAATTCCACCAGGACTCCTATCAGGCACTTTGCTGATAATACGTGTTTGTACACTGTTATTAATCTCGTCTTACATAAAGCTTATATTATTTCTATACTGGTATACATCTACAATATCTCACAAAAGTGAGTAAACCCCTCACATTTTTGTAAATATTTTATTACATCTTTTCATGTGACAACACTGAAGAAAGGATACTTTGATATAATGTAAAGTAGTGCGTGTACAGCTTGTATAACAGTGTAAATTTAATGTCCCCTCAAAATAACTCAACAAACAGCCATTTATATCTAAACCCCTGGCAACAAAAGTGAGTACACCCCTAAGTGAAAATGTCCTAATTGGGCTCAAGTAGCAATTTTCCCTCCCTGGTGTCACTTGACTCGTTAGTGTTACAAGGCCTCAGGTGTGAATGGGGACCAGGTGTGATAAATTTGGTGTTATCGCTCTCACTCATACTGGTCACTGGAAGTTCACCATGGCACCTCATGGCAAAGAACTCTCTGAGGATCTGAAAAAAAAGAATTGTTGCTCTACATAAAGATGGACTAGGTTATAAGAATATTGCCAAGACCCTGAAACTGAGCTGCAGCATGGTGGCCAAGATCATACAGTGGGTTAACAGGACAGATTCCACTCAGAACAGGCCTCGCCATGGTCGACCAAAGAAGTTGAGTGCACATGCTCAGCATCATATCCAGAGGTTGTCTTTAGGAAATAGACATATGAGTGCCGCCAGCATTGCTGCAGAGGTTGAAGGGATGGGGGTCAGCCTGTCAGTGCTCAGACCATACGTCGCACACTGCATCAAATTGGTCTGCATGGCTGTCGTCCCAGAAGGAAGCCTCTTGTAAAGATGATGCACAAGAAAGCCCGTAAACAGTTTACTGAAGACAAGCAAACTAAGGACATGGATTACTGGAACCATGTCCTGTGGTCTGATGAGACCAAGATAAACTTTTTTGGTTCAGATGGTGTCAAGCGCGTGTGGCTGCAACTAGGTTAGGAGTACAAAGACAAGTGTGTCTTGCCTACAGTCAAGCATGGTGGTGGGAGTGTCATGGTCTGGGGCTGCATGAGTGCTGCTGGCACTGGGGAGCTACAGTTCATTGAGGGAACCATGAATGCCAACATGTACTGTGACATACTGAAGCAGAGCATGATCCCCTCCCTTCGGAGACTGGGCTACAAGGCAGTATTCTAACATGATAGCAACCCCAAACACCCCTCCAAGATGACCACTGCCTTGTTAAAGAAGCTGAGGGTAAAGGTGATAGACTGGCCAAGCATGTCTCCAGACTTAAACCCTACTGAGCATCTGTGGGGCATCCTCAAACGAAAGTTGGAAGAGCGCAAGGTCTCTAACATCCACCAGCTCCATGATGTCGTCATGGAGGAATGGAAGAGGACTTCAGTGGCAACCTGTGAAGCTCTGGTGAACTCCATGCCCAAGAGGGTTAAGGCAGTGCTGGAAAATAATTGTGGCCACACAAAATATTGACACTTTGGGCCCAATTTGGACATTTTCACATAGGGGTGTACTCACTTTTGTTGCCAGGGGTATAAACATTATTGGCTGTGTGTTGAGTTATTTTGAGGGGACAGCAAATTTACACTGTTATACAAGCTGTACACTCACTGCTTTATAATGTAGCAAAGTGTAATTTCTTCAGTGTTGTCACATTAAAAGATATAATAAAAATATTTACAAAAATGTGAGGGGTATACTCACTTTTGTGAGATACTGTATATATATATATATATATATATATATATATACAGTTGTGCTCATAATTTTGCATACCCTGGCAGAATTTATGATTTCTTGGCCATTGTTCAGAGAATATGAATGATAACACAAAAAATTTTCTTTCACTAATGGTTAGTGTTTGGCTGAAGCCATTTATTATCAGTCAACTGTGTTTACTCTTTTTAAATCATAATGACAGCAGAAACTACCCAAATGACCCTGATCAAAAGTTTACATACCCCAGTTTTAATACCGTGTATTGCCCCCTTTAACATAAACGACAGCTTGAAGTTTTTTGTGTTATTTGTGGATGAGGCTCTTTATCTTCTCAGATGGTAAAGCTGCCCATTCCTCTTGGCAAAAAGCCTCCAGTTCCTGTAAATTCTTGGGCTGTCTTGCTTGAACTGCACGTTTGAGATCTCCGCAGAGTGGTTTAATGATATTGAGGTCAGGGGACTGAGATGGCCACTCCAGAACCTTCACTTTATCCTGCTGTAGCCAATGACAGGTCGACTTGGCCTTGTGTTTTGGATCATTGTCATGTTGGAATGTCCAAGTACATCCCATGTGCAGCTTCCTGGCTTATGAATGCAAATGTTCCTCCAGTATTTTTTGATAACAGACTGCATTCATCTTGCCATCAATTTTGACCAAATTTCTGTGCCTTTGTAGCTCACACATCCCCAAAACATCAGCGATCCACCTCTATGTTTCACAGTAGGAATGGTGCACCTTTCATCATAGGCCTTGTTGACTCCTCTCCAAATGTAGCGTTTATGGTTGTAGCCAAAAAGCTAAATTTTGGTCTCATCACTCCAAATGACTTTGTGCCAGAAGGTTTGAGGCTTGTCTCTGTGCTGTTTGGCATATTTGTAAGTGGGATACTTTGTGGCATTTGCAAAGTAATGGCTTTCTTCTGGCAACTTGACCATGCAGCCCATCTTTCTTCAAGTGCCTCCTTATTGTGCATCTTGAAACAGCCACACCACATGTTTTCAGAGAGTCCTGTATTTCACCTGAAGTTATTTGTGGGTTTTTCTTTGCACACCGAACCATTTTTCTGGCAGTTGTGGCTAAAATTTTAGTTGGTCTACCTGACTATGGTTTGGTTTCCACAGAACCCCTGATTTTCCACTTCTTGATTAGGCGTTTGAATACTGCTGATTGGCATTCTCAATTCCTTGGATATCTTTTTATATCCCTTTCCTGTTTCATACAGTTCAACTACCTTTTCCCGCAGATTCTTTGACAATTCTTTTGCTTTATCCATGACTCAGAATCCAAAAAGTCAGTGCAGCACTGGATGAAAGATGCAAGGGTCTCTCAAGAGTCCAGAAACTCATTGACCATTTATACACACACTAATTACAAGCAAACAGATCACAGGTGAGGATGGTTACCTTTAATAGCCATTCAAACCCCTATGTGTCAACTTGTGTCAGGCCAAAATCACCAGGGTATGTAAACTTTTGATCAGGGTCATTTGGGTAGTTTCTGTTGTCATTATGATTTAAAAAGAGTAAAAACAGTTGATTGATAAATGGCTTCAGCCAAACACTAACCACGAGTGAAAGAAATGTTTTTGTGTTATCATTCATATTCTCTGAAAAATGGCCAAGAAATCATAAATTCTGCCAGGGTATGTAAACTTATGAGCACAACTGTATGTGTATATATATATATATATATATATATATACAGTGGGGACAGAAAGTATTCAGACCCCCTTAAATTTTTCACTCTTTGTTATATTGCAGCCAAGGTTACAAAAAAATTTCTGCTGCACTTAAAGTTCCTAAGAGCACAGTGGCCTCCATAGTCCTTAAATAGAAGACGTTTGGGATGACCAGAACCCTTCCTAGAGCTGGCCTTCTGGCCAAACTGAGCTATCGGGGAAAAGAGCCTTGGTGAGAGAGGTAAAGAAGAACCCAAAGATCACTGTGGCTGAGCTCCAGAGATACAGTCGGGAGATGGGAGAAAGTTGCAGAAAGGCAACCATCACTGCAGCCTTCCACCAGTTGGGGCTTTATGGCAGAGTGACCCGACGGAAGCCTCTCCTCAATGCAAGACACATGAAAGCCCGCATGGAGTTTGCTAAAAAACACCTGAAGGACTCCAAGATGCTGAGAAATAAGATTCTCTGGTCTGATGAGACCAAGATAGAACTTTTTGGCCTTAATTCTAAGCGGTATGTGTGGAGAAAACCAGGCACTGCTCATCACCTGTCCAATACAGTCCCAACAGTGAAGCATGGTGGTGGCAGCATCATGCTGTGGGGGTGTTTTTTAGCTGCAGGGACAGGATGATTGGTTCCAATCGAGGGAAAGATGAATGCGGCCAAGTACAGGGATATCCTGCATGAAAACCTTCTCCAGAGTGCTCAGGAACTCAGACTGGGCCGAAGGTTTACTTTCCAACAAGACAATAACCCTAAGCACACAGCTAAAATAACAAAGGAGTGGCTTCACAACAACTTCGTGACTGTTCTTGAATGGCCTGGCCAGAGCCCTGACTTAAACCCAATTGAGCATCTCTGGAGAGACCTAAAAATGGCTGTCCACTAACGTTTACCATCCAACCTGACAGAACTGGAGAGGACCTGCAAGGAGGAATGGCAGAGGATCCCCAAATCCAGGTGTGAAAAACTTGTTGCATCTTTCCCAAAAAGACTCATGGCTGTATTAGATCAAAAGGGTGCTTCTACTAAATACTGAGCAAAGGGTCTGAATACTTAGGACCATGTAATATTTCAGTTTTTATTTTTTAATAAATCTGCAAAAATGTCAACAATTCTGTGTTTTTCTGTCAATATGGGGTGCTGTGTGTACATTAATGAGGAAAAAAATTAACTTAAATGATTTTAGCAAATGGCTGCAATATTATAAAAGAGTGAAAAATTTAAGGGGGTCTGAATACTTTCCCTCCCCACTGTATATATATATATATATATATATATATATATATATATATATATATATATATATATACACATATACATAATATATACTATCTCTACTTCATATGATCCCACAGCTCCAGCTCCCCTGTGTCAGTGAGCAGTGGCTGCAGAGGGGAGGCTTACAGAATTCCCAACCCATTGTTGAGTGCTACCTGACACAAGAGAGCCAGAGCTGTGGGATCACATGACCAGAGAAGAATAAAAACAGGTTGACACACACATCTTTTTTACACAGGTTTGGCAGGATAGGTAGCAGAAGGGGGGGTGTTAGGCTGGAATTCCACACTAAGGCAGCGCTAAACTTAAAAGGTTTTTTTTTCACTAATGCATCTCCAAACACTGACTTGGTTGCAGTGAAGCTTCTTTCTCTTCCTGGTCTCACAGGAGACACTGAGAGAAGCATAAGCCATTGCTTTCTGCTGCTGTCAGTCAAATCCTGTGAGGAGGGAGGGGGGTGTGTCCAAGCTGCTCTGTGTGTGTTCATGGACACACACAAGCTAGCTCGGGAGTGCACCTTCATGGGGCACCTGGTGGAAGAAGGAGCAATCAGCTCAGGTCGGGGTCCACCAAAGAGGAGGTTCTTTCCCACAAGTAGTTCTTTACATTCACAGTATATTCTGGATTTCACCATGGAACAGAACCAAGGAGTAGCTCCAGTCATATTTCCAACTGATTTTTACTTTTGCAAAAGTGCACAACTGTGGAGCAGCTTCAGCTACTTGAGCTGCTACTTCATATTTTTTACGATGCAGCAGTGATTTCTCAGTAATCACCATACATTTTGGGTGTAATTGAGATGGAAAAAATGTCGAAGTGTTTGGCACATTCAATATGTTGAACATCTGTAGTTAAAAAGGACATATTTTATGATTGTTTGCACAGATGTGATATTGGAGGATGATAACTTTGTGCTAAAGCCACAGAAGAGGCAGATAATAATGTATAGCTCTGCTTTCATGGCCAGTGCATAATAAAACAAACAGGGAAGGGCCTTGGTATTGTGTCAGCTTGTTTCCATTTACACTATATGACAAGTTATGTGACATCTACATGGGACAAGTGCTCCTAGTGATATAGCCACTACAGAAGGAATGCTACTACTGCATACTAAAGGGCTTATTCCACAATCTAAAACTAGTGACTAAATAGTATTTTTAGCT
The DNA here is from genome assembly GCF_042186555.1 of Aquarana catesbeiana. NCBI lineage: Eukaryota > Metazoa > Chordata > Amphibia > Anura > Ranidae > Aquarana > Aquarana catesbeiana. The sequence continues at coordinate 253,056,416 of NC_133329.1, forward strand.
ACTAGTATTCTTTCAAAACACTTCTCAGTCTACAATAATAGTGGCATAATAGCTGCTTTTTCTGTGAGGACTGCAGCAGGTAGGCCAGATAGACCATCAGCAAACCAGTTACATGCTTATTGTTCTGACCAAACCGAACAAGCAATACCAGAAAAAATCTTCAGCTGACACTCAGAATCAGGCTGAGGTGAGAATCGCAGTGTTTCGGACTTAAAAGCCCCTTTCTCAAGTGAGGTCCACCTCAACTATGAGCTACATTTTACAAGTAATGTATGATGAATATAATCGTGTAGAAGGAAAAGTGGGGTGAAACAAGATATGGGAGAGAAATTGCTGAAAGAAAAAATGGAGAAAAAAAACTTTCAGAAGATATTTTGGGAAGAAAGAAGAGATTAAACCCAAAGAAAAGGTAGGTTGGTGCTGTGGAAGAAAAGTTAAGAGACCAGGGAGTTGGAAGATGGAAATTAGTTGCCTTTAAGCTGAAACTCCATTTTATTTTAAAGTCCCAGCCTTCCTGTTTTAAAGACAAAAATGTGCCCAAACTGTACTTAGCTTCTTCATGCTTCAGTGCTGACCCCGGTTTCCTCTTTCATCCAGTGCCACCAGCCGTCTTCAGGAAGAACCAGGACCTGTCCATCATACAAAGCCTGGGGGTACATCATCATACATGGTGGATTCACTGTACTACAGGACTGATAGATACTCACATGTCAATCAGAGAGAGAGAGAGAGAGAAATGAGGAAACAAGACAAAAGAAACAAGATAAATTGACAGATGCCTACTGGAGGATTGCGGCTCTCAATCAAATATAGAACCTAACCAGTTGGAAGAGAATCTATGTTTTTGAGGAGGTTCACTTTTTAGAAAGTTAAAAACAAATGAATGATATTCAAGATTTTCCTTGGGTTACAGTGCAACAAAATGGTCCACTATTTATAATGTAAACCATTCCTCAAAATAGAATGGCTACATAGTTGCATAGTCCACTACTATTAAATGTAAACTATTGCTCACAGTAGAATGGTAGAATAAGGAAAATTAATATGAAAAGTCTGAGTGAAAGAAGGTATAATCCTAGTTGTTCTCAGTGGAGTTTAAATTCAGAAAATGAAAAGCATTATAATGGTCAAAAGGTTTGTGTAATAGGAAAATGTGCACAACTAATACCAGGGAATCATGTCTATACAGAAACAGTACCAAAAAAAATGTTTTACCTGCAACCAAAGTATTTTCTACAATAAATAATCAGTAGAGTTATTACAAAACATACTGAGGCATAAAGTTACTATTTAATAACCATGTGAAGAGATTTACTAAAGCAGGAGCACACAGAGTCTGGTGCAGCTGCGCATAGTAGCCAATCAGCTTCTAACTTCAGCTTGTTCAATTAAGCATTGACAAAGAGCCCACGTTCACATTGGGCCGTTTTGACATGCGATTTGATATGTGAAATCACCGCTTATTGCCGGCAAAGGCACTGTCTAAAATTCAGATTAAATGTTACATAAAAAATATAACCAACAAAAACAGAATGTACCAAGTTGGCACCAAGTATAATTTATTGTAGATCAACCAACACTTGGCCTACCTTTCATATCGCATGCTAAAATTCAGATACTTTACATAATTTCTGGCAAGTGGCTTTCATATTTTACTGTCTTGTTGGCTTGCAGAACTTTGTTTCCCTTTACCTCAGGCTCTAGTAGTTATAAATGCAGCTCTACTCCTTGATTCTAACATATATATTACAACATCACTTTCTGACGTTCTAGCACTTTCTAGCAGTTTTATGGTACCTTCATTTTCCATCACTACTGGTTTTGTAATGTTAGCATTGATCCCAGTGGTCTAATGGTATTATGTTATCCTCACACCATGGAGTTCTGTAGCCATATATACCTAGTTCTGGCAAAATGACCTTCAAGCTTCAGTGAGAGAACAATCTGGAAGTTTGTAGCTTCCTGCATGGTATTATACTATAGGAACAGGAGTGCATGCTTCCAGGAGCTGACAATAGGTATGTTCAGGTCTCCAAAACAATGCAAATAAAAAAATTAAATCTAGTATTATATTCAAAAACACATTTACATGTTTATTCCTTGACGTAGGTGTAAGGACCTGTGCTACTATACTTTCCCTATATGTACTGTAAGTCCAGATTTTCAGTGTTGTATATGCCCTTAATGTGGCCTGCAGAATGTTCTTCCCTGTGGCCTCAATACAGGAGGAGTGACAGCCATTTTGAAGGAAATCAAGGCTGAAGGAGGACTGGACTCCCACGGGAACAGTAACTAGCCTTTCAGTTAATTCCTTCTAAATGCCAAGTTGTGAGATGCTTATTAGACACCCCAGTATATCTGCTGTGGTTATTATTGTTATGGTTTGCAGTGGACTTCTGACCACGGGGACTGTGATATTCCTTTCCCAGGGGATTAGAAATCCCTCAGGTTTGAGTGTGAGTGCTCCTACTTGTTGTCTAAGGGCCCCAACCCCAGCAGACTTGATGGCCCACTGGCCAGTGGTATATGAAGGGTAATTTACAATTTTAGCCAAGCTGCTTAGTCAATTACTGAACTTATTAGCAGAATCATACCCTGCAATTCTACGTGCATACAGCATCTCACAAATGTGAGTACACCCCTCACATTTTTGTAAATATTTTATTAGATCTTTTCATGCGACAACACTGAAGAAATGACACTTTGCTACATTGTAAAGTAGTGAGTGTACAGCTTGTATAACAGTGTAAATTTTCTGTCCCCTCAAAATAACGCAACACACAGCCATTAATGTCTAAACCGCTAGCAACAAAAGTGAGTACACCCCTAAGTGAAAATGTCCAACTTGGGGACAATTAGCCATTTTTCCTCCTGGTGTCATGTAACTTGTTAGTGTTACAAGGTCTCAGGTGTGAATGGGGAGCAGGTGTGTTAAATTTGGTGTTATCGCATCTCAATCTCTCATACTGGTCACTGGAAGTTCAACATGGCACCTTGTGGCAAAGAACTCTCTGAGCATCTGAAAAAAAGAATTGTTGCTCTACATAAAGATGGCCTAGGCCATAAGCAGATTGTCAAGACCTTGAAACTGAGCTGCAGCACAGTGGCCAAGACCATACAGTGGTTGAACAGGACAGGTTCCGCTCAGAACAGGCCTCACCATGGTCAACCAAAGAAGTTGAGTGCATGTGCTCAGCATCATATCCAGAGGTTGTCTTTGGGAAATAGATGTATGAGTGCTGCCAGCATTGCTGCAGAGGTTTAAGGGGTGGGGGGGTCAGCCTGTCAGTGCTCATACCATACACTGCACACTGCATCAAATTGGTTGGCATGAATGTTGTCCCAGAAGGAAGCCTCTTCTAAAGATGATGCACAAAAAAGCCCACAAACAGTTTGCTGAAGACAAACAGACTAAGAACATAGATTATTGGAACCGTGTCCTGTGGTCTGATGAGACCAAGATAAACTTTTTTGGTTCAGATGGTGTCAAGCGTGTGTGGCGGCAACCAGGTGAGAAGTAAAAAGACAAGTGTTCTTGCCTACAGTCAAGCATGATGGTGTCATGGTCTGGGGCTGCATGAGTGCTGCCAGCACTGGGGAGCAACAGTTAATTGAGGAAATGATGAATGCCAACATGTACTGTGATACACTGAAGCAGAACATGATCCCCTCCCTTCAGAGACTGGGCCACAAGGCAGTATTACAACATGATAACGACCCCAAACATACCTCCAAGATGACCCCTCGCTAAAGAAGCTGAGGGTAAAGGTCATGGACTGGCCAAGCATGTCTCCAGACTTAAACCCTATTGAGCATCTGCGGGGCATCCTCAAATGCATTAAGATAAAAAACCTTCTTTTTTATACAGCAGCCCCCATCAGCCCCCATATTACTTACCTGAGCCCCATCTAGATCCAGTGATGTTGCAGGAGTGTCTCAGCTGCCCGGGTCTCCCCTCCTCATTGGCTGAGACAGCAGAGCGGTGCCATTGGCTCTCTCTGCTGTCAATCAAAGTCAGTCGGCCAATGAGGAGAAAAAGCAGGTGGGGCGGGGCCGCAGCTCCATGTCTGAATGGACACAGGGAGCTTTTGCTCGGCTCAGGTACCCCCATAGCAAGCTGCTTGCTGTGAGGACACTCAACATGAGGGACAGGCCAGGAGCGCTGAAGAGGGACCCGAAAAGAGGAGGATCCGGGCTGCTCTGTGCAAAACCATTACACAGGGCAGGTAAGTAAAACATGTTTGTCATTTTTAAGTAAAAAAAAAAGAGACTTTACAATCACTTTAAAGTGTGCCAGTGAGACTGTGTTCTACCAAGGCGGATCATCACCAAGGGAAACAGAATGAATGCATCCAATGAGTAGCTATTCCAGAGGGAATGCTACATAAATTAGTAAACATTAAAGATGTAGGAAATAAATAAATACAATAGAAACATCAAGGATATTATACAGGACCAGTCAATTGAAATAAAAAAAAAATAAACATTTTAATACATGTATGCATTTAATTATTTATTTTTGTAAAAAGACTCTTGAAGGCCTTTTCCTGGGCTACACTACACCTTACTTCATTGTATGTAATCTGGTAAATTCAAAAACACAATCACTTTCTTTTCTATACAGTATATACTGTAAGCATTTACTACTGCACCGTTTTTAAATTAAGTAACTAAACAGACTTAACATTTTCTTATATTCCTTAGACACAAGTCAAGCCAAGTGAGCCTTGACCTATAAACACAGATTGTCCAGTAACAGAATTTATCCTCTTCATGTGAACTAATTAATTTGCCATTTTGGATAGTCCCGCTGTAATCCTATTAGTTTGAGTATAGCTTGGTGAAGGAATAATGTGAACTGAATAAGGAGACCTGAAAAAAAGACTGCAGCAGTGGAAGAATACTTCAGACAAATGGAAATGAACACCCATGCATGAATCATTGAAATGTCTGGTTCCCGTATAAAACATGGTAAGGAACATCTGGACGGCACTAGAGTATATTTGTCTCATAGCTTAAAGTCAGCCATTCTGTAGAGATGAAAGGGACAGGTTTGCTTATTCAAAGACTCATATTGGACTTGGATCTAGCTCAGCACTGAAGTCAGTTCAGTGCCCTGACTGAGTTTAATATCTAGCGTTACTCTAAATGAGACAGACAGAGCAGTAACCAAATCATTGTTAGAAAGCAAAACTTTATAATATCTGTAAAGTTTTTAAGTACAAATATATAAACTACTAATATTACAAGTAAAGTGAACTATTATTGGGGTGTACTACACCCCTGTGAGAATGCATAAGATGTACCCCACACATAGTCTTACCTGCATATGTTTTGGGACTGTCCAAGTATTGCAAAATTCTGGTCAGATGTATTGAACTGATTAATTTACGTTGCAATTGACACCTCCAGCTTCCCCAGAGTTGGCCCTTCTGAGGGTACACAAGGATGAGCTGCGCTCTCCCCACACTAAATTGCTAATCTCATACCTTTTATACAATGCAAAAAAAGAAATCCTCCTTAAGTGGACCTCTTCAACCCCCCCTGTGGTGTCTTCCGGGGAAGCAATGGTGGATGGTGTTCTACCTATGTATAGACTTTGACCTGGAGTTGAGAAGTTTTGACTATCCCTGTCTCTCCCCCCATTATTCTCTCCTCCCCCTCCCTTCCCCCCGTCTTACCCGCTTTAATTATAATTTTTGTTGCTGGACGTATAATTCACCAGATATTACTATGTGTCCCTGGCTTTTGTGCTGGGGCTTTTCTTGTTTTCTGTCAGTGTATGTGGTATGTGTATCATGGCATTGTGAGGTTGGGTCTGGTTGACTTGCTTTTCTTTGTTAATCATGTATGGCATTGTACTCTGATTATGAGGCTATTTATGCAGTATGGTCTTGTTTTCAAAAAAAGCTAGAACTATTATCAAGCCCTCCTGAATCACTCATTCACATGTGTGTGCCGTTGCTGTTCTCACAGAAGCAGTAGCATTGTGTTGAGTCGCGTCATGGTAAAAATTAAGCAGCATGATGAGGTATCAAAGATTGTTAATCGATTACATTGATTTCATTGGTGATGCTCTATAACCGCAACTTAACAGCATTTGGAGCATTTATGGTTTGTTAGTGAAGCATTTATGAATTGTTAGCTGGGCACTGGGGGAGAGACATTGGAAGATCCTGTATCCCAGAATGCACTGGGAAATAAAAGAGATCTAAGACAGAGCAGCTCCAGTCACTTCCTGGTTGTACAGAGCAGCTATGTGGTAAATCCATTTTCTTCTGTGTGCAGGGGAAATCAACTAGACAGTTAGCAATCCTGACAGCACCAGGTAGGAGCAGAGACATTGAGAATTATTGTGGCAAATCTTTTTTGTGTCAGCAAAAGGTCTCATTAGCAAGTATTGGTACATGGAAGGGATAGTGTCAGCAAGTGTCATAAAGGCTAATGCCGCGTACACACGACCGGACTTTCCGGCAAACTAGGTCCGGCGGGATTAGTCCGTCGGACAATCTGATCGTGTGTGAGCTAGTCCGATTGTTTTTTTTGGGTAAAAATCCGACGGACCTAGAAATAGAACATGTTTCAAATCTGTCAACTCAAGTCCGACGGACTAAAAATCGGGAAAACCGTTCGTCTGTGTGCTGGTCCGACAGACCAAATACGATGCATTTGCATCATCATGTACAAAACGAACAGGCTTTCGACCAGACCTAGTCCGTTCGTGTGTGGCCAAGTCCATTCGTTCTAAACGTTCATCAGATCTCTGCCGAAAGTCCGTTGGGAAGACCGTCGGACCTAGTTTGCCGGAAAGTCCGGTCGTGTGTACACAGCATTAGTGTATCAGTACTCACAGAAGAGGTGTAACAGCACTCGGAATTATACTACCCGTGTATACCGAGCTATTGTGATGCATACAAAACAAAACAGATCTGTGAAAGTGAGCAAGCAGATAATATCCTTATGCTGGGAAAAACTGCCCTCCAGGGAGCAGGACAGCAATAGTGAGTATGATTACATGGCTGCTGTTTTTCACTCTATATAATTTTTGTTATATATCCTAAATCAACATATAAAATTAGATCATTTCCTCTACAACACTTCCCCTTTAAGCACTTCCTACTAGAAGTGCAACGTTTCCATGGGCATTTATTGAGAATTCTTGATGCGTTTTCAACGCTTCATAAACACAATGAAAACACATGATAAACACATAATAAATGCCATAGGAACAATAGTTAGCATTGCTTCATTATTCATAATCAACACACGTGTGAACAAGCCCATATAGTTACATACTGTAGTTACATAGTTTGCAATGTTGAATAAAGACACCGGTCTCTACCATTTCTCATATCCCTAAATTTTGCATTCGGTAAGATGCTCATCTAAAGATCTTTAGAAACTATCACACTTCCTGACAACACCACCAACTGTGGAGAGTTCCACATCCTTACAGATCTAACAGTAAAGAATCCCCTGCATAGTTTAAGGTTAAACTGCTTCTCATTCAACTTCATTAAATGCCCATGTGTTGTGTGAAGAGACCAAAGATTGAATCGTTTTCCCCTATGCTAAACTCACCATTTAGACATTTTTTTATTGCGATAATATATCCTCTTCTCCAGGTAGAATAACTTAAATTTTTGTAGCCATTCCTCATAACTGAGGTCCTCCAGCCCCCTTATTAGCTTAGTTGTCCTTCTCTGGAATTTGTCAGTTCCAGCACATCCTTCCTGAGAACTGGTGACCAGAACTGGACGGAATGCTCAAGATGTGGCAGAACCAGACTTTTGTAAAGTGGTAGAATCAAAGTTTTATCTCTTGAGTAAATACCCTTTTTAATGCATGCTAATAGTCTGCTAGCCTTGCTTGCTGCAGCTTAGCATTGCATGCTGTCATTCAGTCTGTCATCTACTAGGACCTTTTCAATCCTAGATTCCCCCATAGTTCTCCCCCTAGCGAGTAACTTGCATTCATATTTTTAGCTCCCAAATGCATTACTTTATATTTTTCAATATTAAACTTAATTTGTCATGAGGTTGCCCAACCCTTAATTTTATCAAGGTTGTCTTGTAAACCAGCTATATCCTATTGTGAAGTTATTTTCCTGCTTAGCTTTGTATCATTAGCTAACAGATTGAAATATTTACTGTATACCAACCTTAATATCACTTATAAACAAGTTAAACAGAACTGGTCCCAGGTCAGAGCCTACAAAGATTTTGTTATAAATAGTGGTGAATGCATTGGTTCGCCTAAAGTGGAAATCATCTTAAATTGAGCCCCACAGTGGTAATTGGTTATGCCCTGTACACACGACCGGTTTTGTTCCGTCGGAAAAAATATAGAACATGTTCTCTATCTAAGTCCATCTGAATTTTCGATGTAAAAAGTCCGATGGGGCATACACACGGTCGGAACATACAGTGAAAAGCTCCCATCTGACTTTTTCTGTCGGAAACTCCAACCGTGTGTACGGGGCATTATTAGGCATGAATTACCGCTGAGTGAGTGATTGAAATTGGGGAACTTCAGAAGGGTCCATTTGGATCCGTTTACCAGTTCAATTTTGCATGGCAAAAAATCACAGAATTATGCTTTGGTGAAATGAAAAAATGTTTAAAAATTGTGGCATAAATAGTATCAGTGTTTGAATAAGTGATGTTGTGTTTTTTTTTTGTTTTTTTTTGTTACAATATGCACCTCAATTCTTGGTGTGTAATGGCTTCTGTTTAATAGTATAGTTACAATGCTGCAGACTATCCATCTCTAAGTCATATTAGCCAGAATTACACCAAGGATAGATAAATATATCTAAAGCTAAATGAATTTTCAGATTTTAGTAATAAATTCTTCCAGAATCTAAGTATTACACAAGTTTAGTATAATCCCTATTCAGACTTCTACATTTGCCCAGAATGCTTAAAATGCATTCTACATAAATATGCCACTGCTGTCAAATGATTTCCACTATACTGCAAATACACATGACCATCTAATAACAACGTTTTACTAAAAAATTAAATACTAGTCAATTTCAATCTCTGTTTTGAGAAATGTGAAATACTGAAATACTGTATGTGATTGATCAATAACCTTTTTTTGTCAGTAAATAAGAGAACCAGAAGCTTTGCTATGTGGAATTTGAGAATTTGTGAAATGTGAGTTTGATAATAATGAAATAGATATTCTAATCAAATTAATTGATAGAAGAGGAACTACTGCAGCCAACATATGACATTAAAGTAGAACTATATGAAAAAACTTAAAAAATTTTTTTTTTGATAGAGCAAGGGAGGGTTATAACCTCTGTCAGATTTTTTTTTTTTTGCAACCTGTACCCCATTTCAGTGATTTCCCTTTACTTCCCGTCCCATATCCAAACAGGAAGTGATGGGAAATTCCTGCAAATTAAGGGAATTTCTTTAGGAACCCCCAGGTCACCAGAACTAGTATCCCAATTGGAAGATATCCCCTCTCTTACTTTTCTATTACTTTTCTGGGGACAACCCAAAATTTGGGATTTTCTTTTACTTTCACTTTCAATGATAATGGTACACAGGACAAACAGAGAGGGTGAATCTCCGGGACGCAGGCAGCAAAAAAAGCTGACAAATGTTCAAATCCCTCTTCACTCTATCCAAAACAAAAAAACATAGAAACATAGACACACAGCAATATGGGAATAATATGAGATTTATATCATTGGCAGGTTGTAATTGGTTACTGCGGCAGTTACCTGCGCAGCAACAGGCTGTGGATTGGATAAAATTGGCGGGTTGCCAAAGCCTGCAAATCTGGAGCAGATATAAGGAGGAAGTCCGGCCGTTACCCGCAGACCCCTTCAAGACAGGACCAGGACTCTGACGAGATGAAGCGCCGCTCACCTGAAAGAAGTGAGAGCCTTCTCCGCCGCCTCATTGAAAGAGCCCAAAGCTCTGGGGATAAGGAGTGGCTTATGCACTGTCTAGAGGAGGGTCAGTCGTCGGCTCCACCAGAACTGCCTCTCTTGAATATGGCGGAGAAAGTGGCGAGCATGCGCAGTCCGCGCCAACAACCAGGGAGGAAGAAGAAGAGGCAGAGAAAGGATGCTTCTCCTCAGCCTAAAGGCCAAGAGGGAGCAAACAGCATTCCTCCCAGGAATGCACAGCAGCTACAATTAAGCAGAGCTACTCAGCCAGCCTCTGAGGCGGCCAGCAGTGAGCACAAGAGGAGTTCCCCTGTTGGTGAGACAATATATAATGATAATGTGTCAGAATCTCATGTTAATATTGCTGAGTTACAAGTAATGGTTAATTCATAATCTAGTATGTTGAAAAATATTGAAGGAGCACACACAGTTGGTGCTTTTGGTAAAAGGAAGGCTGAAGGAGCACAGACTTCTGGTGCATTAAATTCTGCTGACAATGGAGCTAGTTATATGGGGGCACATTCTGATGGTGCTATTTTACATACAGATGATGCTTTACTTCAACAGAATGACATGGATGATATCAGCCCAATATGGTAATATTTGTCAGACTCTCCTATGGATAGGACGCCTAAAGGTAACGCTTATAGCATGTCTAAAAAACCTGTTTCTATTAATAAATCATTTGCCCCCCTTTCACGCCCCCTCATTCCATAGTTGCAGGGTCATCCTTTAAAGAGCCGATGACTTGTGAAATTTCTCCTTCGGGCTTTCACTTACCCAGTTCAGTTAAAGAGAAAATTTGGGGAGGTGATTTCATCGATTTGTTGTCATTGCTACCTGCATCTAAAGAATTCCTATCTATATCTGAAAAGAGAACGGAAGACTGCACTGAGGAGGATAGGAAGAGAGCTATCCCCAAAACTTTTCAAAATTGGTTACAGGCATTCTGCATTTCCGCAGCAGTCTTGGGTGAATGATTTCCTGAGAAATGTTCAGGCTTGTTCCAGCACATAGACATAGTTTCTGAAGCCTTCCATCATTTGGTGGTACAGCATGGTTCACTTATGACGAGAATTTTAGGCAGAAACTAGCAGTTCACTCTACACTACGTTGGGGGTCAAAGGACGTAGGCCTATGGCTGAACCTCATGCTAACTCAGAACCAACAAATTCACGCCTAGAACAGCTTCTGTTTTGCTTTTAATGAAGGACAATGTAAATTCTTGTCAAATTGCAGATACAGGCATGAATGCTCTTACTGCGGTGGAAATCACCTCGCCAACAGGTGTTTTCGTAAGTCATAAATAAGTAGGAATACCGCGCTCAGACTATAACTCCTAAAAACCAAAGCCGCAACAATAAACCATCTAATATCTAATATGGTAGTGATCAAAAATAAAATAAAAAAGTTGCGCTAAATTAATAGCATGCAAAAATGACTGGCATATAAAATCTTAAATTGATATGAGTGGACACCTATAAGTGAACTAGGAATCAATAAAAAGTGAATACAAGTGACAAAAATTCAAATAAGAAAAATCGAAACATCAATGAATCATTCAAGGTGTCCATAAAGTAATGCAATAAAAGCGTGTCTTCCCTTAGATGAGAAGGGCTAGTGTATAAAAATATATGTGTAATAAAGTCCACAATAGCAAAATCTTGATGATGAACTCTGTTCTTCAGTGTAAACAAATGAAAGGCAACTCAGGTGTGCGACTCTGTATATGATGACTCTTACCAGAGATGATGGACCCCCTAAAGAGCAAGGTCCGATGAGCAGGCAGAAATAGCCCTCTGCAGGGACATAGGATCCTCCAGTATCTCCGGTCTTAGGTTGTCTCAGATGTGAGGGGAGTCACCGTATAGCAATGAATGCTTGTCAGCTGAAAGCCTCAGTGGATGATGTTGCCGTATAGCAATGAATGCTTATCAGCTGGATCCCTCAATCTGAAAGAGAAACACACTCGGGCTTCAAAGCCACGAGTGAGCAGACAGAGAGGGACTCCGATCGTGTAGTAGGTTTAAACAATAGGTCTTTAATACTAATAGAAACGAGCATATGCTCGTGGGGTAACAGGTACAAACATAAACTTAAAATTACATAGATGAATAAAAGCCGGCTAGCTAAACAAACAGATAAAAATCACCCGTGTGTCGGGTAACATGTGGCGTGATTGCCTCAGCACAACGCACCACCCTACATGTTTCGCAATACCTTGCATCTTCCTGGGGCACGGGCGACGTGCTGACACATCACTCAAATAGTATCTTACAGGAACCAAGCCTCAATTTCAGCCTAGTGCCATATTGGCTGTGTTAGAAACCAAGCCTCATTGTCAATCTGGCGCCATATTGGAATTCAGAGATTCCAGGGTATGTTTCTTAATATCATGATAGAACAAAGCTCACCTTAAGGAATGTAGTTACATTGATGTGAACCCGAGAAGCCCCCCAGGCGTTAATTGTATCAAAGGGTATTGGCAGACCTTAAGGCATCCATTCTTCAGGGGGCCATTAACATGCTTCCAATACACTGGTGGTCCCCAGGCGTTAATTGAATAAACTCACCAGGGGGCCATTAACATACTACTGTCGGGACTGTTTGGGCTGGGAGATCAAAGGAGATTGTTCATTAATTCATAGACTAATAGGCACCGAGGGGGTTGCAATGTAACAGCAATATCCGAGCATGAATTAGCAAAGGGGCTTCAAATGTAGCCAACCAGACTTTGAGACATCTCTGACCCAATCAATATGTTGCATCTGTTGATTGGTGGAGAATGCATATAAAAGAGAGAGGGCTAAATGGTTACAAACAGTCCAGCCCGAGAACATCTAAGGGATATGCTGTCTGCGTAAAATATACTGGAATCTATGTCTATCTTTCTTTCTAACCTTTTTGTATCCTAGGATTTGTCTTATGACTTTGTATATCTTGTATATGTCCATTGCAAACATTTATGAGTTCGGACTAAATTAACTTTGCAGCCTAGAGCAAACACTGTACTTATGCCATCCCTAGAGATATATGATAAATTCTAATTATTCTAACTTTCTTTTTCTGTGTAAATAAATGTAATTGTTTATCTTTTTTCCCTGTTATCGCTCGTTTTTATTCTTATATAGACAAAGGTTTAATCACTTATATTTGTATCGTTAATCGTTTAAGTGAGGTATAAATATTTCCGAAACAGGTAACATTTTTGTTAGGCTCACTGGAGTAGTGGCTTTTCCCACCGACATCCCTGGGTATTGAAGGGAGAGAGTTCGCTGCTGACCTACGAAAACAATAATAAAATAAAAAGTTGCACTAAATTAATACCATGCAAAAATGACTGGCATATAAAATCTTAAATTGATACGAGTGGACACCTATAAGTGAACTAGGAATCAATAAAAAGTGAATACAGGTGACAAAAAATCAAATAAGAAAAATGGAAACATCAATGAATCATTCAAAGTGTCCAAAAAAGTAATGCAATAAAAGCGTGTCTTCCCTTAGATGAGAAGGGCTAGTGTATAAAAATATATGTGTAATAAAGTCCACAATAGCAAAATCTTGATGATAAACTCTGTACTTCAGTGTAAACAAACGAAAGGCAACTCAGGTGTGCGACTCTGTATATGATGATTCTTACCAGAGATGATGGACCCCCTAAAGAGCAAGGTCCGATGAGCAGGCAGAAATAGCCCTCTGCAGGGACATAGGATCCTCCAGTATCTCCGATCTTAGGTTGTCTCAGATGTTCAGTGAGGGGAGTCGCCGTATAGCAATGAATGCTTGTTAGCTGAAATCCTCAGTGGATGATGTTGCCGTATAGCAATGAATGCTTATCAGCTGGATCCCTCAATCTGAAAGAGAAACACACTGGGGCTCAAAGCCACGAGTGAGCAGACAGAGAGGGACTCCGATCATGTAGTAGGTTTAAACAATAGGTCTTTAATACTAATAGAAACGAGCATATGCTCGTGGGGTAACAGGTACAAACATAAACTTAAAATTACATAGATGAATAAAAGCCGGCTAGCTAAACAAACAGATAAAAATTACCCATGTGCCGGGTAACATGTGCCGTGATTGCGTCAGCACAACACACCGCCCTACATGTTTCGCAATACCTTGCGTCTTCCTGGGGCACGGGCGACGTACTGACACATCACTCAAATAGTATCTTACAGGAACCAAGCCAAACCAAGCCTCATTGTCAATCCGGCGCCATATTGGAATTCAGAGAACTCGTGGACCGCAAGTCAGGACCAAGCCACATTCTAGAATCCCAGTGGGACGCACCCAAAACATAAAGTGTCTACTAGGAACCAAGCCTCGATTCCAGCCTAGTGCCATATTGGCTAAGTTAGAAACCAAGCCTCATTGTCACTCAGGCGCCATATTGGAATTCAGAGAACTCGTGAACTGCAGATCAGAACCAAGCTTCACTCTAGAATCCCAGTAGAACGCACCCAAACAAACCACCATGTGGATTTCGTAGGTCTCATGGTGTTTTTTGTAAACATAAACTGCATTGAAATTATACATTCCAGAGAACCCCCAATTAGACAATCCCCCCTTAAAAAACTTACATAAAGGGAATTTGTTAAAAACAGGGAGATATTTTCTTCTTACAGGGTAACTTCCTCAAATATAAATATCGCCTCATACCTCCTTAGATAGCCACAAAGAAGAAATCATGGCCGGCCCTACAAAACCGAACGATAATCAGGTGTTCTTAAGAATTATCGATAAATGCATTGATTTCTATGTCTGTATTCAAACTGTATTCTCATTTTGAGCTTTGAGATAGCCCGCCTCTTAGGTCCCCCCCTCCATGGGAGTTGGAGCTTATCAATCCCTATCATGGAGGCACCATTCGGATTTTGTTGATGAATATCCAGATAGTGTCTGGAGGAGAAAGGATGACCCTTAAAGCCTCTTCTAATGTTCCCTATGTGCTCATTCAACCTGACCTGCAACGGCCGTACAGTACAACCGACATAATGAAGCCCACAAGGGCAGGTCAGGAGATAAACCACACAGGGAGTAGAACAGGTGATAAAGGATTTTATAGGAAAAACCTGATTCGTTCCCCTACAGGTAAACTGTACAGTTTTCCTAGCCTTAATGGCATTGATTGAACAGACAGCACACCTATTGTATCTATAGAATCCAACCAGGTTCTGAAAGAACATAGGTTTATGGATAGTTGGATCAAAAACACTAGGGGCTACTAGTTGTTTAATGGGAGGAGCCCCCCTGAATACTACCTTTGGTTTATCCGGAAGTACCGGATTTAGCACATGATCATTTTTAATAATATGCCAGTGCTTATGTATAAGTTTCTTTATAGAAAAATGTTGTTGAGAATAGCGTGTGATGAAGGGACAGGAGAAATTGTTGGATTTACCTGTCAGAACTGCAGGTTTCTCTGCCAATAAGAGGTCCCGATCCAACATTCTAACTTCTGCAATTCTGTCATTCAGTGCACCCACATCATAACCTTTATCCTTCAGCCTATCTCTAAGTATTTTGCTCTGAGAGTCAAAATCATCAATTTTAGTGCAATTCCTTCTCATGTGAATGAATTGGCTTTTAGGGACCTGAGTCTAGCCATGAGCTGTGATGACAGCTATCTCGAGGTATGAATGAATTTCGGTCAGTCATTTTAAAATAAGTTGAAGTGACCAGGCTATCGCCTTCACTGTGGATGGTTAGATCTAAAAAGTTAATAATATGTTGACTGGCTTCATATTTAAATTCTATGCCTCTTTCATTGCTGTTAAGCTGAATCATAAAAGTCTCTAAAGACTCCAAAGTACCATCCCACAA
This sequence comes from Aquarana catesbeiana, assembly GCF_042186555.1. Classification (NCBI taxonomy): domain Eukaryota; kingdom Metazoa; phylum Chordata; class Amphibia; order Anura; family Ranidae; genus Aquarana; species Aquarana catesbeiana. Next base: position 253,072,155 of record NC_133329.1, read on the forward strand.
GAGGAGGACGTCATCTATATAACATGCCCACAGGACCAACTCGGGTCTCCTATGGGCATAGATGACGTCCTCCTCCCATTTCCCCATAAAGAGGTTGGCCAGTCATGAACCAAGAGTTTATCCTTAATCAGCTTTATCTCGGTATCTAACCGTGCCAATTTACTATTCTTTCTCAGCTGCTGGTATAATGATATCAAATGCAGAAAGTATTAAATAAGTAGGAATACTGCGCTCAGACTATAACTCCTAAAAACAAAAGCCGCAACAATAAACCATCTAATATCTAATGGTAGTAATCAAAAATAAAATAAAAAAGGGGGGATTGTCTAATTGGGGGTTCTCTGGAATGTATAATTTCAATGCAGTTTATGTTTACAGAATACACCATGTGACCTATGAAATCCACATGGTGGTTTGTTTGGGTGCGGTCTATTGGGATTCTAGAGTGAGGCTTGGTTCTGATCTGCGGTTCACGAGTTCTCTGAATTCCACTATGGTGCCTGAGTGACAATGAGGCTTGGTTTCTTAGCCAATATGGCACTAGGCTGGAATCAAGGCTTGGTTCCTAGTAGACACTTATGTTTTGGGTGCGTCCCACTGGGATTCTAGAATGAGGCTTGGTCCTGACTTGCGGTCCACGAGTTCTCTGAATTCCAATATGGCGCCGGATTGACAATGAGGCTTGGTTTCTAACACAGCCAATATGGCACTAGGCTGAAATCGAGGCTTGGTTCCTGTAAGATACTATTTGAGTGATGTGTCAGCACGTCGTCCGTGCCCCAGGAAGACGCAAGGTATTGCGAAACATGTAGGGTGGTGCGTTGTGCTGAGGCAATCACGCCACATGTTACCCGACACACGGGTGATTTTTATCTGTTTGTTTAGCTAGCCGGCTTTTATTCATCTATGTAATTTTAAGTTTATGTTTGTACCTGTTACCCCACGAGCATATGCTCGTTTCTATTAGTATTAATGACCTATTGTTTAAACCTACTACACGATCGTAGACCCTCTCTGTCTGCTCACTCGTGGCTTTGAAGCCCGAGTGTGTTTCTCTTTCAGATTGAGGGATCCAGCTGATAAGCATTCATTGCTATACGGCAACATCATCCACTGAGGCTTTCAGCTGACAAGCATTCATTGCTATACGGTGACTCCCCTCACATCTGAGACAACCTAAGACCGGAGATACTGGAGGATCCTATGTCCCTGCAGAGGGCTATTTCTGCCTGCTCATCGGACCTTGCTCTTTAGGGGGTCCATCATCTCTGGTAAGAGTCATCATATACAGAGTCGTACACCTGAGTTGCCTTTCATTTGTTTACACTGAAGAACAGAGTTCATCATCAAGATTTTGCTATTGTGGACTTTATTACACATATATTTTTATACACTAGCCCTTCTCATCTAAGGGAAGACACGCTTTTATTGCATTACTTTATGGACACTTTGAATGATTCATTGATGTTTCGATTTTTCTTATTTGATTTTTTGTCACCTGTATTCATTTTTTATTGATTCCTAGTTCACTTATAGGTGTCCACTCGTATCAATTTAAGATTTTATATGCCAGTCATTTTTGCATGGTATTAATTTAGTGCAACTTTTTATTTTATTATTGTTTTCGTAGGTCAGCAGCAAACTCTCTCCCTTCAATACCCAGGGATGTCGGTGGGAAAAGCCACAACTCCAGTGAGCCTAACAAAAATGTTACCTGTTTCGGAAATATTTATACCTCACTTAAACAAATAACGATACAAATATAAGTGATTAAACCTTTGTCTATATAAGAATAAAAACGAGCGATAACAGGGAAAAAAGATAAACAATTACATTTATTTACACAGAAAAAGAAAGTTAGAATAATTAGAATTTATCATATATCTCTAGGGATGGCATAAGTACAGTGTTTGCTCTAGGCTGCAAAGTTAATTTAGGCCGAACTCATAAATGTTTGCAATGGACATATACAAGATATACAAAGTCATAAGACAAATTCTAGGATACAAAAAGGTTAGAAAGAAAGATAGACATAGATTCCAGTATACTTTACGCAGACAGCATATCCCTTAGATGTTCTCGGGCTGGACTGTTTGTAACCATTTAGCCCTCTCTCTTTTATATGCATTCTCCACCAATCAACAGATGCAACATATTGATTGGGTCAGAGATGTCTCAAAGTCTGGTTGGCTACATTTGAAGCCCCTTTGCTAATTCATGCTCGGATATTGCTGTTACATTGCAACCCCCTCGGTGCCTATCAGTCTATGAATTAATGAACAATCTCCTTTGATCTCCCAGCGCAAACAGTCCCGACAGTAGTATGTTAATGGCCCCCTGGTGAGTTTATTCACTGGGGACCACCAGTGTATTGGAAGCATGTTAATGGCCCCCTGAAGAATGAATGCCTTAAGGTCTGCCAATACCCTTTGTTCCAATTAACGCCTGGGGGGCTTCTCGGGTTCACATCAATGTAACTACATTCCTTAAGGTGAGCTTTGTTCTATCATGATATTAAGAAACATACCCATATATAAATATATATACCCACACATAGCTAGATATATATACACATATATATATATATATATATATATATATATATATATATATATATATATACACACACACATACATCCTATGGGGCAAGGCAGTTTAAGTCCTTGCAATGGTCCTCTGGAACCTCATTGATATAAATATGAAATTCAATATCTCCATCACATTTCCCCCTGAAGTTCATTCTTGAACTTATGTCCTCCTTCAATGATCTTGCACCCACCCACAACAGCCCAGAAGCCCCGACCCTTCCCCACCACCACTGCGGCCTCCTCTTCCTTTCTTGAACACGCCGGAACTCATAAAGGTAGGCTTAAGATAGCAAAGAAATCCTGGTGCTTTTGAGACTTCACATCCAAACCATGAGTGTCTGTACTGCAATGTTTCATCGCCCCTCTGCCTTGGAAGAGCGGAACTCCAACATTGATGGCGGGATCCTGGCATATCTAGTCCTGTATCTTTGTAAGACCATGTAACGGTTGCATCGATTGGATCGGACCGCGAGACAGCACTTTTCAGCATGGTGAAGGAAAGTCCAGGAAAGTCTTATTCGTGACACATTTATCTCAAGAAATAACTTGGTGGTCGCTGCTTCTTCAGGTGGGGTCGGGCGGGCCTCCAAACAGTCGTGCATGAATACAAAAAGAGAGAGGAGAACATTAGTGTACAGATATTGGAGAAATGCTGGACAGGAGCAGAGTGTTGGCCATTAAGACTAAATACTCATAAAGGGTGTAATGTGGACGAGTAGAGTGGGTTCCCCACAGGGTACAGAGTCTGAGCAACAGCCAGTATCATCCATGGCCCTTGATGGTAGGGATAGACAATACTGTCTGTTATTGCCAGGTCCCTGGGTTCACCACACCTGCTCACGGGGCTCAGGTTAAAGTAGTAGGCAGACTAGGGGAGGTGAAATTACATTAAGACATAAAACTGGATGTCCAGGGATTCTTTAGTTAAAATATGGTACTTGCAGGCAGGCAAAGTCTTTTTTAAACAAAAATGATATGACTGATGTCTTGGTTACATTATCTTGAGAAGATAGGTAATAGAAATCAAAGGAAAAAACTCAGAGAGCATAATATTAAAGAAGAAAAAGGAATGGAAGAGAGGTGAGTAATGAAAATGAACAGGAAAAATAGTGGAAATGAAAAAAAGAACAAAAAAACGAAAAAAAAACTACAGATTGAACGCTGCTCCAACCAAGACTGTTAAAGAGCCTTGAATCTGTATATAAAAAAAAATGAATACATTGGTTAAAAAAACATAATAAAATAAAAAAAAATAAAAAACAAAAAAAACAAAACAAATGTTTTTCTTAAAAAAAAAAAAACCTCCTCTCCCATTAACAGTATTTTTGCAGGTCAGGTACACAGATATTAACAACAAAAGGGAGAGAAAAATAATTAAAAAAAATAAAAATAATAAAAATGATTAAAACTTTTGGATTTCAGGTAAACCTGACTGCACTTTATTACTAGAAATTGAAGAGGCTTATCCCTGGAACAAGAAAAATATAGTTCTAGGGTCCTCTCTTACATGCGCAACTTCTTTGTACTGGTCTGGATTGGATTTGGCTTCCTCAGAGATTTGTTTCTGAGTTAGTGGCCTTTCTGTTCCTTGAGAGAAGATACCTTGTTGAGGTACACATTCTCATAGCTTTGCCATTCATTCTCCTGATAGTAACGCACATTATTACCTGCATCAGGAAAAGCAATAAGGCTGCACAGGTTAGGACAACAACAGGGTGGAGCAAAATGTTTAGGAAAGCTGTAGCGTTCGGACTATACCCAAATAAACTTTCCCACCAGGAAATCTTAGCGTCTGTGTCTAAAGCATGGGATACTTGGATCAGTCTATTTTGATCATGGGTGAGTCGTATAGTGGCTTGTTTTTCAGCATCTCTTAGTACATTTAATATTTCATCCTGTCCGAAATCCATCAGCCAAGCCTTTAACTCAGCCCCAAATCCCAGAGGAAGTTTCTGTAAATGTATGGGGGTATCAGGTTTGATATCAAGCCTTTTCCCTGGGGTAATAGGGGTCCGCCCTTGTGTCCCTGCTATATCTATTCCAAGGACAGGGGAAGATGTGCAGTAGACTCCCTGAGGTAACGTACCACGCTGAGTATAGTTCAACCCGTAGGCAGAATATAGGGCATCACTGGATGTTTGATACCAGCACCAATACCCTTGGCCCAAGTATTTTAAGGTTGGGACATTTCCTCGGCATCCATGAGACATGACCCTTCCCTGTGCCAGCATTGTTGTCTCATGATCCTATCCTGTTTCCCTTGGCATAACACAACCCCTTCCTTTCTCCAGCACCCATCAGTATCAATCATTTGAGGTTGTCCGGACTCATAAACCATCAGATCATGATGGACTCAGGGTGTAACACGGTAGAGTCCGATAGGATAGTACCCAAATTGACTGTGGTATAAGCACGATGCTCAGTCCCTGCAACCGGAATCAGGGATGAGACTGTGCAAGTCAGGTTTTTACAGCCATGGAATTGAGTCATCCACCAATCCATATGACTCATAGCAAACTTGGATACTACCCTACCTGCTTGTTTTCTTAAATTTAGTGGAAATTGTCCTGCTGAAAAAGAAGCAATCATTACTCAGAGGTCTTGGGACAATTCTGATTGTTCCTGGGCGCAAGATAAAGCAAGTTGGATGCTTTCCTGTACTTTGGATAAACCCGCTATCAATCTTGTGAATTTCTGTTTCATTACCTCAGATATTGAGGCAGTAGCATCGATATGCACATGTTGTAAATTTTCGAGGATATGATTCACGTCTAGCTGCACCTTGACCCCTTCTCCAACATGTTGTGCCAACCCTCCTAACTTGTTTCTGAGTATTTCTAAATCCATAGTGTTTAGGCTACCCAGGGCAACACCCCCTGCTCCTAAGGCAGTCTCTGTTAGGCCTCTCTTTACTCTAGTGTGGGAATATTCTGAATATCCCGACTGCAGCCACCCCTTCAACATGTATACCTGATTCTTTGTGAAGGCTGCACACCGTTTATCCCACTTATCAACCCGGAACTTCCTATCATAGGTGGGACTTTTAGTGATTAGGATCTCAAGGGTTCCCTCCGCGGGGTGGAAACACTTATCCGCTAGTGACCCTTGAACAAGTTCTGGGAAGTCATAATAGTACCTCTTATGTTCTTTCTCTTCCCCCTGATTGAAGATAATGTAAACAATATACCACCCTTCATAGTTCTCCCCTGTGGGATCTACGGGATATAACTTGCTATTTTTGCATTTTATCCTCCATAAATCTGACCCCTTGGTTAAGTTTGTTATGGACATTTCATAGGTCTCGGTATCAAGATCTACAAACATCCTCTGGGTAGATTGACTGTCATTTGATCCTTTAGGAAAAATTCCTGGGATTAGACATTCCACATCCTTGGGGTCCCAATCTCCTTCACACAAAGCAACATAATCATCTAGGTGATATGTTACATACATTGTGGTATCAGGGCTCTCTCTTACCACCTGCTGTATTCGTTCCCGCTCATCAGGACTGGTCTTCCAGTACGCAAGACTGCAAAGCCTATCTAGTAGATACCCTGCATCAATGCCCCCAAAGGCTGTATGAAATCTGTAAGGGTGGGGATCGAGGCCGGTGGTATGTTCTAGGAAGGTCCCATCAAAACCCATCCCTGCTATGGCATGAATGAGTATATACCCATGAAAGTACATTGGGTATCTGGGGAGTAATTGTCCTTGTTTGCACTCGGCCTTATGGATCTGTGTGTGACTCCACCCATCAGGTTTTATTACCCATTTACTATACTCCTTCGGTGGGATCCAGGGTACAGGCTCTGTTTGGATTTCCTGCTTAGGAGCTGGTGTTTCTTGAGCAGAAACAAGAACATACCAGCTGAGTAAACCTCACAATAGGGAAGATGTGCCCATCCCACCCACCTTCCTAAATCTCCTTCTGAACTTGTTTGCAATGAGAAGCATGCACCCAAGAGATTTTTCCCTCTATCTTCACTGAGGTGGGGGTGGTCAGCAATACCTGGTAGGGACCCTCAAACCTGGGCTCCAGTCCTCTTCGTTGAAATTTCTTGATTACCACCCAATCTCCAGGCTGTAGGGAGTGAGATTTACCGTCAGAATTTGGGTCTGGAATAGAAGAGAACACTTGGGCATGCAACTTGGTGAGCTGCTTATGTAATTCCTGCACATACATCTTTAAGGAACAATGCATTAATGTCATCTCTTGTGGAAAAAACAATCCTGTCATTGGGGGTCTCCCGAACAATATCTCGAATGGAGATAGTTTTTCTGGACCTCTAGGAGTATGTCGCATGGATTTCAATACCAGAGGGAGAGCTTGCACCCAAGTAAGGTGCGTATTTTCACAAATTTTCACTAGTCTATTCTTGATCATTCCATTATACCTCTGAACCTTTCCTGATGCCTGTGGGTGATAGGGAGTATGGAACTTTTGTTCAATTTGGAGTCCTCCCATAACCTCAGCCATCACTTGACCTGTGAAATGGCTCCCTTGATCTGATTCTATGGTCTCCATTAGGCCATACCTGCACACAATTTCCTGCAATAGTTTCTTTGCGGTGACCGACGCAGTAGCATTGGCTACAGGCCAAGCTTCTACCCATCCTGAAAACATGTCCACACATACGAGAACAAATTGGAATTGTTGGCATTTTGGCAATTGAATATAATCAATCTGCAGTCTCTGGAAGGGGTACTGGGCTTTGGGCAAATGTTTAGTTGGAGTTTTCTTTACATCCCTGGTCTCGCCACTTCTGTTTTGTCTTTTCGTCAGTTTGCACTTGCAATCTCTTCAGAACAGTCAAATCTACCTGATCAGGACTGTCAGAGCAAGGTGTGGCCATGAAGATTCCCACAGACTCAGTACCAGTTACAGCCGCTGCCTTTGCAGCAGTATCTGCTTTAGCATTCCCAAGTGAAACCTCATCCATGCCTTTGGTGTGTGCGGCACATTTTAAGACTGCTATTTCCTCTGGGAACCAAAGTGCCTCAAGGACTTTCTTAATGAGCTCACCATGTTTAATGGGTTTTCCACAGGTGGTCAGGAAGCCTCTCAGTTTCCATAGTTGGCCAAAATTGTGACATATTCCAAAAGCATATCTCGAGTCAGTGTAGACATTGAGCTTTTTTCCTTTCCCTACTATGCAAGCTTGCATGAGAGCCATAAGCTCTGCCACCTGGGCCGAATGATGCCCAGGTAGTCTTCCTTGGAACAGGACTTCATCCTTGGTGACTACTGAATACCCAGTAAGAGGGTGCCCTTCTTCAGTATAGAAGCGGGACCCATCTACAAAAACAGTGAGGTCAGCATTGTGGATAGGGGTGTCTCTTACTCTCTGTGCTTCACGATAGTGATCTTCCATTTCTGCATTGCAGTCATGGCTTTCTATTTCATCTTGTGATGTCTCTGGTAGTAATGTAGCTGGATTTAATTTTGCACACCTTTTGAGGGTAATATTTGTGGGCGTTAAAAGTGCCAGTTCATATTTGGTCAATCTCGCTGATGAAATGTGCTTTGTGGTCAGGTTCTGCATGACCACGTGAACCTCATGGGGTACATAAACTTCTAACGGGTTCCCTAGCACAATATCTGCAGTTTTAGTCAGCATCTCAGCAGCTGCTGCTACTGCCCTCAGACAGGGTGCCATTGCATTGACAACTGTGTCAGTCTGACAACTGTAATAGCCAATGGGCTTGTCATGTCCTCCATGGTCCTGTGTCAGGACTCCAGCAGCGTGGCCTCTAGACTCATGACAGTAAAGCCGGAATCCCTTGGTATAATCTGGCAGGCCCAAAACAGGGGCTTCACTGATTGCAGCTTTCAATGTCTGAATAGCAAGTATTTGCTCTTCACTGAGTTCCAGTTTCCCCTGTATGTTTACAGAATCATAGAGTGGCTTACAAACATTGGACATTTCTGGTATCCATTGCCGGCAATATCCAACCAACCCTAGGAATCCCCTCAATTGTTTTGCATTTTGTGGCATTTTGCTATTCAGAATAGCCTTCTTTCGGTCTTGTGTTAAGTGTTTTTTTCCTTTGGAAATGCAATGACCCAAAAACACAACTCGGTCCATGTTGTATTGTAACTTGGTGGGGGATACCCTGCATCCCTCCTTTCCAAGGTGATTCAACAAGGAGATAGTGGCCTCTCTACATGCTTCTCTCGTGTCGCCTCCAATCAGCAAGTCAGCCACATACTGAAGGAGAGTGATATCCTCCGGGCAGTGCCACCTGTCCAAGCACTCTTTCATTGCTTTGCTGTACTCGTTTGGGCTTGATACCATCCCCATGGGCAATCTACACCAGGTATATTGCTGCAGTTCAAAGCTGAAGGCAAAGAGGTATTGACAGTCAGGGTGGAGTGGTACCGTGAAAAAAGCATCCTTCAAATCCATAACTGTGAAATATTGATTAGAAGGGATGATGTTACTCAGAATAGTGTGAGGGTTTGGTACCACTGGAGCATCCTCTTGGATGATTTTGTTTATTGCCCTCAGGTCTTGTACCATCCGATAAACGTTCCGGCCTGGTTTTTTCACAGGGTACAATGGGGTATTAGCTGGTGAGCTCACTTTCACCAGTATACCCTCCTTAAGGAGGTGTTTGATTTGGTCTCTAATTCCCTCCAATTGAGCCAATTTCAAGGGATACTGAGGTAATCTAGGAATGATAGCATCTGGTTTTAGTTTGATCCTAACAGGGGGACAGCGGATCATAAGTCCCGTGTTCCCCTCTTTAGCCCAAACATCTGGATTGGTGTTTTTGACTAAATCACTGGGCAAGCTTTCTGCAAAGCTTGCATCCTGTTCCAATTTAGACAAAGCAATGATGCTATCCCAGGTTTCTACCATTTGGTGTTGGCCAGGATCAGAAGGGATGTGTACTTCCACTCCATCCTCAGTAAATTGTATTTGTGCTCTCATTTGTGAGAGCAAATCTTTTCCCAGCAAATTGCAAGGAACTGAATCACTCAAGAGCAGGGAGGCTTCAGTTTGAAAAGGTCCAACTCGAATTTTTGTGGGAGTGGTTTCAAATAGGGGATATAATATACCCCCTAGCCCAACTCCTCCCACGGTATTTTGAATGGGAAGATTCACCTCACTAGATTTTAAAATGGTATGAGCTGCCCCGGTGTCTGTTAATAGATTTAGGGTCTGATTATTTAAATGCATTTGTACATAAGCACTCCCTTGTTCATTTGTCGAGATTACAGGCAACACCGGGAGCTCTCCCCATCACTGGAGGTCTCTTCCAGATTCCCTCTCCTGTCGTGGTGGCCTATTTAGTCTTGCTGCTCTACAATCCTTCTTGAAGTGTCCGGGTCTGTGGCATTTGAAACAAACCGGTTTCCCCCTTGATTTCTGTCCAAGATCTGCACTGTTCAACTGATCAGTGACAATGCAGATCTTTTGAGGTTTTTGTGACTCCCAATCTGATATATTCCTTTCAATCTCAGTTGCAAGTGACAACAAAGAGGAGAGGGGCTTATCTCTCCAGTCTGGATTTGCAGTCATCAATTTCTCCCTGATGTTTCCTCTCAACCCGGTAATGAAGCTATGTATCAATACGGGTGATAGGGCACTGTTATTAATGTCCCCACCAGCTGATTCCACGGCTTGTTTAAAGTGATTGTAGTATGTCATACAATCTTCCTTTGGACCTTGGATCACTCCTGACACCTTGGTCCAAGACTGGGGAGGGTAGACTGTTTTAATCAACTGCGCTAATTGTTTAGTGAGTATATCTCCTTAATGGCTGGAGTCCACATACAGGGTTCGTGGAATATTGGTTTTACTAAGGATTTCATCCAAGTCCCCATCTCCACAAACCCTCTTCATTATTTGAAGCATATCACTCCAGTTTGCATGGTAGCTTGTCTGGATGTCCAGCAGCTCTTTGGCAAATTTAATAGGATCTGTCCTTGGATAGGGGATAACACTCAGAAATCCCTTCATCTCAGAGGGAGTCCATGGCACGTGATGTGTCATCTTTCCCGTGGATCTCCCACTGTTGTCATAGACCACCTGTTCTCTTACAGGATAGACAGATACGTCATCTGAAAAAGATATCAGTTGTGGAATGGTCTTTTGGGGTTCTGTCACCGAATCCCATTAAGACTGTGGACGATGGTTGCTGCCAGGTGGGGGCACTTTACCCAACTGCAAAGTGCCCTGAAGGGTGGCATTAACAGTCCCATGGTACACAGGTGTGCCCACATTGGGTGATATCCTTTCCCCATTAGAGTGACACCACACAGGTCCTTGCTGTGGGGTGCTAGTTACTTGGGGGTATAAAGGTACATAGGCTGTGTACTCTGTAGCAGAACTGCCAGTATTGCTTACAGCAGCAGGGTTGCTAGTTAACTGCCGTTTAGGGGAGAATGCTGGCTCGCAGCCTGTAAATGGGGGATTACTATATTCGGGAGGGTCTTCCGTCAGAGGGGAAGAAAGTTTCCCTTTTGATGGTATCTGCTCTCTGGAACTGGGGAGATTTTTCTCCCCTGATTCCAGCATTCCCTCCCCTTGGTTTGCTGTGCTGTCTCTTTCCTGTGGTTTCAATGCTTCACAGGAAGAGTTTTTCTGTGATTCATTGGGGGTTTTAACTGGGGTGTTAAACTTGGCAGCAAGTTGTAGCTTCCCCTTTTTTTCATCTGTTGATAGATGACAATTCCTATCACTTTCTGAGTATCTGGCCAACAAGGACCGGGCGACTGTATAAGGCCCCAATCCTGGCCATTCCTCATCATCCCCCTGTTCATCACTGTCACTACTCTGGGGATGTGGCTCTAGTGGCTGTCCCTGCTTGTCCCTACTCCGCAGCATCATCTGGTGTTTTTTCTCCTTAACTCTCAACGTAAAAATATTCACATCATCAGTTCTATGCATGGATTCTACCATCCACGCGCTCCACGCATCTCTTTCATTTGTTTGTGTCATCTTCCCGCGGTGATTGTACCACAGGGCTTCCCAAGCTTTTGGCTTAAAAGTACCTCTTTTAGAATACTTTTTCCGAGTCCAACGATCCCAATCTTGCAAATATTTCACAACCCAAGGCCCATATTTATCTATCATCTCTTCCCTCGGGGTCAAGTGGTAGGGTTCCCCACGGTTAGATGCCAACTGTTAGGTTCAACTTTTAAATAAGTTGCTTTAAGTTTATATTGCTTTGTCAAATTTAAGCTCTTATTAAAGAAATAGACACAGAAACAGAGTATCTGTATATCAATCTACGAGCCCTGGTGTCCCGCATTCATCTGAACTGTCTTGGTTTATTGAATATGTTTATAAGATTGGTTACATGACGCAAATATCAAAGTACAATTTAGATATCAGCTAATAAAAGCAGTTTCGACAGATAATTTTCGTATCAGCAGTCAAAGGTTACAATAAAAGTAGTTTCATCGAGAATAATGTGTCAGCAGACAAAGGTTAATTTCATAACATACTGCAAGGCAGGCATTTCATAACAGACTATATTTCATAACAGATTTTACACGTAGCCATTAGTTTAAGTAAGAACTCTGAATCAAATCCCTAACCTTATCAATTTCCCCCTTTGACATCATCCTCTCCTTCCCCCTGGGTCCTCATGAATAAGTTCTAGTCAGTTTTTCCCCAGAGTCCTCTTCCTGACCGCGAGTTGTCAGAGGGGTAAAACCCATTCCCCTAGGTATTACCAACATCTTAAATTCAAGAAGAGGAGTTTTGTAGGAGTAGGGTGATGTCAATACACATTTATCAGTATGCCCTGTCTATTCTCCTAATTTTCCTATTTATTTTCCTGTATACACATATATTTGTGATTGTAAGTGAAATTAATATTAAAATAATAATAACCATTGGACTTAACAACCAGTGAAAGGTATTGGTTGCTGTAGAAGACATTCCACTAAATATATCCCGTCAATGTGGTGCAGTATCCTGTTGTATCTGTGATGAAAGATGCACTATTCTTCCTTTATCAATTATTGCAGATATGAGGTTATTCTGTAGGGTATGTTCTAGTGTTTCTATGTGTCGTCTTAACAACTCTGATTGTTCCAAAACCTGTTTTAGTGGGTCTAAAGAAATTATAAAGGGTGTAGTGTCAGTGAGATTATGTACCTCATAAACAGAAGAGAATACCTTATCGGCGTCTGGTTCAAAAAGATAGGTGTGGTTAGCCCATTGTAATATTTTAATCTTTTTTATACATCCCGCAAACTGCGCCGATTTATTTAACGCTAACATGGTGCGGTTGTCATTAGTAATGATACAAATATGCTGGGGTCCTATTTCTATGAATCTATTGTTCACATTTATTGGTGTTCTTTGCATTTTGCATATGCTAGTTTGGTATTTTAACAAGCAAGGTTCATATACTGGGGAGCTTCTGCCACATACCATTCCCTTATTAGTTCCTTCACATAGATTTAAATCATGGGTTCTGTTTCCTTTATCTACATATTTCCCATATATTTCTGGATACCAAAACTCGTCTTTAATTACTAGTGGCATGACCACTATTTTACACATTTCTATTACATCTGCTACCCGGTATGCTTCAAACCTTCCTACACACCATTTATCCTCACATTCTACCTTATCCCCTTTTACTTGGAACCATACACCATCGTCAGTTAGACCTTTAAAATATTTCATCCAGGTATGATAATTTCCCAACTGTAGTTCAGTCCTGGCCCTATTTATTTGTATATGATAGGATAAGAGGTTAAAAGAGCACTGTGTGAAATTTACAAACTGTTGACTTTGATTCCACAGCTGGAGCTCTGCTCCTATCGTGTGATTTATTAACCCTCCCAAAAATTGTAATAGGGGTATTTCTTGCAGTTGGGTTTCAAAAGCGGTGGGTAGGGATGAGCTTCGTGTTCGAGTCGAACCCATGTTCGACTCGAACATCGGCTGTTCGATCGTTCGCCGAATTGCGAACGTTATGGGCCGTTCGCGCTAAATTCGTGTGGCGCGTCACGGCCCATAATTCACTGCGGCATCGCAGTGCATTGCTGGCTGATGATTGGCCAAGCATGCACTATGACCCGCATGCTTGGCCAATCACAGCGCTGTCAGTAGAGAGAGCTGTAATTGGCCAAAGCCAGGGTGGCTTTGGCCAATTATGGCTCAGGGGATTTAGTACACACCCCACACTATATAAGGCCGCCTGCACGGCGGCCCTGTGTAGTGTGTGTTCCGGTGTGCTGAGAGATAGAGAGAGAGAGAGACAGTGTCATTTGATTTGAGTTAGATAGATTAGGCAGAACAGTCAGTCAGTTAGCTGCACTTACAGTGTATTGTGTATATATATGCATCCCAGGTGTTGCATATATATATATACACTGTATTCAGTTTAGCTAGATCTGTTCCTGTTATCTTCTATCTAGACTATTTACATTTAATGCAGTGCGTCCTGCTCACAGTGTTCAGCTAGATCCGTTCCTGTTAAATTCCTACTGACCGGCAGGCTTGTCTGGTTACAGTATATAAAGCTACCTGAAGAAAATTACAGGTGTTCTATTTGATCCTATTAGTACCACGGTCAGGCAGCTAGACTATTTACATTTAGTACAGTGCGTCCTGCTCACAGTGTTCAGCTAGATCCGTTCCTGTTATCTTCCTACTGACAGGCAGGCTTGTCTGGTTACAGTATATAAAGCTACCTGAAGAAAATTACAGGTGTTCTATTTGATCCTATTAGTACCACGGTCAGGCAGCTAGACTATTTACATTTAGTACAGTGCGTCCTGCTCACAGTGTACAGCTAGATCCGTTCCTGTTATCTTCCTACTGACAGGCAGGCTTGTCTGGTTACAGTATATAAAGCTACCTGAAGAAAATTACAGGTGTTCTATTTGATCCTATTAGTACCACGGTCAGGCAGCTAGACTATTTACATTTAGTACAGTGCGTCCTGCTCACAGTGTACAGCTAGATCCGTTCCTGTTATCTTCCTACTGACAGGCAGGCTTGTCTGGTTACAGTATATAAAGCTACCTGAAGAAAATTACAGGTGTTCTATTTGATCCTATTAGTACCACGGTCAGGCAGCTAGACTATTTACATTTAGTACAGTGCGTCCTGCTCACAGTGTACAGCTAGATCCGTTCCTGTTATCTTCCTAATGACAGGCAGGCTTGTCTGGTTACAGTATATAAAGCTACCTGAAGAAAATTACAGGTGTTCTATTTGATCCTATTAGTACCACGGTCAGGCAGCTAGACTATTTACATTTAGTACAGTGCGTCCTGCTCACAGTGTTCAGCTAGATCCGTTCCTCTTATCTTCCTACTGACAGGCAGGCTTGTCTGGTTACAGTATATAAAGCTACTTGAAGAAAATTACAGGTGTTCTATCCCAGCTTAGTGCAGCTACAGGCCATTAGTATGTCTGGAAGGCCAAGAAGGAGAGGCAGACAGTCACAAGCCAATAAGAGAGGGCAAGCAGGCTCTGTGTCTAGTGCTGGTCGTGGAGACGGTGCATCCTCATCAGCACGTGGCCATGGGACACGCTTGGCCTTTTTTTCGGCAGCTGGCCATGTTGAGCCGCAACATGCGGAAGACTTGGTCGAGTGGATGACCAAGCCGTCCTCATCCTCCTCATCCTCTCTCACCCATGCCCAGGGTGCTTTGTCTGGCAAAGCAGCAGCCTCTTCCCTCAGCTCAATGTCATCAGTGACTCCTTCCCTAGCTCCACCATGTCCTCATGAGGATTCCCTCGAACTGTTTGACCACAGTGTTGGGTACATGCTCCAGGAGGATGCCCAGCGTTTGGAAGGCTCTGATGACGATACTGAGCTCGATGAAGGCAGTAACATGAGCGCGGACAGAGGGGGTGCCCAAGAAGGACAGCAATCTGGCAGTCATGCTCCCCCTGCTGCAGCATACTGCCAGGTTTGCTCCAGTGATGAGGAGGGAGGGGATGATGAGGTCACTGACTCAACGTGGGTGCCTGATAGGAGAGAGGAGGAGGAGGAGGAGGAGGAGGAGGAGGAGGAGGAGGAGGAGGAGGCGGCAGCACATCACCAACGAGGCAGGATGCCCTCCAGGGGCCAGCCTAAGGGCAGCACATTGACTGCATCACACCCCAAAGCTCCACATGTGCAGGGCGCTGCAGTCTCTGCGCGTTATTCAAAAAGTTCTTTGGTGTGGGCCTTTTTTGAGACGAGTGCATCAGATCGCACCGCTGCTATTTGCAACATATGTCTCAAGCGTATCTCGCGTGGCCAAAATATCTCCCGCTTGGGTACCACATGCTTGACCAGACATATGTTGACCTGCCATGCAGTTCGTTGGCAAGCGTATCTAAAAGACCCACACCAAAGAACAAAGAGGATCTCTCCTTGCTCCTCATCAGCTGAGATTTCCAACCCCACTAGACCTTCAGTCCTCTCTGAGACCTGCAGTGAGAGGAATGAAGGTGTAGAATTAGGTGTGTCACAGCCAAGTACTTGTGGGCAATCTGCTTTTGGTACACCGACGTCAGATTGTACCAGGCAAATTTCCCTGCCCCAGCTGCTGCACCGCCGAAAGAAGTTTGCTCCCAGCCATCCACATGCCCAGCGGTTGAATGCTAGCTTGGCAAAATTGCTAGCACTTCAACTGCTGCCTTTTCAGTTGGTAGACTCTGCCCCCTTCCGTGAGTTTGTGGAATGTGCGGTTCCTCAGTGGCAGGTACCCAAACGCCACTTTTTCTCACGGAAGGCGATTCCGGCTCTCTACCGGCATGTGGAAGGCAATGTCCATGCCTCGCTGGACAGGGCGGTCAGCGGTAAGGTGCATATTACCGCTGACTCATGGTCCAGCAGGCATGGACAGGGACGTTACCTAAGTTTCACGGCGCATTGGGTGACTCTGCTGGCAGCTGGGAAGGATGCAGGACAAGGTGCAGTAGTGTTGGAGGTTGTTCCGCCACCACGCCTCCAAAATGCTGATTGTGACACACCTCTCTCCTCCACCCCCTCCTCTTCTTCTTCCTCCATGGCCTCTTCCTCGGAACCAGCGGTGCTCCGTAGGCGTTCAAGGGGCTACGCAAGTACGCAGGCCAAAAGATGCCATGCGGTGCTTGAGCTGGTGTGCTTGGGGGACAGGAGCCACACTGGGGCAGAGGTTCTGTCAGCTCTGCAGGGGCAGGTTCAGAGGTGGTTGACGCCACGCCAACTTAAGGCAGGAATGGTGGTTTGCGACAATGGCACCAACCTCCTCTCTGCCCTCCGACAGGGACAAATGACCCATGTGCCCTGTTTGGCTCACGTCCTTAACTTGGTGGTGCAGCGGTTCTTGGGCAGGTACCCGGGCTTACAGGATGTCCTGAGGCAGGCCAGGAAAGTCTGTGTGCATTTCCGCCGGTCATATAATGCCAGTGCTCGGCTGACGGACCTCCAAAAGGAGTTTAACCTGCCCAAGAACCGCCTAATCTGTGACATGCCCACCAGGTGGAACTCAACGTTGGCCATGCTGCAGCGGCTGCACACGCAGCAGAGGGCCATAAATGAGTACCTGTGCGACTATGGCACCAGGACAGGGTCAGGGGAGCTTGGTTTTTTTTCCCCACGCCAGTGGGCCATGATCAGGGATGCATGCACTGTCCTGTCACCATTCGAGGAGGCCACGAGGATGGTGAGCAGTGACAGTGCATGCATCAGTGACACTGTCCCCCTTGTCCACCTGTTGGAGCACACGCTGCGTGGAATAATGGACAGGGCACTTGAGGCAGAACAGAGGCAGGAAGAGGAGGACTTCCTTAGCTCTCAAGGCCCCCTTTATCCAGACAGTGTTCCTGCGTGCCCGCCGATCACACAGGAAGAGGACGAGGAGGAAGAGGAGGAGGAGGAAGATTGTGTCAGTATGGAGGTGGAGCCTGGCACTCAGCATCAGCAGCAGTCTTTAAGGGATCAGTCCCAAGAAACACATGGACTTGTACGTGGCTGGGAGGAGGTGGCTGCGGACCATGTCGTTCTTAGTGACCCAGAGGACTCCGGACCGAATGCCTCAGCAAACCTACGCTGCATGGCCTCCCTGATCCTGCAAAGCCTGCGTAAGGATCCTCGTATTCGTGGTATCAAGGAGAAGGACCAATACTGGCTGGCAACCCTCCTTGATCCACGTTACAAGGGTAAGGTTGCGGACCTTATCTTGCCATCGCAGAGGGAGCAGAGGATGAAACATCTTCGGGAGGCCTTGCAGAAAGGTCTGTGCAACGCGTTCCCAGAGACTGGGAGGTTACAAACTCCTGTTTCTGGACAACGTGTTGCTGAGGCTTCGGTCAGTCAAAGAAGGAGCGGTGGAGAAGGTGGCCGTCTGACCGATGCGTTCAGACAATTTTTTGGTCCGCAGCCCCAAGGTATGATCGGTTCCAGCAACCATCGCCAGCGTCTGTTTTACATGGTGCAGGAATACCTAGGGGCAAGATCAGACTTGGACACCTTTCCCACCGAAAATCCTCTGGGTTACTGGGTCTTGAGGATGGATCACTGGCCAGAGCTTGCACAGTATGCAATTGAGCTACTGGCCTGTCCTGCATCCAGCGTTCTTTCGGAACGCACATTCAGTGCTGCTGGAGGCGTGGTAACCGATCACAGGGTGCGTCTGTCCACCGACTCGGTCGATCGGCTGACCTTCATAAAAATGAATGAGTCTTGGATCACCACCAGCTACCAAGCACCTGATGCTGATGTAACCGAATAATTTTTTTTGAAATCTCAGATCCCTTCAAAGACTGCCTATGCTGATGCTGAGTGACTATCCCTGAGTAATTATCCTCTTCCTCCTCAATCATCACGCTGATAGCTTGTTGCAGTGTTGTGGCACCAGCACCAGTGCCTAAGGCCCAATTTTTCTGCCCCTGTCTAACAGGGGCGTGTAATTACAATTTTTGATGCAATACTTTGCAGCAGGGCTCGTTCCTGCGTTCCAACTAGAGTGTCTGTGAGGGGTTGCAGTGTTGTGGCACCAGCACCAGTGCCTAAGGCCCAATTTTTCTGCCCCTGTCTAACAGGGGCGTGTAATTACAATTTTTGAAGCAATAATTTGCAGCAGGGCTCGTTCCTGCGTTCCAACTAGAGTGTCTGTGAGGGGTTGCAGTGTTGTGGCACCAGCACCAGTGCCTAAGGCCCAATTTTTCTGCCCCTGTCTAACAGGGGCGTGTAATTACAATTTTTGAAGCAATAATTTGCAGCAGGGCTCGTTCCTGCGTTCCAACTAGAGTGTCTGTGAGGGGTTGCAGTGTTGTGGCACCAGCACCAGTGCCTAAGGCCTAATTTTTCAGCTCCTGTTCAACAGGGGCATGTAATTACAATTCTTGATCTAATATTTCACAGCAGGGCCCTGTGAGGGCTTACAGTGTTGTGGCCACAGCAACACCTAAGGCCCAAATTTCTGCTGAGTATATAGGGCAGGACCCTACTTTCAAACATCTAACTTACAAACGACTCCTACTTGCAAACGGAAGGAGACAACAGGAAGTGAGATGAAATCTACCCCTAGGAAGGGAAATTCTCTCCTGTAAGAGTTAATATGGGAAAACAAGTTCTCCTTTCCACTGATGCTTTCCAATCCTTGTTCCACAAAAAAACCCAAATTTTCAAAAAACATTTTTCATTGGGACAAAAAAGTGAGGTGAAATCTTCTGAAGAGGAGGAAAGACAGCAAAACAAATGTCACAGGGGTGATAACCCTTCCCTATGTTTTCCAAAAAGCTTAGAAAAGATTTTTTGGCTGGAGCTAAACACGTTAAAAATGTTCAAAATTACAAACAGATTCTACTTAACAACAAACCTACAGTCCCTGTCTTGTTTGCACCGCCTGTATACTGCTGTTCAGAGTATATAGGGCCTGGTGGCCCCACACCTTTCCTTATTTTAATTTGGGTGCGGGGTTCCCCTTAATATCCATACAAGACCCAAAGGGACTGGTAATGGACTGGGGGGTACCCATGCCGTTTGTCTCACTGATTTTCATCCATATTGCCATGACCCGACATGACATTAAACCCGCAAGCAGTTTTAAATGAGATTTTTTCCTTTAAAAATGACATTTGGTGCAGGGACTGTTCTAAACATGGGAAACACGCGTCACTTTACAGGCATACTATAGACACCCCCCAGGTACGATATTTAAAGGAATATTTCACTTTTTTTTTTTTACTTTAAGCATCATTAAAATCACTGCTCCCGAAAAAACGGCCGTTTTTAAAAGTTTTTTTTGCATTGATACATGTCCCCTGGGGTAGGACCCGGGTCCCCAAACCCTTTTTAGGACAATACCATGCAAATTAGCCTTTAAAATGAGCACTTTTGATTTCGAACGTTCGAGTCCCATAGACGTCAATGGGGTTCTAACGTTCGTGCGAACTTTCGGTCCGTTCGCGGGTTCTGGTGCGAACCGAACCGGGGGGTGTTCGGCTCATCCCTAGCGGTGGGTAACCATTTGCTTGTAATAGTCAAGCTGTCAGCTATGTGTCCCCCTGCATGCTTCCATCTGTTGTTCATTTCTTCTATTTCGACCGAGTTTAAAACTCCCATTCCTGTACCTGTTAATCCCAATAGAGTATCATACCATTCTCGCTTATACCTACACTCCGGTATTGGGGGAAAGGTGATATTGAATTTTATTTTTGTTTTCTGTTGTGAAGTTGATACATTTATGCAAGTGTTTGGTATGGGTGTTAATATGGAAGATTCAATTATTGGCGTTACTTCTTCCTCCATTTGTATGTGAAATCCATAGGACTGTGCATTCCAATACCACCCATCATCGCCTTTTTCCCTCTACCAACAGGCACAGAGGAAAGTACTGGATTGATTAAAGGTAATATCTGTCAGATTGAACATCCCTTATGATATATTTTCTCCCCCTGCTATTGTGACTAATATTTGGTACATTTGTCCTACCACCCGTTCCCGGGCTTGTTTCCACGTCTGTGAAAGGGATATTTTATGGCACCTATGATTTTTACTGTTATTGAAAGGAAAGCTCATATTGTCATTCCACTGGAAGGTTATAGTTACTTCTGAGAGTGGGTCCGCCTGTATCCATGCAATACCCACATCTATATGAAATGGTTGCCTGTGTCCTTTAACAGTGTAATTACCTACATCATAATACTTATTCATCTCATATCCTGAATCATTTGCTACTTTAGGATCATCTATAACCCATTGAAAATTTGCTGTTTCCTCTACCTCTATTACATTAATACCAGGAGTCCATGCATGTATTTGTAAAACAACAATCTTCAACAGAAAATATGTAAGTAGATATTTCATCATGTTGTTTTCTCGGGTTGTTTCTTGCAATGTGATGTGTGTATCCAGGTAGGTTTTTCTTCCAGCTTTACTGAGGTGGCCGTGGTCAGAAGCACTTGATAAGGACCTTCAAACCTTGGCTCCAATGTCTTTCTGGTGTGTTTCTTTACATATACATAATCCCCTGGTAGCAGAGTATGTGTACCTGCTATTGAATTAGGGTCTGGAAGAGAAGAATACACACTTTTGTGGATCTTAGTTAGACGTTGTTGTAATTGTATTACATATGCAGTCAAACTATCACATTGCAATTGCATACTCTGTGGAAAGTATAAACCTAATCTAGGTGCATTCCCAAAAAGTATTTCATATGGGGATAATCCTGTTTTTCCTGTTGGAGTGTACCTTATAGAGAATAAAGCCAAAGGCAGACATTCAGGCCATGGCTTGTTTAACTCTTGCATGGCTTTTTGTATTTTTAACTTTATTGTCCCATTTACTCTCTCCACTGATCCCGAACTCTGTGGGTGGTAAGGGGTGTGAAAACTTTGTTGAACCCCTAACATGGTCATTACATTCTGCATGATTTCTCCTGTAAAGTGTGTTCCCCTATCTGATTCTATGGTTTCAGGAAGACCAAACCTAGGTATTAACTCAGTGATCAGTTTCTTGGCTGTGGCTTTTGCTGTAGCTGATTTTACTGGATAACTTTCAGGCCAACCTGAGAATAAATCGATACACACGAGGACAAACTCAAAGGGGCCGCTCTTGGGCATTTGTATGTAGTCAATTTGCAGTCTCTGGAAGGGGTATTGGGCCCAAACCTGGTGTTTTCGTGGGGTTTTTACTCTCTGTCCTGGGTTATTCAGGAGACAGATTTGGCAGGCTGCACAGTAGTTTCTCGCAATACTACTGAATCCAGGGGCGAGCCATCCTTGGTTCACAATCCTATTCATGGAATTGGAACTGACATGTGTGGGTAGGTGAACTGCAGCTGCCATTGCAGGCAGGCATATTTTGCCTCCTTCCCTCCATACATTGTCAAGGTCTGGTGCTGCTCCCATACTGACCCACTTATCTTTCTCGCTCTCCCCTGCTTGCTCCTGTAATATACTCAGCTGCTGCCATGTTGGTTCTGGGATACTCACCTCTACCGCTGCTAAGGTCTCAGGGCTTCCTTCCCCTAGAGCTGCCTGTTTTGCAGTCAAATCTGCAAATGCATTTCCTTTTGCCTCAATTGTTTTTGCGCTCGTGTGTGCCGCTATCTTCATGATGGCCACTCGTTTAACCTTTTGAAGATTGTTCAGGACTCTCTTAATCCCTTCTCCATGTTTTACAGGTGTACCTGCTGCTGTCAGATAACCTCTAGCCTTCCATATATGGCCATAATCGTGCGCTACGCCATAAACGTAAGCGGAGTCAGTGTAAATATTCCCTTCTCGTCCTTTTAAGTATTCTAGGGCTTGTTCTAAAGCTTTTAATTCTGCTTCTTGTGCTGACATGTGGGCTGGTAAGGGCTGTGCGTCAATCACCTGTGTATCAGTCACTACGGCATACCCTGTGTGATATTTACCCTTGTCATCAGCAAACCTACTGCCATCTATGTACAAAGTGTGTTCAGCGTTTAAAATCGGTGTATCTGTAACATGTGGGAATCCCATTGTCTCCTGTTCCATGAGCTGAAAACAATCGTGTTCATCTACTTCTTTAAACAAAAGAGTGTCAGGTACCTCATTTCCTTTCTCACTAGTACTATTAGCACTATCATTCCCCCTTGCCAAATCTGGTGACTGAAGAGGCAAAAAGGTGGCCAAATTTAAGGTTGTACAGCGCTGAAAAGTGACATTTGGAGGTAAGAGCAAAGTACACTGTAACCTTAATTGCCTAGCCATGGAAATGTGTTTGGGCTGTACCTGAGACAAGATTGCATGTATGTCATGTGTGGTATGCACTACAACTGGATTGTCTAGAACAATCTCTGATGACTTATCTATGATAATTGACACTGCAGCTACCGCCCGTACACAGGACGGTGAACCTCTAGATACTGGATCTAATGCTGCTGAAAAGTAAGCGACTGGTCTTTGTTTTACATGTGCCTGTGTCAGAACACCTGTGGCGTGTCCAGTGATCTCAGCAACGTATAGATTGAATTTCTTAGTGTAATCAGGAATACCAATGGCCGGGGCAGAAATCAATAGCCTTTTCAAAGTGATAAACGACTCATAAGCTACTTCTGTAAGCACATACGGTACAATTTTCAAACAATCGTATAATGGCTGCATCAAAGCGCTAGCATGTGGTATCCATTGTCTACAATATGACACAATACCTAAAAACATACGCAATTGTTTGAAATTCCGTGGGGGTAACATTCCCTTTATCACTTGAACCCTCTCCTCAGTGAAATGTCTTGTACCCTGTGATATACAATGTCCCAGAAAGATAACTTTTTCCTGACACATTTGTAATTTGTTCCTATTAACCTTGCAACCCTTTTCTGCTAGAAATCGCAACAAATTAAGGGTGGTATCCAAACAAGTTTCCTTGTCCGGGCAGCATAACAATAAATCATCCACATATTGTAACAATACACAGGAATCTGGTGGTACCCATTCTCCCAACACCGTTTGCAATGCTTGCGAATACAAAGTAGGTGAATGCGCCATACCCTGAGGTAGGCGTGTCCAGGTTAGTTGCCGATTTTTTATTGTAAATGCGAACCATAGTTGGCATTCTTCAGCAAGTGCGACAGAAAAGAAAGCATTCGCTAAATCTATAACCGTAAAGTAAATACTAGTTGAGGGTATTTGTGACAGTAACGTATGTGGATTGGGCACTAAAGGTGTCATCGGGGCTAGTATTTTGTTGACTGCTCTGAGGTCTTGGATCATCCTATACTTAACCGGACTACCGGCTATCGTTTTCTTTTTAACCGGGTACAAAGGAGTATTTGCCGGCGATTTTACTTCTTTTAAAACTCCACTTTTTAAGAAGGATTGGACCTGCATTTCAATGGCCGCCTCTTGGGGTGCACTGAGTGGATACTGTTTTTGTTGGGGTAGCACTGCTCCTGGAATCAGCTGTAGGGTAACCGGAGGTATGGGCAAAAGTCCAACATCAGCTGGATGCTTTTCCCATAGTTCTTCCGGAAGGAATGACAAGATCTGATCCAAATCTGGAGGAGATGGACCGAACAGTTCCGATTCCTCCTCCAGGTATTGTATCAGGTTACACATCTCCATGTGTTCTTGATCATCCCTTATAGCTAATGTGACAGTGCCATCGGGGTGATAGGTAATGTTAGCTCCTATTTTCTGTAAAATGTCTGCTCCTAGCAAATTAGTGGGGGCTCCTCTAGATACCAGAAAACGTGAAAGGAACATATGGTTCCCTACTTTAACTTTTAAGGGTTTTGTGAGCGGGGCGTCTGCTAAAATGCCATCATATCCAGTTATTAATAAAGTGTCAGGTGATTCTTGCTCAGGGAGTAGTTCAGAATCAGAAAGTAACGAGCGTGAAGCGCCTGTATCAACTAGACAAGAGATTTTCTTATTACCAACCGTTATAGTAGTCTTAAGCATCTTAGTTTTGGATCTTTCTAAAACCGGAGCGAGTCATGCTCGTGGACCATCTCTCTGCCGCCTAACATCACCATTATTGTTGTCCCTGGGCCAGTTCCTCCTCTGATTAACTGGGTAATCAACACCCTCCTTTCCCTCATCTCTTATTCTCTTTCTGCAGTGGCGTCTGATATGGCCAGTCTTGTTACAGTAATAACAAGTAAGGGGTTTGCGATAGGAACCTCTGCTTGGTTCTTGGGGATCTACAACCGTATTGATTGCCGGATGTTTTTGACTTTTCTGCTAAGTCTGCTTCTATACCTTGTGCCTTTTGTAACAACGACCCTCTATCTCTAATTGCCCTCCACTCTGGTGTGCAGGCTTTCAGTCTTTCACTTATCTGTGGAATTAATCCTTCCATAAACTGTCTGTTGAAGGTTCGGATCGTAAGTGGCAGTACTAAATCCATTCCCTCGTCTGCCATCATACTTTCCATTGATAAGTAAAAGTCTGATACCATCTGCCCTGGCAGTTGTTTCATGGGTGAAGTGGATCCCCTCTCTTGCTGTTTTGCCTGACAAAAAGCGTTTAACAAAACAAGAAAAGGCTCCCTTGACCCGATATGCCTGACATGTCCGTCTGCCAGATTGCCGTCTGCATCTGCTACTTCCACAGGTCTATGCGGACCTATCTCTGTCATAAACTGATTGAACATAGTCAAAGTCATTTTATGTCTACACAAATCTTCCCCGTCCTGCCAAGCCGCTCTATGTGTATTCATTAACTGGGTCACAAATCTACTAAAAGCAGCCGGCTTGGCTACTGGATCTGGGGCGTTCTGAATTAGAGCCATGAGTGTGTCTGCCGACCATGGTTTCCAAGTATGTATGGCCACGTTGCGATTAACCACGGCTGGCGCGTTGGGATGCTGTGGGTCCCCGTGTTGGAGATTTGGTAATGTTACCGTTCGTGTGGTGACGTGTACTGGGGCTACAGGTTCCGGGTGAGGTTTTTGCGCCCCACAACGTACACATTCTTGTGCCCATTCGAGGTTTTGTGATCCACAAACCTGGCAAACCCATCCTCTACCCTCAAGTACAGGATATAACCCTGATTTATGTGAATTTTTCTCTATATCAGTGTATGGGGGTGGGATGGTTGAAGTAATATTATTTAAGGTTTCAACATTTTTTGTTCTTCTATCTTTCATATCCCAACCATCACAATCTGGATTATATTTCCACCCCTCTTCTTTTGCTCTATTTGAAACCTTAATTAAGCATTGAGCCTGACGCATCCATTGCTTCTCTAACACCTCTCCTTGTCTGTCCCTTTTTCACTCCATACATCCGGGTCTAAACCCGCTGCTCCTTTCACCTTAAATTTACAAAGGACATCCTTTAAGTCCCGCGCTTCATCTTCCCCACAGATGTTTTTAATTATCTGTGGCACAATTCCCTGACGGGGTTTTGTGTTCCTCTGGCCCATTCTGACAGTCCTGCCTAGGTAGCGTTTTGGGACACTTAGTGTACAATATAAAACACTTAACCAAGTTACACTAGTTCCTCGTTGCCTTTTCCTCCTAGGATGCCAGAATACTAAAAATGAGATTCTTGAAACCGAATTACTTTATATGCTAGTCAACTGACAAATATTATGACCAGACTGACGACTACAACATATACAAGCATTCCTTGAAGTGACCAGGTATCTGACTAGATCTCCGGGCTTTATGGAGACCTGCTTTATGGAGCAGACAGGGCTTATACTTTCAACCCGTCTATGGTTTATGAGTTAGATGTGAGGTTAATAAGCGTCAGACCCCCAAGCTCACAAGTTCCCAATCATGTGAGGTAAGGCGCATTCCGTTGCTTAGTTCGGCAATCCCCTTCTAACTCATACCATCCTTGACAAGGCTCATTCACTTTCTCAACAAGACAGACAGACAACAAACAACAAATAATTCCAGCAATATAAACCACCATATGCAGTAATTCTAGACTCACCACTACAGAGGTTGGTGTTTTAAAACCAGGAGAACCGTAACTGACAGAACGGATAGGCACAAATCAGGGGAGCACAGAATATAAGAAAAATAAAGCTTTTTCTTACCTGGCCAGGTTTTTGATCTGTGGTTCCCGGAATGCCTGTCCTTTCGTTCCGTCAGCGTAGCTCAGCCACCTCTTTTAGTATCATCGGTGGGTCCCACGTTCGGGCGCCAAACTGTTAGGTTCAACTTTTAAATAAGTTGCTTTAAGTTTATATTGCTTTTTCAAATTTAAGCTCTTATTAAAGAAATAGACACAGAAACAGAGTATCTGTATATCAATCTACGAGCCCTGGTGTCCCGCATTCATCTGAACTGTCTTGGTTTATTGAATATGTTTATAAGATTGGTTACATGACGCAAATATCAAAGTACAATTTAGATATCAGCTAATAAAAGCAGTTTCGACAGATAATTTTCGTATCAGCAGTCAAAGGTTACAATAAAAGTAGTTTCATCGAGAACAATGTGTCAGCAGACAAAGGTTAATTTCATAACATACTGCAAGGCAGGCATTTCATAACAGACTATATTTCATAACAGATTTTACACGTAGGCATTAGTTTAAGTAAGAACTCTGAATCAAATCCCTAACCTTATCACCTCTTTGAAGCGATTTGATTACCCATGCTTTACGGACTCCGGACCTTGAACTGATTCCCCCAACCTTTTTACAGGTTGCCTTTACTTCAGAGGTAGCTACTCTCTGACCAAGAATTGGGTTGACAGGTACCGCCCCTGTCACCCTTGCCAATTTTTTTTCACTACTTGTCAGGCCAATTCCCTGTCCTGGCTATAGTCCTTCAAAAAATTAGCCTGGAGATTTCCCAAACTACATAATAGTTTAATCCCCCGTGGACTTTTCTGAAGTACTCTAAAAGAAATGCTTACGAAAGGCTTTTACTTCTGTTATATCAAGTATTATTAGCACGAACTTGGATAATTGGGACCCTATGCGTGCTTGTAGTACAGGAGGTAGTTAACTGATGCACACCTAATTGCAATACGATTTGTAGGAGTTACAACATTACAGATCTAATCACAAAGCTTACGATCCCCAGTTAGTAGTTTACACAGAAAGATAGATACATACATCGAAGATCATTCAGTGTGTACTAGGCCCACAGGTGCAATTCGATCTCAAAGACCGGGAAGCGTCTTGACCTAGACTCATGCAAGGGTCAACTAGAAGCGCTTGTTGGCAGAAAGGCCCAGATCCTACTTCTTTCCACTGCCTTCAAGCGTCCAATCAGAGCCCCTTATCATTCACGCAGACACCCTGCTGCAGTTTTGGCCCAACCGAGCAGGATGCCTTCTCATACACTCTCAGTACAATTTTATTTCACTTATACTGTTCATATCAGTCTCATAATCTGAAGGTCGTGAGTTCGATCCTCACACAGGGCACCATATGTTTCGGAAATATTTATACCTCACTTAAACGATTAACGATACAAATATAAGTGATTAAACCTTTGTCTATATAAGAATAAAAACGAGCGATAACAGGGAAAAAAGATAAACAATTACATTTATTTACACAGAAAAAGAAAGTTAGAATAATTAGAATTTATCATATATCTCTAGGGATGGCATAAGTACAGTGTTTGCTCTAGGCTACAAAGTTAATTTAGGCCGAACTCATAAATGTTTGCAATGGACATATACAAGATATACAAAGTCATAAGACAAATCCTAGGATACAAAAAGGTTAGAAAGAAAGATAGACATAGATTCCAGTATACTTTACGCAGACAGCATATCCCTTAGATGTTCTCGGGCTGGACTGTTTGTAACCATTTAGCCCTCTCTCTTTTATATGCATTCTCCACCAATCAACAGATGCAACATATTGATTGGGTCAGAGATGTCTCAATGTCTGGTTGGCTACATTTGAAGCCCCTTTGCTAATTCATGCTCGGACATTGCTGTTACATTGCGACCCCCTCGGTGCCTATCAGTCTATGAATTAATGAACAATCTCCTTTGATCTCCCAGCCCAAACAGTCCCGACAGTAGTATGTTAATGGCCCCCTGGTGAGTTTATTCAATTAACGCCTGGGGACCACCAGTGTATTGGAAGCATGTTAATGGCCCCCTGAAGAATGGATGCCTTAAGGTCTGCCAATACCCTTTGATCCAATTAACGCCTGGGGGGCTTCTCGGGTTCACATTAATGTAACTACATTCCTTAAGGTGAGCTTTGTTCTATCATGATATTAAGAAACATACCCATATATAAATATATATACCCACACATAGCTAGATATATATACACATATATATATATATATATATATATATATATATATATATATATATACATACACACACATACATCCTATGGGGCAAGGCAGTTTAATTTGAGTCCTCTTGAACCTCATTGATATAAATATGAAATTCAATATCTCCATCACATACTCTGGCTAGATCGCTACCCAGATCGCTCGATGGCGCACCTGTTAACTAATGGCTTTAAGGAAGGTTTCTTTGTCCCCTCCTTCTCGGGGAAAAGTTGCACATTAGTAAAAATTTACGTTCGGTTGCAACTCACACTGAAATTGTTAAGGAAAAAATCGATAAAGAAGTCAATGAGGGAAAGGTAGCGGGTCCATACCTTCGCCCACCATTTCCAATTTTCGTCTATCTCCCTTGGGCATTGTACCCAAAAAAGAGCAGGGTAGTTTTAAGATTAATTCACCACCTGTCTTATCCAGAGAATTACTCGCTTAATGACAAAGTGTCAGATGTTGATGCGCCTGTTTCATATACATCATTTGATGAAGCATTGGTGCTGCTAAGGCATTTTAATCAAAGTGCTTTGTTAGCAAAAAAAAAAAAAAAACGGTTTTCCCTAAAACTTTCATTGAATTTCTGGGGATCACTATTGACTTCTCATTAATGGAGTTCAGATTACCTTTAGAAAAATTACATCGGATGAGGACAGTGATCTCTTTATTCTTATCAAAGTGTAAGGTGCTGTTAAAAGAGGCCCAGTCCTTATTGGACCTCTTTGCCTTTGCAGCTAGAGTCATCCCAATAGCTAGAATATTTTCCAGGCGGTTTGCCTTGGCCACTAGAGGTTTTAGGAACCCCTATTCACACATTGGTTTATCTAAAAGTGTCAAAGAAGATTTGAGCGTTTGGGATACTTTCTTTGCAACTTTAACGGAGCAACTATTTGGCAACAAGCCTTTACACAAGATTTTAAATTAAATTTCTTTACGGATGCTGCAGGTTCATCGGGCTTTGGAGCCTTTATGAATGGACATTGGTGTGCCTCTGGATGGCACTCCAGTTGGTTGCATTAAGACATTTTACATAATATAGTCTTGCTGGAACTGTTTCCAGTGATAGTTTCTATAGTTATCTGGAAAGAGAAATTTATGAACAGAAGAGTGATGTTGCTTACGGATAACAAAGATGTACTCTTTGCTATCAATATGCTACCATCTAAATCTGAAATGGTTATTAAACTGTTATGTTTCTTAGTGTTGCATTAAATATCTGGTTGAAAGCAAGGCACATAGCTGGAGTACATAATAACATAGTTGACGCTTTATCTCGTTCACAGTTCAAGAGATTCCGAGAATTGGCTCCAACGGCGGACCTATGCAGCACACCTTGCCCAGGCTTCCTCTGGGGCTTGATCTGGGATTGATATCTACTTATTTCAGGAACTCAGTATCACAATAAACATGGCAGGCTTATAGTCTGGCCTGGTCCAGGTGGTGTTATTTTGCTCTAGCATACTGTTAGAAGTGAATGGAAGTGGAAGTGAATGCATATGTCTCGTTAGCATTTGTGTCTTTCTTATTGAAGTCAAATCTTAGTCCCGCCTCAGTGAGCAGGGTTTTAGCAGGGGTTTCTTTTTTCCTTAAGTGGGGAGGCTTGCCAGCCTTAACTTCTTTCTTCCAGGTCACTCAGATCCTTAAAGGATGCAGGAGATCATTCCCTGCTCGGCATTCAAGGGGTCCGATTTCAGTTAAATTATTGATCAAACTACTTTCGGTATTGAAAATAGTTTGTTTTTCTCAGTATGAGCTTTTACTTTTTAAAGCGGCCTTTTCTGTTGCATTTTTTGGAGCTCTTTGTTTGGGGGAATTTACTGCCCACAACAGATCTTCTTCCTTTCTAAGGTTTTCACATGTGTCTATGGAAATGGAATGTGTTAAACTATTTATTTACAGATCAAAGACTTTTGCTTTGGGTAATGGCCAATGGATCTCTCTGGGTAAATCCCCCAATCCTTTAGTTTGCCTTGTTTTCCATGTATCTGAATACATTTCAGTCAGGCCATCAGCTGACAGTTCATTCTTTGTCCATCAGGATTTCTCCCCTTTGACTAGATATCAGTTTTCAGCTGTGCTATCTTCATGCCTTAAACACCTTAACCTATCAGGTTTTAAATTTTCATCACACTCCTTTAGGATTGGGGCAGCTAATTCGTTAGGTCTCTCCTCAGATGTTTCAAAAGAGGGTAGGTCATTGGGAAAGTAGTAGATACAAGATATATGTCCGCCCTGAATTGTTAATTGTTTTACTTTTCTCTTTCAGATTCATCCAAGAGTACTATCTGGATAGTAGGCCATTCGCTGGAAAACAGGCAGAATCCAGGATTTACTCAAGCAATCTAGGTCTGGTCGTTAATAACTTTCTAGTTTTATGGTCAGGCATTAAGGGCCTTAGATGGCGCAATCTTAAGGGCCACTTGATGTTTTTGTCCAGCATTTGCCCCTCCCCTCGGGTTATAATTATCCATGTTGGAGGCAATGACATTGGGAAAATTAAAACGTGGGAGCTCTTATGTGATATGAAAAAGGATTTTTCTGTCATTAAGCTTTTGTTCCCACTATCAATTCTGGCCTTCTCCCTGAAATGGTTTCTAGACTTCTTTGGTCTCCGTCTAGTAATCTATTCTATGTAGATAGAATTAGGAGACGTCTGAATAGAACTATCCATAATTTTCTATTTTCTTTAGGTGGTTTATCATTTCGTCACATGGAGCTTGAAGGTTTGCCTTGCCTGGACTATTCAAGAATGATTTTGTACACTTATCTGCAGTTGGCATAGACATATTCAATATGGTCTTCAAACCTTGATTGAAAATGCCTTGGTGTTGGGGGGACCTCAGCTGGAAGATTCTTTCCCGGCTTTGGTCATTGGGGAATAGTCATCCAGCATTATCTGGATGGACACCATGTCTTATATTAATTTATTATAGCCAGGTTGGCTTCATAATTTAATTTAATTATTGTTAATGCAATTATCAGGTTACCCCTTGAACAACACCGTGGCCTATAAATAATTTGCCAAAATAAATAAATAATTGTTAAAGAAATAAGTGTTTGTTGGTCTTTATTTGTAGTGAATAATCCCTTTGTGCTAGCCCATGAAAGGTTCATGCAGTATGCGGTACCAACATGGGAGTGCTCAAAGGGGATGCTGTTTTCCCATTTAATGTCATTGGCAGGTTGTCATTGGTTACTGCGGCAGTTACCTGTGCGGCAACAGGCTGTGGATTGGATAAAATTGGCAGGTTGCCAAAGCCCGCGAATCTGGAGCAGATATAAGGAGGAAATCCGGCTGTTACCCACAGACCCCTTCAAGAAAGTACCTGGATTCACACCCTCCCTTCCCATTTCTTGAAATCTGTCATAGGTGTTGTTTAGTGGGGAATAGTCATCCAGCAATGTCTGGATGAACACCGTGTCTTATATTAATTTATTATAGCCAGGATGGCTTCATAATTTAATTATCGTTAATGCAATTATCAGGTTACCCCTTGAACAACACTGTGGCCTATAAATAATTTGCCAAAATAAATAAATAATTGTTAAAGAAAGTGTTTGTTGGTCTTTATTTGTATTGAATAATCCCTTTGTGCTAGCCCATGTACATCCAATGTATAAACAGGTCATTTTAACAAACGGCTGGTGAGGAGTTCTGTGGACTTGTGCACATATATACTGTATATGTATATATAGGTATATACATATAGGTAAATATATAAGTATATAGGTTTATATAGTTATTAAAGTGTAACTAAAGGTAAAACTTTTTTTAAAAATTTTGGTGTGGTATATACACCGCTCCCAAACCACCGCAAAGTCCACAAACCACAAACGTCCCACAAGCGCACCGCTCTAGTGTGAAAGCACTCTATTCAGGGTTTTCACACTGGGGTGGCATGGGAGGCATTTTTCAAGCACTTTACAGGTGCATTTTTAGCGCTAAAACGCCTGAAAAATGCCTTCAGTGTGAAAGGGGTCTTATTGCTGTCTGTGCCCCTGTTAAGGAGAATCATCCTCTCTATTTGTCCTGTTTACTGTTATCATCAAAAGTAAAAGAAAATCCCTATTTTAGGTGGACATCATAACTAACAGAGGGATAGAGGGGAATCTTCCAAGGGGGACAGTAGTTCTAGAGACCCCTGTGATAAACCAGCATTTCCTCACCTTGGAAGAATTTCTTGTTTGGACAAGGAAGTGAAGGGAAATCCCTCAATGGGACACAGACAGAAAAAAAAAACTGATGGAGGTTATAACACTCCCTTAAAGTGGTTTACACCCTGTACAACCCCTTTTACCTACAGGTAAGCTTATATTAAGGCTTACCTGAAGGTGCTGGAAATATCTCCTAAACCTCCATGGTTTAGGAGATATTTACTAAAGAGACAATCACCGATGACTTGAGAACGTGCACGTCGAGCCGTTTCCATTAGGGGTCATGCCGTGACTGGCAGCTCCCAAGTGCATGCGCAGGAGTGACGTCACGCGACTCTGGCCAGTCACAAAGCCGGAGTTCGCAGTCCCGGAAGGAAGAGGGGCGAAGATGGAAGCTCCCTGTTCGTGGGGACAACTGCGACAGCACGGGCTTCTGTGTCAGGTAAGTGACACATAATGGGCTACTATGCGATGCATAGTAGCCCATTATGCTTTACCTTTGCAGGTAAATAAAGAGGACGTAAAACCCACCAGAGTTTACTTCCTCTTTAACTCTATCCAAAAAATCCCCAAAAAGTTTTGCTTTTACAGTAGTTGCACTTTAATAAAGGTATCTCCAGATGAATGTTGCAGCAAAGCCCAGTGGCAGCATCTATATTGGTGTCGAAGACCTAAAGACAGAATTAGTGATGATGGGGAGATTCTCTAACCATTACCCAAATAGCCTGAAATGCAGATTCTCACTAGCAGAAACTGTGTTGTGACACTGTAACTAAGGGTCAGCCTGTCTATTCTGCCTATCTGCTCTGCTTTTTAATCCCTAGTGCTTCTAATCTGCCATGCAACTGAACCTCTAACTACCTACGGGCTTTCTAGCTTATGCTGGTTACTGAGCCTTGAGCTAACACTAGCTATAGAATCCCAGACCAGAGGGGACAGGTTTAATTAAAATAACAGGAGCTGCATATGAACTTTATTGCAATAAACAGGTTCACATACTAACATAAAGCAAAGTGACTACTACACACGCGCACTTGTGGGTTAGGTGCAGAGTGATGCAGCGGGCAGTAAGCACACAGAGTCCAAGTTCAACAACAGTTGTATGTAGCGGGCACCTACTTTTAGGTAGGTGACCTTTTTGTTAGTTTATAGTGTCAGGTAAATTTAGACAGGCTTGTACTATTACAGCAGGCCTGTTCTTGTTTATTGCTCATTTGAGTGGCAGGTAGTTTGTATGCTAGTCTCGGCCAATCATTAATTTGCTTGGTAATGCTCGGGACTGTCATATAAAAGCCGGGTCAGATGGTCAGTCAAGAGATGGTAGGGAGTCTTCTGGGAGTGCGTGGAGAAGCCAGCCTGGTTCCCAGAGGGGAGAGGTTCCCCCCTTGCGAGAAGGGTGAGGAACCGGTCTCCATGGAGGAAGAGACGACACCTTACAGCATGTAGTCGCTGGTGTCGTTGGCCGCCCCTGTGGGGAAGGGAGCGGGCCATAAAGAAAGAAAAAGGAACTAAGAATCATTGCGGGAGAAGTAGCAACAAAGCGGAAGGAAACTGGGCAACTGATCATTTATGAGTGGCACATGGACTATTGATCACGTAAGTGAAAGCCCAAGGGAAGGGTACTACCAGAAGCTGAGGGATGTTGGTACGCAAGTCAGCGAGATAGGTGGTGATGGCCTGTGACTTTGGGTTCAGCAATGCCCCGGGATTCCAATCAGGCAGGAGAAGTTATTCAGAGTGACTCTTTCTTGGCTCAACCTGAAAGTACCATGTAGATGGGAAGTAGTGGTAAAAAGGTAGTGGTGAAGCTGCAGTCATACATATAGAGATAAGGACTGTTCTTTAAAAGACATGCAGATGAAGATGTTATTCAGAGTGACTCTTTATCAATTATTCTCTATCAAATCTACTTCCATCTTCCCTGATTGGAGAAATCACACAAAGTGATTTCCTAATTATCCGCAAATAATTCTAGTTTTCCCGTAAGAGACAGCGAGAAGATGATAATGTAACAAAAGAGCATCTCAAAAGAAGTCCTTCTCCCATCCCAGTTCATGTTAATAAAACAAGAGAAAAAGTATTATGGACTGTGGTTGAATTTTATGGGCTGCGATGGGTTAGGTGGTAAACGTGAATTACGGATATAACAATTGTTCAACTGCTCCTTCGGGGGTAAGTGCTATATGTATATTGTAGAAAGTTCACAAACCTGCCCGCCAGGGAGGCAACCTGTACAGAGCCACTTACAGAGAGTAACAGTAATGGGACAGTAGACTGGAGACCTAAAGATGCTGACAGCATCTGCCACAAGGAGAGGAATGCGGCCCGGATGGTCCAAACCCAAAGAAAGATTGGCGTAGTGCCTGAGATTTCTCTACTCCTCCAGAACCTGACTCTAAGCACTGTTCCTGACAGACAAGTATCCTGTCCCTATGCTGGTCACGCACAAAATGTGCTCCAAGCCCAGGAGCCAGGGTCTTAAATAGACTCTTCCTGACCCAAAATGATCCCCAGAGTCACAAGGAGTGCCAGCATCCAATCAGATAGCTGCCTCCATGTGACCGAGGAAACCATAGAGGAACCAAGTTCCTCGCAACTTCCTAATCCCATGTGCATTGCCGCTGTGGTCAAGCACAACCTGTAGTGAAGAATATAGCCTGCACCTGCCTACACACTGTGCCACAGACCTAACTATATGGTATAGTACATGTGAGATAACAACAAGGGGACAGATATACTTCTGTTACCAGTCTTTAGGTGTACTGTATACAATACACACCCAGATGCTATGGCCAACAATAGTAAACTAGCAGAGCCCTCTGATACCTCTTCTATTGAATTGTATTATAACTATCTTTTCTGACTTTATTATGTAAAGTGCTGTACAAACTGTTGGAGCTATATAAATCCTGTATAATAATGATAATAATAATGTTCACTACCGAAAAATGTATTTAGTTTAGTTTTTGTTTCATTCATTTTTTTTTTCATTAATCGGTTCATTCGTTATGATCAGCATTCGTATTCGTTCCGTTCCATTCCTTTAGATTCGGCATTCATTACTTCGGATAATTTGTAACTTCGGATGCATTTGAATTAGTTCTGTTCCATTCGTGTGGCATTAAATTGGACCGATCCCAAATTAGCTGCTATGGTACAGAGACCTGAATAGAAGAATTACCGACTTCAGCTATTTTACCTATAGTTTAATAGTTTATAATAATAAATAATAATAATAATAATAATAAAAAACTATAATAATAGTTAATAATTTAATTATAATAGAAAATACAAAAAACAAAATTATCCGAATGTAATCGATTCGTTAAACTCATAGGATGAATCGTTCTTCGTTCTTTTCGATTTTTGTATTTTCAGATTTTCGTTCTTTCTGGTTTCGTTCTTTTGGGTTTTCGTTGATTTGGCTTTTTGCTCTTTCGGATTTTCATTCTTTCGGATTTTCATTCTTTCTGTTTTTTCGTTCTTTTGGCTTTTTGTTCATTTGGCTTTTCGTTCTTTCGGATTTTCGTTGTTTCTGAAAATTTGTTTTCATAGTCATTTGACAAAAGAGTCTTTCCTTCATTTGGATGCTTCCGAATGAACGAATATGCTGAATTTTGTCCAAAAATGAATTCGTAACTAAACAAATTGCACATATCTATTCAGCAGCAGCTCCTCAGTTGCAGAGCATGAGGTCCCAGACCCTCTTTTCCTATGTCCTTCCTCTGGTGTTTCGAACCCAGCAAACCAGAGACAGGAAGTGCTATGCATAATTAACTCTGTGATATTACGCAGCCAGTTATTTACAAATACAGGCAGTAATAGGTTAACAGATCCCGATTAACCAAATATAAAGATATTAGTGAATTTTGACACGTACTGTAAATACGTCAACTGTTAGCTGAATCACACCAGATCAATAAAACCCCCCACCACATTATAACTTACAACTAACAAACCAACAATTAACAAAAAGAGTACCTTTACACCTTTGAAGAATGGCTCACAACACCACACTTCGAGAGCCATTATTTTATTAAGATCTAGTAGCACAGTGTGAAACAGTGGATTTTATTGCCCCACATAGCGCTGCAAAAAAGTATTGAATGCTGTCATTTTTTTCAGTGCACACCACCTCAATGGGGTGATGTGAACTGCCCTGATAGGTGCTAAAGCAAGGACACAATTTAAAGGCCGAGACAGAGCATTGTCACATTGTCACCCTATAACAGAAAGTTTTTGTCCAATCTTCATGGCAGGATTGTCAGGAATAATTATAAAGAAAGCTGCAGATTTATACATTTGGAAAATGACTTTTGAAAAGACGTTACTTGCTAAATCTGATAAGAGATTTAAGTGACTTGGGAACATATACTTGAAAAATTCTAATATCTCTCAGGGACTCTATTGGCATAGCTCCCAACTGTCCCTGATTTTGAGGGACTGTCCCTGATTTGGAACAATGTCCCTCTGTCCCTCATTCCTCCTCATTTGTCCCTCAGGTTGGTCTGATCTTTATAGCTGTTTATAAAATGCACTTTTTATCTATCAAAAAGTGTTTTCCAGCGCTAAATCTTTCATCTGATTTCTAAATTGCTGCATTTGTAAATTCCAAAAGCCAATATAAAGGAATAGTAGTGGTAAAAAAAGTACTCGTGGGTTTAACTAATCTTGTTTTTTTGTACAATTCTCCTTTACAGGTGCTTGGCAAGGGGTGTGTCCTGTGCCTGCATGCTTTTGCCAATAGGTGTCCCTCATTCCCATCCCAAAAAGTCGGGAGGTATGTCTATTGGTGAGATGTGTGGGCTGAAATTTTGAGTCTGTGCACTGCTGTGTTCATTATACAGCATGTAAAAAGCATGAATCCTTTAAATTAAAGGTTTGCCTTTAAGCTGTACATGATGTTATGAAACCGTACCTTTTTCACATAGTGACAGCATACTCTGACAGAACAGAGGCTGTCCCTGTCCTTGTCTTACCACTTGACAATTTCTATTGAACTCTCATTTATAGTTAAGAGACTGCAGTTGATGCAGCAGTGTAAAATTGGCAAGTAGCAATTTTAACCACTTGCCGACCACCTGCCGTCGCTATAAGTCGGCTGTTTGAAGAGGAATATCGTTGTTATGGCAGCAGTAGCTACCATAACTACGGTATGCTCTTCAAGAGTGGGCAGTCAGCTTTCAGATATAAATGGTCTCTGTGGAGGATTCTCTGTGAGATCACTTTTATTGGTGGCAGGAGAGGGCCTCCCGCCACGCTCCGGTGCCCTCCCCTGCTTACCAGAGCCACTGGCAGAGGTGGAGGCGATTGGCTCCTTCTCCATCTGTGGTATGAGGGGAAGATGGCCCCCACCCAGCTCCATACCTTTGCAGGACGGAAGCGACATCAAAACGTCAATTCTGCCCATAGCTCTTAAAGGGAGATTTTTTTTTTTTTTAAATGACTTTTTTTTTTTTATTGCATTTTAGTGTAAACATGAGATCTGAGGTCTTTTTGACCACAGATCTCATATTTATGAGGTCCTGCCATCCTTTTTTTCTATTACAATGATGTTTACATTCCCTGTAATAGGAATAAAAAGTGACACCATTTTTTTTTTAAAGAACAATGTAAATATAAAAAATAAAAAGTAAAATAAATAGGAAAAAAAACCCAACATTTTTTAACACACCCTGTCCCGCCGGGCTCACGCACAGAAGCGAACGCATACATGAGTAGCGCCCACATATGTAAACGGTGTTCAAACCACACATGTGAGGTATTGCCGCGATTGTTAGAGCGAGAGCAATAATTCTAGCCCTAAACCTCCTCTGTAACTCAAAACATGCAAACTGTAGAATATTTTAAACATTGCCTATGGAGATTTTTAAGGGTAAAAGTTTGTCGCCATTCCACGAGCGGCCGCAATTTTGAAGTGGGACATGTTGGGTATCAATTTACTCAGTGTAACATGATCTTTCACAATATAAAAAAAATGGGCTAACTTTACTTGTCTTGTCTTATTTTTTAATTAAAAAAAGTGTACTTTTTCCAAAAAAAGTGCGCTTGTAAGACCGCTGCGCAAATACGGTATGACAGAAAGTATTGCAAGAAGACCGCCATTTTATTCTCTAGGGTGTTAGAAAAAAATATATAATGTTTGGGAGTTCAAAGTTATTTTCTAGCAAAAAAAACTGTTTTAATCCAGTAAACACCAAATCTCAAAATGAGGATCTGTCCTCAAGAGGTTAATCACTGAGGCCCGGATCACACATGTGCGGTGCGAATAGGATCCGGTCAGGATTGCATCAGTATCAGGTCAGGTTTATATCAGGATTTTATCCTGTTCACAACGGAATGCATCTGCGAATCAGATGCGTTCCCATAGAAGATAATGTACTTGCAATTCGCACCGCAATGCCCAGAAAACACACACGTTTTTTGGGCAATGCGAAGTGCAAATGCAATGCACATATGTGAACCAGCCTCATTCAAATTAACGTATTTTAAAATGTCATGCGAATGGGATGCAGTGTAAGCCTCATCCAATTCGCATAGGTGTGAACCGGGCCTAAGACTAGAACCAAATATACTAGAGATACAGAGTACGGGCAGGAGTTTTGCTAAACCAAATAAGAGACAACTTTATACAGCTTAAAATTGACCAGCGCTGGACAATTTATTCAGCAAAACTAGGAACAAATGTACAGTACTATAGACAAAGTGCACAGATAGGAGTTTATTTATAAAAATTAAGAGGCCACAGATGATGCAGAAATGTACAATTGGCCAACAGCAAGACAATTTTTAATCATGGATGAAAAGTGAATGTGTGTAGTATATTGTGAGGTAGTTTAGGTATGCACTATTTTTGCACTAGGATTTTTTCCTTTCAAATAAATCAGTGGCCTGCTGTGAACAAAAGGCAGATCCTAGAGTAGAGAGTCAGCAACAAATAAATCAGTGGCGGAACTATCAGGGTCGCAGCAGTCGCACTTGTGACTAGGCCTTGCCGTTCTGCCGCTGTGGGGGGGCCCAAGACCCGGCATCCCCCCTGCACCTCTGGCTGTCCGTTTAGAATGTAGTGGGGGAGGTGGGAGGCGATGATCGGCAGCTCTATATTGCCCGTGGTGGGATCTCCCTGGGGCTACTAGTTCTTCTCCCGAGTGTATACAGTGGAGAGGGGAGGGGCCTCTGACCCTGGCATGCAGCCTTACCAGTGCCCATCAATGCAGCCTCACCAGTGCCCATCAATGCAGCCTCACCAGTGTCCATCAATGCAGCCCGAACAGTGCCCATCAATGCAGTCACACCAGTGCCCATCAATGCAGCCTCACCAGTGCCAATCAATGCAGCCTCACCAGTGTCCATCACTGCAGTGTGATCAGTACCCATCCAATGAAGCCTCACCAGTGCCCATCAAGCAGCCTCACCAGTGTCCATCAATGCAACCTGATCAGTGCCCATCCAATGCAGCCTCACCAGTGCCCATCAATGTAGCTTCACCAGTGCTCATCAATGTAGCTTCATCAGTGCCCATCAATGCAGCCTCCCCAGTGCCCATCAATGCAGCCTTACCAGTGCCCATCAATGAAGCCTCACCAGTGCCCATCAATCCAGCCTCACCACTGCCCATCAATGCAGCCTCACCAGTGCCCATCAATGCAGCCTAATCAGTGCCCATCAATGCAGCCTAATCAGTGCCCATCAATGCAGCCTCACCAGTGTCCATTAATGCAACCTCACCAGTGCCCATCAGTGCAGCTTCATTTGTGTCCATCAATGCAGCCTCACCAGTAGGGATGAGCTTTGTGTTCGAGTCGAACCCATGTTCGACTCGAACATCGGCTGTTCGATCGTTCGCCGAATTGCGAACGATATGGGCCGTTCGCGCCAAATTCGTGTGGCGCGCCACGGCCCATAATTCACTGCGGCATTGCAGTGCATTGCTTGCTGATGATTGGCCAAGCATGCACTATGACCCGCATGCTTGGCCAATCACAGCGCCGCCTTAACAGAGAGCCATAATTGGCCAAAGCCAAGGAGGCTTTGGCCAATTATGGCTCAGGGGATTTAGTACACGCCCCACACTATATAAGGCCGCCTGCACGGCGGCCCTGTGCAGTGTGTTCCGGTGTGCTTAGAGAGAGAGAGAGACAGTGTCATTTCATTTGAGTTAGCTAGATTAGGCAGGACAGTCAGTCAGTTAGCTGCACTTAAAGTGTATTGTGTATATATATGCATCCCAGGTGTTGCATATATATATATATACACTGTATTCAGTTTAGCTAGATCCGTTCCTGTTATCTTCTAGACTATTTACATTTAGTGCAGTGCGTCCTGCTCACAGTGTTCAGCTAGATCCGTTCCTGTTATATTCCTACTGACAGGTAGGCTTGTCTTGTTACAGTATTTTGAAGAAAATTACTGGTGTTCTTTTGATCCTATTAGTACCACAGTCAGGCAGCTAGACTATTTACATTTAGTGCAGTGCGTCCTGCTCACAGTGTTCAGCTAGATCCGTTCCTGTTATCTTCTTACTGACAGGCAGGCTTGTCTTGTTACAGTATTTTAAAGAAAATTACTGGTGTTCTTTTGATCCTATTAGTACCACAGTCAGGCAGCTAGACTATTTACAGTTAGTGCAGTGCGTCCTGCCCACAGTGTTCTGCTAAACCTACAAGTAAGTGGGGTGCGTCCTGCTCACAGTGTTCAGCTAAACCTACAAGTTAGTGGGGTGCGTCCACCTCACAGTGTTCAGCTAAACCTACAAGCTAGTGGGGTGCGTCCTGCTCACAGTGTTCAGCTAGATCCGTTTCTGTTATCTTCTTACTGACAGGCAGGCTTGTCTTGTTACAGTAAATACAGCTACCTGAAGAAAATTGCTGGTGTTCTTTTGATCCTATTAGTACCACAGTCAGGCAGCTAGACTATTTACAGTTAGTGCAGTGCATCCTGCTCACAGTGTTCTGCTAAACCTACAAGTTAGTGGGGTGCGTCCTGCTCACAGTGTTCAGCTAAACCTACAAGTTAGTGGGGTGCGTCCACCTCACAGTGTTCAGCTAAACCTACAAGCTAGTGGGGTGCGTCCTGCTCACAGTGTTCAGCTAGATCCGTTCCTGTTATCTTCTTACTGACAGGCAGGCTTGTCTTGTTACAGTATTTTAAAGAAAATTGCTGGTGTTCTTTTGATCCTATTAGTACCACAGTCAGGCAGCTAGACTATTTACAGTTAGTGCAGTGCGTCCTGCTCACAGTGTTCTGCTAAACCTACAAGTTAGTGGGGTGCGTCCTGCTCACAGTGTTCAGCTAAACCTACAAGTTAGTGGGGTGCGTCCACCTCACAGTGTTCAGCTAAACCTACAAGCTAGTGGGGTGCGTCCTGCTCACAGTGTTCAGCTAGATCCGTTCCTGTTATCTTCTTACTGACAGGCAGGCTTGTCTTGTTACAGTATTTTAAAGAAAATTGCTGGTGTTCTTTTGATCCTATTAGTACCACAGTCAGGCAGCTAGACTATTTACAGTTAGTGCAGTGTGTCCTGCTCACAGTGTTCTGCTAAACCTACAAGTTAGTGGGGTGCGTCCTGCTCACAGTGTTCAGCTAAACCTACAAGTTAGTGGGGTGTGTCCACCTCACAGTGTTCAGCTAAACCTACAAGCTAGTGGGGTGCGTCCTGCTCACAGTGTTCAGCTAGATCCGTTCCTGTTATCTTCTTACTGACAGGCAGGCTTGTCTTGTTACAGTATTTTAAAGAAAATTACTGATGTTCTTTTGATCCTATTAGTACCACAGTCAGACAGCTAGACTATTTACAGTTAGTGCAGTGCGTCCTGCTCACAGTGTTCTGCTAAACTTACAAGTTAGTGGGGTGCGTCCTGCTCACAGTGTTCAGCTAAACCTACAAGTTAGTGGGGTGCGTCCACCTCACAGTGTTCAGCTAAACCTACAAGCTAGTGGGGTGCGTCCTGCTCACAGTGTTCAGCTAGATCCGTTTCTGTTATCTTCTTACTGACAGGCAGGCTTGTCTTGTTACAGTAAATACAGCTACCTGAAGAAAATTGCTGGTGTTCTTTTGATCCTATTAGTACCACAGTCAGGCAGCTAGACTATTTACAGTTAGTGCAGTGCGTCCTGCTCACAGTGTTCTGCTAAACCTACAAGTTAGTGGGGTGCGTCCACCTCACAGTGTTCAGCTAAAGCTACCTGTAGAAGGTTGGTGGTGTTCTCATACTACAGGCAGGCAGTTGATTTTGCTAGCTGCAGTATCAGTACATATATATATATATATATATATATATATATATATATATATATCCCAGCTTAGTGCAGCTACAGGCCATTAGTATGTCTGGAAGGCCAAGAAGGAGAGGCAGACAGTCACAAGCCAATAAGAGAGGGCAAGCAGGCTCTGTGTCTAGTGCTGGTCGTGGAGACGGTGCATCCTCATCAGCACGTGGCCATGGGACACGCTTGGCCTTTTTTTCGGCAGCTGGCCATGTTGAGCCGCAACATGCGGAAGACTTGGTCGAGTGGATGACCAAGCCGTCCTCATCCTCCTCATCCTCTCTCACCCATGCCCAGGGTACTTTGTCTGGCAAAGCAGCGGCCTCTTCCCTCGGCTCAATGTCATCAGTGACTCCTTCCCTAGCCCCACCATGTCCTCCTGAGGAGTCCCTCGAACTGTTTGACCACAGTGTTGGGTACATGCTCCAGGAGGATGCCCAGCGTTTGGAAGGCTCTGATGATGATACTGAGCTCGATGAAGGCAGTAACACAAGCACGGACAGAGGGGGTGCCCAAGAAGGACAGCAATCTGGCAGTCATGCTC
Organism: Aquarana catesbeiana; assembly: GCF_042186555.1. Classification (NCBI taxonomy): domain Eukaryota; kingdom Metazoa; phylum Chordata; class Amphibia; order Anura; family Ranidae; genus Aquarana; species Aquarana catesbeiana. The sequence continues at coordinate 253,115,856 of NC_133329.1, forward strand.
CCCCTGCTGCAGCATACTGCCAGGTTTGCTCCAGTGATGAGGAGGGAGGGGATGATGAGGTCACTGACTCAACGTGGGTGCCTGATAGGAGAGAGGAGGAGGAGGAGGAGGCGGCACATCACCAACGAGGCAGGATGCCCTCCAGGGGCCAGCCTAAGGGCAGCACATTGACTGCATCACACCCCAAAGCTCCACATGTGCAGGGCGCTGCAGTCTCTGCGCGTTATTCAAAAAGTTCTTTGGTGTGGGCCTTTTTTGAGACGAGTGCATCAGATCGCACCGCTGCTATTTGCAACATATGTCTCAAGCGTATCTCGCGTGGCCAAAACATCTCCCACTTGGGTACCACATGCTTGACCAGACATATGTTGACCTGCCATGCAGTTCGTTGGCAAGCGTATCTAAAAGACCCGCACCAAAGAACAAAGAGGACCTCTGCTTGCTCCTCATCAGCTGAGATTTCCAACCCCACTAGACCTTCAGTCCTCTCTGAGACCTGCACTGAGAGGAATGAAGGTGTAGAATTAGGTGTGTCACAGCCACATACTTGTGGGCAATCTGATTTTGGTACACCGACATCAGATTGTACCAGGCAAATTTCCCTGCCCCAGCTGCTGCACCGCCGAAAGAAGTTTGCTCCCAGCCATCCACATGCCCAACGGTTGAATGCTAGCTTGGCAAAATTGCTAGCACTTCAACTGCTGCCTTTTCAGTTGGTAGACTCTGCCCCCTTCCGTGAGTTTGTGGAATGTGCGGTTCCTCAGTGGCAGGTACCCAAACGCCACTTTTTCTCACGGAAGGCGATTCCTGCTCTCTACCAGCATGTGGAAGGCAATGTCCATGCCTCGCTGGACAGGGCGGTCAGCGGTAAGGTGCATATTACCGCTGACTCATGGTCCAGCAGGCATGGACAGGGACGTTACCTAAGTTTCACAGCGCATTGGGTGACTCTGCTGGCAGCTGGGAAGGATGCAGGACAAGGTGCAGTAGTGTTGGAGGTTGTTCTGCCACCACGCCTCCAAAATGCTAATGATTGTGACACACCTCTCTCCTCCACCCCCTCCTCTTCTTCTTCCTCCATGGCCTCTTCCTCGGAACCAGCGGTGCTCCGTAGTCGTTCAAGGGGCTACGCAAGTACGCAGGCCAAAAGATGCCATGCGGTGCTTGAGCTGGTGTGCTTGGGGGACAGGAGCCACACTGGGGCAGAGGTTCTGTCAGCTCTGCAGGGGCAGGTTCAGAGGTGGTTGACGCCACGCCAACTTAAGGCAGGAATGGTGGTTTGCGACAATGGCACCAACCTCCTCTCTGCCCTCCGACAGGGACAAATGACCCATGTGCCCTGTTTGGCTCACGTCCTTAACTTGGTGGTGCAGCGGTTCTTGGGCAGGTACCCGGGCTTACAGGATGTCCTGAGGCAGGCCAGGAAAGTCTGTGTGCATTTCCGCCGGTCATATAATGCTAGTGCTCGGCTGACGGACCTCCAAAAGGAGTTTAACCTGCCCAAGAACCGCCTAATCTGTGACATGCCCACCAGGTGGAACTCAACGTTGGCCATGCTGCAGCGGCTGCACACGCAGCAGAGGGCCATCAATGAGTACCTGTGCGACTATGGCACCAGGACAGGGTCAGGGGAGCTTGGTTTTTTTTCCCCACGCCAGTGGGCCATGATCAGGGATGCATGCACTGTCCTGTCACCATTTGAGGAGGCCACGAGGATGGTGAGCAGTGACAGTGCATGCATCAGTGACACTGTCCCCCTTGTCCACCTGTTGGAGCACACGCTGCGTGGAATAATGGACAGGGCACTTGAGGCAGAACAGAGGCAGGAAGAGGAGGACTTCCTTAGCTCTCAAGGCCCCCTTTATCCAGACAGTGTTCCTGCGTGCCCGCCGATCACACAGGAAGAGGACGAGGAGGAAGAGGAGGAGGAGGAAGATTGTGTCAGTATGGAGGTGGAGCCTGGCACTCAGCATCAGCAGCAGTCTTTAAGGGATCAGTCCCAAGAAACACATGGACTTGTATGTGGCTGGGAGGAGGTGGCTGCGGACCATGTCGTCCTTAGTGACCCAGAGGACTCCGGACCGAATGCCTCAGCAAACCTACGCTGCATGGCCTCCCTGATCCTGCAAAGCCTGCGTAAGGATCCTCGTATTCGTGGTATCAAGGAGAAGGACCAATACTGGCTGGCAACCCTCCTTGATCCACGTTACAAGGGTAAGGTTGCGGACCTTATCTTGCCATCGCAGAGGGAGCAGAGGATGAAACATCTTCGGGAGGCCTTGCAGAAAGGTCTGTGCAACGCGTTCCCAGAGACTGGGAGGTTACAAACTCCTGTTTCTGGACAACGTGTTGCTGAGGCTTCGGTCAGTCAAAGAAGGAGCGGTGGAGAAGGTGGCCGTCTGACCGATGCGTTCAGACAATTTTTTGGTCCGCAGCCCCAAGGTATGATCGGTTCCAGCAACCATCGCCAGCGTCTGTTTTACATGGTGCAGGAATACCTAGGGGCAAGATCAGACTTGGACACCTTTCCCACCGAAAATCCTCTGGGTTACTGGGTCTTGAGGATGGATCACTGGCCAGAGCTTGCACAGTATGCAATTGAGCTACTGGCCTGTCCGGCATCCAGCGTTCTTTCGGAACGTACATTCAGTGCTGCTGGAGGCGTGGTAACCGATCACAGGGTGCGTCTGTCCACTGACTCGGTCGATCGACTGACCTTCATAAAAATGAATGAGTCTTGGATCACCACCAGCTACCAAGCACCTGATGCTGATGAACCCGAATAATTTTTTTTGAAATCTCAGATCCCTTCAAAGACTGCCTATGCGGATGCTGAGTGACTATCCCTGAGTAATTATCCTCTTCCTCCTCAATCATCACGCTGATAGCTTGTAAGAACATTTTTGGTTCTGGGTGCCACCACCAGTGCCTAAGGCACAATTTTTCAGCCCGTGTTTAACAGGGGCGTGTAATTACGATTTTTGATGTAATACTTTGCAGCAGGGCTCGTTCCTGCATTCCAACTAGAGTGTCTGTGAGGGGTTGCAGTGTTGTGGCACCAGCACCAGTGCCTAAGGCCCAATTTTTCAGCCCTTGTTTAACAGGGGCGTGTAATTACAATTTTTGATGCAATACTTTGCAGCAGGGCTCGTTCCTGCATTCCAACTAGAGTGTCTGTGAGGGGTTGCAGTGTTGTGGCACCAGCACCAGTGCCTAAGGCCTAATTTTTCAGCTCCTGTTCAACAGGGGCATGTAATTACAATTCTTGATCTAATATTTCACAGCAGAGCCCTGTGAGGGCTTACAGTGTTGTGGCCACAGCAACACCTAAGGCCCAAACTTCTGCTGAGTATATAGGGCAGGACCCTACTTTCAAACAACTAACTTACAAACGACTCCTACTTGCAAACGGAAGGAGACAACAGGAAGTGAGAATAAATCTACCCCTAGGAAGGGAAATTCTCTCCTGTAAGAGTTAATATGGGAAAAACATTTCTCCTTTCCACTGATGCTTTCCAATCCATTGGGACAAAAAGTGAGGTGAAATCTTCTGAAGAGGAGGAAAGGCAGCAAAACAAATGTCACAGGGGTGATAACCCTTCCCTATGTTTTCCAAAAAGCTTAAAAAAGATTTTTTGGCTGGAGCTAAACACGTTAAAAATGTACCCGTTCAAAATTACAAAGAGATTCTACTTAACAACAAACCTACAGCCTGTATACTGCTGTTCAGAGTATATAGGGCCTGGTGGCCCCACACCTTTCCTTATTTTAATTTGGGTGCGGGGTTCCCCTTAATATCCATACAAGACCCAAAGGGCCTGGTAATGGACTGGGGGGTACCCATGCCGTTTGTCTCACTGATTTTCATCCATATTGCCAGGACCCGACATTACATTAAACCCGCAAGCAGTTTTAAATGCTAAACACGGGAAACACGCGTCACTTTACAGGCATACTATAGACACCCCTCAGGTACGATATTTAAAGGAATATTTCACTTTTTTTTTTTTTACTTTAAGCATCATTAAAATCACTGCTCCCGAAAAAACGTCCGTTTTTAAAAGTTTTTTTTGCATTGATACATGTCCCCTGGGGTAGGACCCGGGTCCCCAAACCCTTTTTAGGACAATACCATGCAAATTAGCCTTTAAAATTAGCACTTTTGATTTTGAACGTTCGAGTCCCATAGACGTCAATGGGGTTCTAACGTTCGTGCGAACTTTCGGTCCGTTCGCAGGTTCTGGTGCGAACCGAACCGGGGGGTGTTCGGCTCATCCCTACTCACCAGTGCCCATCAATCCAGCCTGATCACTGGGGCATGATAAATGGGGTGTATGGGGGGTGGTCAGCGATGTTAGCTCAGCATTTCCTTGCACGCTATGGCCTCCTGAGGGGGTGGTGATGCTCCTGGTCCTGGGTTCAACTTGCAGCCAGCGCCCAGCCCCACAGCCCGAGCCAGTAACATGCGCCAAGACTCCCTGTCGTGCCCTGCCTCCAAGACTCTGGTCTCCGGAGTATGTACAGGAGAGGAGTGTGGAGGGTATGACAGTGAGCAATATGTACAGGAGAGGAATGTGGGAGGTATGAAAGTGGGCAGTATGTATAGAAGAGGAGTGCAGAGGGTATGACAGTGGGCAGTATGTACAGGAGAGGAGTGTGGAGGGAATTACAGTGGGCAGTATGTACAGGAGAGGAGTGTGGAAGGTATGAAAGTGGGGCGTATGTATAGGAGAGGAGTGTGGAGGGCATGACAGTGGGTAGTATGTACTAGGTATGTATAGGAGAGGAGTGTGGAAAATATAATGGTAGTTGAGGGGCAGTAAAACCCTGTAGCGGCCGAGTGAGTATACATGTTACAGCCGCAAAGGTTTGCTTTGCTTTCGGGTGAATTGGGCCACTCTGCAATTGCACTAGTGTGTGGTTAAATCCGGCAATGAGAAGGCGAAACATTGTCTCTTCACAGCCTGTCAAATGCTCTCTGAAGAGAGATTCAAAAACAGATCACTTTTCAGAGAGCACTGCTAGTGTGAAAATGCCTGCATCAGCTCTAGTTTAACACAGGGCAGTTTTTTCCACTGGGAACGCTGGGCAGTTGCCCGGAGGCCCCACTTGCCTTCAGGGCCCCATCCAGGGCCGATCCTCAGCGCTACAATCTGCTGCTTAAGTTGACTGACTGCACTGGTTACTCACTTGCTAGAATCGCCACCCACCCAAGCGTCTAGCTAGCCACCAGTGATGTCAGTCAGAGGCCGCAGCCGCCCCAGCATTCATAGCGTGCCGCGGCCACCCCTAGCAGCTAGTGAACAAGCTCCACCCACCTCTGCCATGTTCTTCAGACAGCGTGGAGGGGGAGCAGAGCAGAAAGACGGCCCTGATTGATAGCGGCGCTGCCTTGCTGCTTTGAGTGACACATTGTACTGCACCAGGCCAGGGGCCTCAAGTAAATCTAACACTGTCTACTTAAGTAAGTTCAAGTTGTGCATCAAACACAGCCACTGTCTGTGCCCCTCAAAAGCTGCCACTGTGCCCATCAAACACAGCCACTGTGCCCATCAAAGCTGCCACTGTACCCATCAAACACAGCCACTGTGCCCATCAAAGCTGCCACTGTGCCCATCAAACAGCCACTGTGCCCATCAAAGCTGCCACTGTGCCCATCAAACACAGCCACTGTGCCCATCAAAGCTGCCACTGTGCCCATCAAGGCTGCCACTGTGCCCATCAAACGCAGCCACTGTGCCCGTCAAATGCAGCTACTGTGCCCATCAAACCCTGCCACTGTGCCCATCAAACGCTGCCACTGTGCCCATCAAAAGTTATATTGTCCAACATATTGTTGTGTTAATGTTTAAACACTGATTTTGTTGGAAGTACCAATAAATATAGCCTTATTGATAATTTGCATTTTCATTCTTGTGCGTGATTGTGTAGACAGGGCCCCAGTGCACTGTATTGCCCGGGGGCCTATAATGCTCTTAAGATGGCCCTGGTTTAACACCCATCTGTGTATATACTCTCCTCATAAAAATTAATCCTGCTCTCAATTACTCCCACCCACTCCACCGACCCTTCCAGCCACCTTAACACCCTTTGCTGAGTCCCTGACAAACACACACAAAAAGCAACAGCTTACTATGCTGCATGTATTCATATTCCTTGCACAGTAATCAACATTACGGATGAGCTCAGGTATGTTTGCAGCCGCACGTGCAGAGCCTGCCAGAAATTCGGCAATGCGCTGCACTAATCACAGGCAGTGAGACATTTCCCGATCTGTGCAGCCAAGGATCGGGAAAATGTCTCACTGTCTGTGATTAGCGCAGCCTGGTGCCGACTTCCTGGTGGGCTCTGCACGTGCTCGTTGTGAAGACGCCTGAGCTCATCCTTGATCAACATAGAAGCCAGTAACATGGAGCTTCTGCCTCCACCTCCGTGACCCTCTTGCAGCCAGTCAGGACAATGGCAAGATGGAGGCTCCGCCTCCATGCCCCTTCTGCGGCCAGTCAGAGCTGTTGGCAACATGGAGCTCCGCCTCCAGGTCCTGTCTACAGCCAGCCCTGAAGCACACTAATCAGACACACTGAGAGTGCTGAGGGAAGACAGGGAAGGGAGAATCTTGAACCAGTGCTGCATTCATCAGGCAGGAGCATAGATAATGTTACACTGTAGCTGTCACTGCGGCCCCGATCACGGGTTACAGCCATGGTGGGACAGCTTAGGTACAAACGGTGATCCACTTCACAGGATGAATAATGTGTTGGTCCTGGGAACTGCCATTTTACAGGGCTTCAGAGCAGCGCAGTCTGCCCTTGGTGACCAAACGTCCCTGGCCCTGCAAGGCAGGGACAAAACTGGGGACAAATTTCCTCCGGGGACAGTCTGCTCAATGCAGGGACTGTCCCCGGAAATGTCTGGTCACTCTAATGTAAGGGGGGCCATCTGGGGACCCTGATGTAAGAGGGGCATTCTGGGGACCCTGATGTAAGGAAGGGGCCCTCTGGTGACACTGATTCTAAGGGGGGCCCTCTGGGGACCCTGATGTACGGGGGGCTCTCTTGGGACCCTGATCTAAGGGGGGAGCTCTCTGAGGATACTAATGTAAGGGGGCTCTCTGGGGACACTGATGTAAGGGGGGCTCTCTGGGGACCCTGATGTAAGAGAGGCTCTCTGGGGACCCTAATGTAAGGGGGCTTTCTTTGGACCCTGATGCAAGGGGGTGCTTATTGGGGACCCTGATGTAATAGGGGCTCTCTGGGGACACTGAGGTAAGGGGGCTCTCTGGGGACCCTGATGTAAGCGGAGGCTCTCTGGGGATACTGATGTAAGGGGAGACTCTCTGGGAACATTGATGTAAGGGGGGCTCTCTGGGGACTCTGATGTAAGGGGGGCTTTCTGGGGACACTGATGTAAGGAAGGGGCCCTCTGGGGACACTGATGTAAGGGGGGTCCTCTGGGGACCCTGATGTAAGGGGGCTCTCTGGGGACCCTGATGTAAGGAGGGGCTCTCTGGGGACACTGATGTAAGGGGGACTCTCTGGGGACCCTGATGTAAGGGGGGCTCTCTTTGGACCCTGATGCAAGGGGGTGCTTTCTGGGGACCCTGATGTAATGGGGGGCTCTCTGGGGACCTGGGGACACTGAGGTAAGGGGGCTCTCTGGGGACGCTGATGTAAGGGGGGGCTCTCTGGGGACACTGATGTAAGGGGGGTTCTCTGGGGACCCTGATGTAAAGGGGAGGCTCTATTTGGACCCTGATGTAAGGGGGGGGCTCTCTGGGGACCCTGATGTAAAGTGGAGGCTCTCTGGGGACACTGATCTGAAGGGGGCTCTCTGGGGACACTGATGTAAGGGGGGCTCTCTGGGGACCCACCCTGATGTAAGGAGGGGCTCTCTGGGGACCCTGATGTAAGGAAGGGGCTCTCTGGGGACCCTGATGTAAGGGAGGGCTCTCTGGGGACCCTGATGTAAAGGGGAGGCTCTATTTGGACCCTGATGTAAGGGGGGGGGCTCTCTGGGGACACTGATCTATGGGGAGCTCTCTGGGGACACTGATGTAAGGGGGGCTCTCTAGGCACCCACCCTGATGTAAGGAGGGGCTCTCTGGGGACCCTGATGTAAGGAAGGGGCTCTCTGGAGACTCTGATGTAATGAGGGGGCTTTGGGGACCCTAATGTAAGTAGGGAGGCTCTCTTGGGACCCTGATGTAAGGAGGGGCTCTCTGGGGGCCCTGATGTAAGGGGGGGCTCTTGGGGACCCTGATGTAATGAGGGGGACTCTGGGGACCCTAATATAATTAGGGAGGCTCTCTGGGGATCCTAAAGTAAGGGGAGGCTCTCTGGGACCCTGATTTAGGGGGAGGCTCTCTGGGGACCCTGATGTAAGTGGGGGATCCTCACTCAGATATGTAACAATAATATATATATATATATATATATATATATAAATGAACATCAGGTGGGTTACCTTCTTGTCTTGATATCTTTGTTAAATCAAATCACCGTCAGGGTGGACTCCCAAACTTCCACCATAAATAATAGAAAAACTCATGGAACGATGCTTGATGCCAAAATAAGTGTCCTTTACTGAAAAGTTAATCCATAGAATATTGCAAAATACAAGCAAGCCACTGTACAGTTCCGAGCGCAACTCGCTCTTCGTCAGGCTTTTCAGGCTGAAAAGCCTGACGAAGAGCGAGTTGCGCTCGGAACTGTACAGTGGCTTGCTTGTATTTTGCAATATTCTATGGATTAACTTTTCAGTAAAGGACACTTATTTTGGCATCAAGCATCGTTCCATGAGTTTTTCTATATATATATATATATATATATACAGGGGGTCCCCAAGTTACAAACAAGATAGGGACTTTAGGTTTGTTCTTAAGTTGAACCTGTTTGTAAGTCGGAACAGGTATTTTTTTTAAGTGTAGCTCCAGCCAAAAAATCTATTTTTAAGTTTTGTAGATAGCATAGGGAAGGGTTACACGCCTGTAACATTTGTTTTGCTGTCTGTGCCCCTGTTCAGAAGATTTCACCTCACTTTCTGTCCCAATGAAAATTGGATTTTGAAAATTTGGGGTTATTAGGGAAATAAGGATAGGTGATAAAGCATCAGTGGAGACACCTTTTTCCCATATTAACTCTTACAGGAGAGAATTTCCCTTCCTAGGGGTAGATTTCCTCTCACTTCCTGTTGTCTCCCTCCGTTTGTAAGTAGGAGTCGTTTGTAAGTCGGATGTTTGTAAGTAGGGGACCCCCTGTATACAGAGAGGCGTAACTAGAATCTTTAGGGCCCCGGTGCAAGAAACCATGAGCCCATAGCAGCGAAGTAAAGAAAGTCATACGCTTAGGCGGGCATACACATGTATATAGTATACATGTGTGTGTATGTATGTATTTACAGTATCTCACAAAAGTGAGTACACTCCTCACATTTTTGTAAATATTTTATTATATCTTTTCATGTGACAACACTAAAGAAATGACACTTTGCTACAATGTAAAGTAGTGAGTGTACAGCTTGTATAACAGTGTAAATTTGCTGTCCCCTCAAAATAACTCAACACACAGCCATTAATGTCTAAACTGCTAGCAACAAAACTGAGTACACCCCTAAGTGAAAATGTCCAAATTGGGCCCAAAGTGTCAATATTTTGTGTGGCCACCATTATTTTCCAGCACTGCCTTAACCCTCTTGGGCATGGAGTTCACCAGAGGTTCACAGGTTGCCACTGGAGTCCTCTTCCACTCCTCCATGACGACATCATGGAGCTGGTGGATGTTAGAGACCTTGCGCTCCTCCACCTCTCGTTTGAGGATGCCCCACAGATGCTCAATAGGGTTTAGTTCTGCAGACATGCTTGACCAGTCCATCACCTTTACCCTCAGCTTCTTTAGCAAGGCAGTGGTCATCTTGGAGGTGTGTTTGGGGTTGTTATAATGTTGGAATACAGCCCTGCTGCCCAGTCTCCGAAGGGAGGGGATCATGCTCTGCTTCAGTATGTCACAGTACATGTTGACATTCATGGTTCCCTCAATGAACTGTAGCTCCCCATTGCCAGCAGCACTCATGCAGCCCCAGACCATGACATTCCCACCAACATGCTTGACTCTAGGCAAAACACACTTGTCTTTGTACTCCTCACCTGGTTGCCGCCACACATGATTGATACCATCTGAACCAAATAAGTTTATCTTGGTCTCATCAGACCACAGGACATGGTTCCAGTAATCCATGTCCTAAGTCTGCTTGTCTACAGCAAACTGTTTGCAGGCTTTCTTGTGCATCATCTTTAGATAAGGCTTCCCTCTGGGATGACAGCCATGCAGACCAATTTGATGCAGCGTGCGGCGTATGGTCTGAGCACTGACAGGCTGACCCCCACCCTTCAACCTCTGTAGCAATGCTGACAGCACTCGTACGTCTATTTTCCAAAGGCAACCTCTGTATTTGACGCTGAGCACGTGCACTCAACTTCTTTGGTCGACTATTGCGAGGCCTGTTCTGAGTGGAACTTGTCCTGTTAAACCTCTGTATAGTCTTGGCCACCGTCCTGCTGCTCTGTTTCAGGTTCTTGGGAATCTTCTTATAGCCTAGGCCATCTTTATGTATAGCAACAAGTCTTTTTTTCAGATCCTCAAAGAATTCTTTGCCATGAGGTGCCATGTTGAACTTCCAGTGACCAGTATGAGAGAGGGAGAGCATTAATATCAAATTGAACATACCTGCTCCCCTTTCACACCTGAGACCTTGTAACACTAACAAGTCACATGACACCAGGGAGGGAAAATGGGGAAATGCCTAATTGGGCCCAATTTGGATATTTTCACTTAGGGGCGTACTCACTTTTGTTTCCAGCAGTTTAGACATTAATGGCTGTGTGTTGAGTTATTTTGAGGGGACAGAAAATTTACACTGTTATACAAGCTGTACACTAACTACTTTACATTATATCAAAGTGTAATTTCTTCAGTGTTGTCACATGAAAAGATATAATAATAATAAGATATAAATGTGAGGGATGTACTCACTTTTGTGAGATACTGTATATATATCCCCCCTTACATCAGGGTCCCCAGAGCCCCCTCATTACATCAGGGTCCTCAGAGAGCCTCCCTACTTACATTAGGATCCCCAAAGCCCCCCTCATTACATCAGGGTCCTCAGAGAGCCTCCCCTTAAATCGGGTCCCCAGAGAGTCCCCCCTTGCATCAGGGTCCCCAGAGAGCCCCCCCTTTACATCAGGGTCCCCAGAGAGCCCCCCCTTACATCAGGGTCCCCAGAGGGCCCTTCCTTACATCAGGGTCACCAGAGAGCCCCTCCTTACATCAGGGTCCCCAGAGGGCCCCTCATTACTTCAGGGTTCCCAGAGAGCCACCCCTTACATTAGGGTCCCCAGAGAGGGAGCCTTCCCTCTCATCAGTGTCCCCAGAGAGCCCTTCCTTACATCATGGTCCCCAGAGAGCCCCTTCCATACATCAGGGTCCCCGGAGAGCCTCCCCTTACATCAGGGTCCCCAGAGAGCCTTCACTCACATCAGTGTCCCAAGAGAGCCCTTCCTTACATCATGGTCCCCAGAGAGCCCCTTCCTTACATCAGGGTCCCCAGAGAGCCCCTCCCTTACATCAGAGCCCCCAGAGGGCCCCTTCCTTACATCAGAGTCCCCAGAGGGCCCCCCTTACATCAGTGTCCCCAAAGGGCCCCCCTTACATCAGTGTCCCCAGAGAGCCCCTCCCTTACCTTACAGAGCCCCCCTTACATCAAGGTCCCCAGAGAGCCTCCCCTTTACATCAGATTTACTCTGCTGTTTGTGCACCTCCAACACCCAGCACATCTCTGTACCCCCCCCCCACCTGGGGGGAGGTGGAAGGCGGCGATCGGCAGCTGTATTGTGTCCATGGGCCATAGGATCTCCCTGGGGCTTTCTCTCTCCAAATGTATACGGTGGAGAGGGGGACCTCCTGCAGTCACAGAGAGACAGCTATCCGATTGGAAGCTGGTGCCCCATGTGACTCCGGTGGCCATCTTGGCTCAGGGTCTAGAGAATTACTCCGGTGGCCATCTTGAGTTGGGTCTAAAAAATTGCTTAGAACCCCCAAACATTATATATATATATATTTTTTTAGCAGAGACCTTAGAGAATAAAATGGTGGGTTTTGCAATTTTCGTTTTTTTTTTTTAATTTACACTTTGATGAATTTTAATGCATACAAACACAATATACAGTGCCCTGCAAAAAATATTCATACTGAAATTTTCCACCTTTTGTTACATTCAAAAACGTAAATGTATTTTTTTGCGATTTTATGTGATAGACCAACACAAAGTGGCACATAATTGTGAAGTTGAAGAAAAATGATAAATGGTCTTCAAATTTTTTTACAAATAAATATCTGAAAAGTGTGGCGTGCATTTGTTTGTGAAGTTGAAGAAGAATGATAAGTAACAACAAAAGAGAAACCCTCTGGCACGACTTTGAAAGGCAATGATTCCAAAAAGTGTATGTATAGACAATAGATGTAAAAATTTATATATGTTTAATAATACAAATTCTAAAAACATAGATACATGGAAAGTTTGTATCACAAGTTTACAAGTTCAATGGTATATATCCACATGAAATCATAGAAAACCACCTAGTTTACAGCACTCTTGTTCACATATACAGATTGGAACTCTGCGAGTTTCAAGATTATGAGTCATTCCTCTTCATCGGGAGCAAGTGGTATAGAATTTTATGATATCCACAATTCAAAAAATACAATGAATACAAAATATATGTATACAGACAATTCCTTAATTAAACAGACAGGCACTTAATTACAATTTTATAACCATGTCTACTGACCAGAAATGTGGAGGCAGGTATCTTGGATACAAGAAAAAAGGTTGAGAGTTGAAGACAACAAACAAGGGAAAAGTTTGCCTGCGCAGACCCCAACGATAACCCAGGGAGTGAGGAAGGCCAGAAACCAAGGGAGATCAAAAGGGGGAGTCAAATGAAAGTGGAGAGACCCGACCCACAATCTGACCGTCCGTGGCAGGGGTCTAAGTAGCCTGAATCTGGATGATCCTATAAAAGAGCATGAATAAAGTAAAAGACCAATTTACGAGCCTTAAGATGGAAGCATAAACCTAAGATCAAGAAAAAATAGTAGGTATCAGTGTATAAACTATAATAGCTAGAAACAATGGGTGAGCGCAGTGCTCGTCCAACAGTCAATGTAACTGCATAGGGGACATGAACTTACCTATCTTGGCTTAATAGTTGGCTAGTCAACAATTGGCAAAAATCCCCACTGAATATATCACAGCATGAACAGATATACCAGAGACTGACCTTATATACCCCTGTCACGAATCAGGTGTGACCAGAACTGTGTGGACAGCAACAGAGGAAACCAAACGCATGTAAGGTAAAAATATTATGATTTATTTAAGATAAATGAAAATATATAAATACAACCACCTCCAATATGACACAGTGCACAATAAACTAGCTCACAGACAGAGACCCACAAATAACAATAATCAGACAGGTAAATATAATGATGGGAAATACCGGAATCATAAACATAGCCAGGCCAGGGTCATCAACGGGAGATCAGCAGATGGGGACAGGGAACAAAAAGGACAGGGAGAGGATGGATGGATAAGGCTGAAGGGCAAGGGTAAAGGTAACAGGGTCACAGGAGGGACAGGTTCAGGTACAGGGCACAGGGTTCAGGTCCAGAGACAGGATCAGGATCAATATCAGGGTCAGGATCAGGACTCACAGATGCAGGTCAGGGCGCAAGGAAGATACCAAGGCAACTGTGTGTGTGTGTTGCCGGGTATTTATACACATCTCCTGACGCCTGATCGCAGGAGATGATGTCAGCTCCACACTGCCGGGAACCACCCACTGGTGGAAGCGAGTACTGCGGCCAAAGGAACAGATAGTGCCACTAGCAGGTGAAAGCTCCCCTGACAGTTCCAGACTGCCAGGAGTCACCCGCTGGTGGACCTCAGTACTACAAGCCAGATGTCCAACAGTGCCACCAGCAGGTGGAGCCTTTCCTGACAGAACACCCCCTCGAAGGAGCGTCCTCCGGATGCTCCAACTAGCTGCTGCTGGGACAAGTCCATGGCATCAAGCCGGGCAGTGGGCAGAGGCATATTAAACTGGGTAAGAGAAAAGTCCAAAGCATCAAGCCAGGCAGCGGGCAGGGTCACACCAAGCTGGGCATGTAAAAGGTCCATGGTTTTAAACCGGGCAACGGGCAGAGGCACCACGAGCTGGGCAGCAGGCAGCGGCACATCAGGCTGGGCAGCGGGCAGCGGCACATCGAGCTGGGCAGCGGGTACATCAAGCTGGACAACGGGCACTGACACATCAGGCTGGGAAGTGGGCACATCAAGCTGGGTAGCAGGCATAGACATGTCAAGCTGGGCAGCAGGCACAGGTACATCAAGCTGGGCAGCAGGCACATCAAGCTGGGCAACAGGTATGGGCACATCAAGCTGGGCAGCAGGCGCAGGCACATCAAACTGGGCAGCAGGCACATCAAGCTGGGCAGCAGGCACGGGCACATCAAGCTGGGCAGCAGGCATGAGCACATCAAGCTGAGTAGCAGGCACATCAAGCTGGGCAGCAGGCATTGGCACATCAAGCTGGGCAGCAGGCACTGGCACATCAAGCTGGACAATGGGCATGTCAAGCTGGGCAGTAAGCACATCAAACTGGGCAGCAGGCACATCAGGCTGGGCAGCAGGCACATCAGGCTGGGCAGCAGACAGAGGCACATCAGGCTGGGCAGCGGACAGAGGCACATCAGGCTAGGCAGCGGACAGAGGCACATCAGGCTGGGCAGCGGACAGAGGCACATCAGGCTGGGCAGCAGGCTCCTGGTCATCTAGCTGGGCAGCAGGCTTCAGGTCATCTGGCAGGGCAGCAGGCTCCAGGTCATCTTGTGGGGCAGCAGGCTCCGGGTCATCTGGCTGGGCAGCGGGCTCTGGGTCATCTGGCTGGGCAGCGGGCTCCGGGTCATCTGGCTGGGCAGCAAGCTTTGGGTCATCTGGCTGGGCAACAGGTTCTAGAACGTCTGACTGGGTAGCAGGCTCCATGTCATCTGGCTGGGCAGCGAGCACTGTATCAGCAAGCTGGGTGACGGGCACTGACACAGCAAATCAGATGACAGGTACTGGCTTAACAGGCGGACACTGGTTCAGCAGACTGGGTAGTGGGCACTGGCCCCACAGGCTGAGCAACGGGCACCGGCCCCACAGGCTGGGTAATGGGCACCGGCTCCACAGGCCAAGTAACGGGCATCGGTTCCACAGGCTGGGATACGGGCACCGGCTCCACAGGCTGGGACACGGGCACCGGCTCCACAGGCTGAGACACAGACACCGGAACTTCAGGCTGGGACACAGGCACTGGAACTTCAGGCTGGGACACAGGCACTGGAACTTCAGGCTGGACAGAAGGATGGAGCAGATTCGTTGGTGTGGAGGCAGGTTGCGTTACTGGCAGGATTGTATGAGTTGAAAAAAACTTCCGTTACTTCTTTGGCTTAGCTACTGAAGTTCTGTAGGTGACTGCAGGACTGTAGGTAAGGGATGAAGCAGACTGGAGAGGAGGGCTGGAATATGGCAGGGAGGAGGGAACAGTGGCTAGGAAAAGTTTTTGTGCAGTTGTTGTAGGCAGCAGAGAAGAGGCAGGTGGATTGAAGGCGGGATAGGTGCAGGGAGTAGAAGCAGGGTATTAGTATTTGGTGGGAAGCAGAGTATACTGGGCTGAGACTGAGGTTGCCATGGGTGATGGGGAAAAGACATTTGGGCAGGCAGGTGTCTGGTAGCAGAAATGGTTTGTTGAGGGCTGGCTGAGGCTGATTGCAATATATCGGACCATGCTTGGACAAAAACTATTCACATACTGCTTGTCTAATAAGAGCGGGCGGCGTGCGAAATCACCGCAAGATGACAGGTGTCCGCTCAAAGCGTGAGACGGCGAGACCACGAGGTGGCAGATTCACACGCACAGGTGCGTGGGTATTGCGAGGCGGGCGGTGCAATAAGGGGATCCCGTCACCTGGCAACCAAAAGAACAAGGCTGGCGTGATAATGTTGTCATCTGATGGCCTTTGTGCGCTGGATAAGGTCAATCGGAGACATGGCCGAGCTGCCCCATCTAGTGGGCAGGGCGCAGAGTACAGACGCAGCCAAAAATGCACAAAGAGTATAAAGGCAGGTATGTCAGGATGGTTTGTGCTGGAAAATACCATAAATGATGTATATATAGAGAAGATGAGCAAGGAGAATAAGCTCCTAATGGCAAACAACCAATCAATCATTCAGTGCCATCCGGGATTACCCAGCAGAGAAAGCAAACGTAATAAAAATAGAACATCGAAACACGCAGATTAATGCCACCATAAACCTAAAAGTAATAATTTCAGTGGAAAAATATATACAATGCATTAAAGATAGTCAATCTGGTATATTTGCAATTAGATAAATGAAACAAAAAATCAGAAAATTAAAATAAAAATGAAAATAAAAAATAAAATGAATTAAACATAATAAACAGATGAACTTAAGAAACTGTATAATGATGACAAAAATAACAGTAATGCCCCGTACACACGGTCGGACTTTGTTCCGACATTCCGACAACAAAATCCTAGGATTTTTTTCCGACGGATGTTGGCTCAAACTTGTCTTGCATACACACGGTCACACAAAGTTGTCGGAAAATCCAATCGTTCTGAACGCGGTGACGTAAAACACGTACGTCGGGACTATAAATGGGGCAGTGGCCAATAGCTTTCATCTCTTTATTTATTCTGAGCAAGCGTGGCACTTTGTCCGTCGGATTTGTGTACACACGATCGGAATTTCCGACAACGGATTTTGTTGTCGGAAAATTTTATCTCCTGCTCTCAAACTTTGTGTGTCGGAAAATCCGATGGAAAATGTGTGATGGAGCCTACACACAGTCGGAATTTCCGACAACAAGGTCCTATCACACATTTTCCGTCGGAAAATCCGACCGTGTGTACGGGGCATAACAGATAATGGGACAGGGATAATTCCAAATATGTCAGATATTCATTTCTGGGACCCCTGATTTAAAACCCTCCAAAAATGGTCTGAACGAAATGTAGCAGAATCTTGTTCCAGTCCCCACCACGAGTCCCGGGATGGACTTGATCTAGGATTAAAAATGAGGTCTTGGGAAACCGCCCCCCATGCACTGGTCTGCCCATGCTGGGCAGAACGACGTGTTCTCGTCACCTCCGACTGCTGCTGTTGTTTCCAGTAGAACGGGCTGTCTGTGAGCTTCCGGCCGGCGCTCCAGACTACACTATACGCCTACTATTGTCTACTAACATGTGAGTTTAAAACTTTCCGTCCCCACTGTACTTACAAAGCCATCCACAATTTAGCCCCCAGCTACATCACTAGCCTAGTCTATAAATACCAGCCTACTTGTTCTCTTCGTTCCTCTCAAGACCTCCTGCTCTCTCCTCCTCTCTCTCCTCTCTCTCCTCTCAAGACCTCCTGCTAGCTCCCTCGTCACCTCCTCCCATGCTCGCCTCCAGGACTTTTCCAAAGCCTCTCCAATCCTATGGAATGCCTTACCCCAATCTGTCCACTTATCTCCTACTCTATTAACTTTTAGACGATCCCTGAAAACCCTTCTCTTCAGAGAAGCCTACCCTACCCACACCTAACAACTGTATTTTCATTTTCTCCATCAGCTCACCCCCCTACAGTTATTACCTTTTGTTTCCACTTGAACCTCCCTGCTAGATTGTAAGCTCTAATGAGTAGGGCCCTACGATCCCTCCTGTATTGATTTGTATTGTAAGTGTACTGTCTACCCTCATGTTCCAAAGCACTGCGCAAACTGTTGGCGCTATATAAATCCTGTATAATAATAATAATAATAATGATATCATTTTCAAGAAAGAGGCTGACGCTCTAAAAACTAGACTCCTGGCACGCGGATATTCCCATACATTCTTAAAAAGGGCCTTCAAACCTCCATACCTAAAACCACCAGTCCAATTAGGATTATTACCCGGTTTTCTAATCAATATAAAGAGATCAAAAAGATTGTGAATAAATATTGGCACATGCTCACCATGGACCCTATTGCTGGTGCTTTTGTCACCTCTACTCAAGCATTTACCTTTAGAAAAGCCTGTTCTATTAACCACTTGCCGACCGCCGCACGACGATGTACGTCGACAGAGCGGCACGGGCAGGCAAAAGGACTTACAGGTACGTCCTTGCCTGCCCGCGGGTGGGGGGTCC
Organism: Aquarana catesbeiana; assembly: GCF_042186555.1. Classification (NCBI taxonomy): domain Eukaryota; kingdom Metazoa; phylum Chordata; class Amphibia; order Anura; family Ranidae; genus Aquarana; species Aquarana catesbeiana. The sequence goes on from NC_133329.1 coordinate 253,134,156, forward strand.
GATCGGTGCCTGCGGCGGTCGGCAAATCTCCCCCGGCGATCGGTGGTGAGGGGGAGGCCATCCATTCGTGGACCCCCCCTCGCGATCGCTGCCAGCCAATGGGATCATTTCCCTGCCTCTGTAGTGTACACAGAGGCAGAGGAAATGATTTCATCTCTCCTCGGCTCGGTAATTTCCGTTCCGGCCCGAGGAGAGAAGACAGGTATGTGAGTGCACCAACACTACACACACAGTAGAACATGCCAGGCACACAAAACACCCCGATCCCCTCCCCGATCGCCCCCTGATCCCCCCCCAATCACCCCCCCCTGTCACAAACTGACACCAAGCAGGTTTTTTTTTTTTTTTTTTTTTTTTTCTGATTACTGTATTGGTGTCAGTTTGTGACAGTTACAGTGTTAGGGCAGTGAGTGTTAGGCCCCCTTTAGGTCTAGGATACCCCCCAAACCCCCCCTAATAAAGTTTTAACCCCTTGATCACCCCCCGTCACCAGTGTCGCTAAGCGATCATTTTTCTGATCGCTGTATTAGTGTCGCTGGTGACGCTAGTTAGGAACGTAAATATTTAGGTTCGCCGTCAGCGTTTTATAGCGACATGGACCCCCATATACTATCTAATAAATGTTTTAACCCCTTGATTGCCCCCTAGTTAACCCTTTCACCACTGATCACCGTATAACCGTTACGGGTGACGCTGGTTAGTTCGTTTATTTTTTATAGTGTCAGGGCACCCGCCGTTTATTACCGAATAAAGGTTTAGCCCCCTGATCGCCCGGCGGTGATATGCGTCGCCCCAGGCAGCTTCAGATTAGCGCCAGTACCGCTAACACCCACGCACGCAGCATACGCCTCCCTTAGTGGTATAGTATCTGATCGCATCAATATCTGATCCGTTCAGATCTATACTAGCTTCCCCAGCAGTTTAGGGTTCCCAAAAACGCAGTGTTAGCGGGATCAGCCCAGATACCTGCTAGCACCAGCGTTTTGCCCCTCCGCCCGGCCCAGCCCAGCCCACCCAAGTGCAGTATCGATCGATCACTGTCACTTACAAAACACTAAACGCATAACTGCAGCGTTCGCAGAGTCAGGCCTGATCCCTGCGATCGCTAACAGTTTTTTTGGTAGCATTTTGGTGAACTGGCAAGCATCAGCCCCAGGCAGCGTCAGGTTAGCGCCGGTCGCGCTAACACCCACGCACGCACCGTATCCTCCCTTAGTGGTATAGTATCTGATCGGATCAATATCTGATCCGTTCAGATCTATACTAGCGTCCCCAGCAGTTTAGGGTTCCCAAAAACGCAGTGTTAGCGGGATCAGCCCAGATACCTGCTAGCACCAGCGTTTTGCCCCTCCGCCCGGCCCAGCCCAGCCCACCCAAGTGCAGTATCGATCGATCACTGTCACTTACAAAACACTAAACGCATAACTGCAGCGTTCGCAGAGTCAGGCCTGATCCCTGCGATCGCTAACAGTTTTTTTGGTAGCGTTTTGGTGAACTGGCAAGCACCAGCCCCAGGCAGCGTCAGGTTAGCGCCGGTCGCGCTAACACCCACGCACGCACCGTACACCTCCCTTAGTGGTATAGTATCTGAACTGATCAATATCTGATCCGATCAGATCTATACTGGCGTCCCCAGCAGTTTAGGGTTCCCAAAAACGCAGTGTTAGTGGGATCAGCCCAGATACCTGCTAGCACCTGCATTTTGCCCCTCCGCCCGGCCCAGCCCAGCCCACCCAAGTGCAGTATCGATCGATCACTGTCACTTACAAAACACTAAACGCATAACTGCAGCGTTCGCAGAGTCAGGCCTGATCCCTGCGATCGCTAACAGTTTTTTTGGTAGCGTTTTGGTGAACTGGCAAGCGCCAGCGGCCTAGTACACCCCGGTCGTAGTCAAACCAGCACTGCAGTAACACTTGGTGACGTGGCGAGTCCCATAAGTGCAATTCAAGCTGGTGAGGTGGCAAGCACAAATAGTGTCCCGCTGCCACCAAAAAGACAAACACAGGCCCGTCGTGCCCATAATGCCCTTCCTGCTGCATTCGCCAATCCTAATTGGGAACCCACCACTTTTGCAGCGCCCGTACTTCCCCCATTCACATCCCCAACCAAATGCAGTCGGCTGCATGAGAGGCATTTTTATGTCCTCCCGAGTACCCCTACCCAACGAACCCCCCCAAAAAAGATGTTGTGTCTGCAGCAAACGCGGATATAGGCGTGACACCCGCTATTATTGTCCCTCCTGTCAATCCTGGTCTTTGCATTGGTGAATGTTTTGAACGCTACCATTCACTAGTTGAGTATTAGCGTAGGGTACAGCATTGCACAGACTAGGACACACTTTCACAGGGTCTCCCAAGATGCCATCGCATTTTGAGAGACCCGAACCTGGAACCGGTTACAGTTATAAAAGTTACAGTTACAAAAAAAGTGTAAAAAAAAAAAAAAACACAAACAAAAATATAAAATAAAAAATAATAGTTGTCGTTTTATTGTTCTCTCTCTATTCTCTCTCTCTCTATTCTCTCTATTGTTCTGCTCTTTTTTACTGTATTCTATTCTGCAATGTTTTATTGTTGTTATGTTTTATCATGTTTGCTTTTCAGGTATGCAATTTTTTATACTTTACCGTTTACTGTGCTTTATTGTTAACCATTTTTTTGTCTTCAGGTACACCATTCACGACTTTGAGTGGTTATACCAGAATGATGCTTGCAGGTTTAGGTATCATCTTGGTATCATTCTTTTCAGCCAGCGGTCGGCTTTCATGTAAAAGCAATCCTAGCGGCTAATTAGCCTCTAGACTGCTTTTACAAGCAGTGGGAGAGAATGCCCCCCCCACCGTCTTCCGTGTTTTTCTCTGGCTCTCCTGTCTCAACAGGGAACCTGAGAATGCAGCCGGTGATTCAGCCAGCTGACCATAGAGCTGATCAGAGACCAGAGTGGCTCCAAACATCTCTATGGCCTAAGAAACCGGAAGCTACGAGCATTTTATGACTTAGATTTCGCCGGATGTAAATAGCGCCATTGGGAAATTGGGGAAGCATTTTATCACACCGATCTTGGTGTGGTCAGATGCTTTGAGGGCAGAGGAGAAATCTAGGGTCTAATAGACCCCAATTTTTTCAAAAAAGAGTACCTGTCACTACCTATTGCTATCATAGGGGATATTTACATTCCCTGAGATAACAATAAAAATGATTAAAAAAAAAAAAAATGAAAGGAACAGTTTTAAAATAAGATAAAAAAGCAAAAAAATAATAAAGAAAAAAAAAAAAAAAAAAAAGCACCCTGTCCCCCCTGCTCTCGCGCTAAGGCGAACGCAAGCGTCGGTCTGGCGTCAAATGTAAACAGCAATTGCACCATGCATGTGAGGTATCACCGCGACGGTCAGATTGAGGGCAGTAATTTTAGCAGTAGACCTCCTCTGTAAATCTAAAGTGGTAACCTGTAAAGGCTTTTAAAGGCTTTTAAAAATGTATTTATTTTGTTGCCACTGCACGTTTGTGCGCAATTGTAAAGCATGTCATGTTTGGTATCCATGTACTCGGCCTAAGATCATCTTTTTTATTTCATCAAACATTTGGGCAATATAGTGTGTTTTAGTGCATTAAAATGTAAAAAAGTGTGTTTTTTCCCCCAAAAAATGCATTTGAAAAATCGCTGCGCAAATACTGTGTGAAAAAAAAAAATGAAACACACACCATTTTAATCTGTAGGGCATTTGCTTTAAAAAAAATATATAATGTGTGGGGGTTCAAAGTAATTTTCTTGCAAAAAAAAATAATTTTTTCATGTAATCAAAAAGTGTCAGAAAGGGCTTTGTCTTCAAGTGGTTAGAAGAGTGGGTGATGTGTGACATAAGCTTCTAAATGTTGTGCATAAAATGCCAGGACAGTTCAACCCCCCCCCAAATGACCCCATTTTGGAAAGTAGACACCCCAAGCTATTTGCTGAGAGGCATGTCGAGTCCATGGAATATTTTATATTGTGACACAAGTTGCGGGAAAGAGACAAATTTTTTTTTTTTTTTTTTTTTTTTTTTGCACAAAGTTGTCACTAAATGATATATTGCTCAAACATGCCATGGGAATATGTGAAATTACACCCCAAAATACATTCTGCTGCTTCTCCTGAGTATGGGGATACCACATGTGTGAGACTTTTTGGGAGCCTAGCCGCGTATGGGACCCCGAAAACCAAGCACCGCCTTCAGGCTTTCTAAGGGCGTAAATTTTTGATTTCACTCTTCACTGCCTATCACAGTCTCGGAGGCCATGGAATGCCCAGGTGGCACAAAACCCCCCCAAATGAACCCATTTTGGAAAGTAGACACCCAAAGCTATTTGCTGAGCGGTATAGTGAGTATTTTGCAGACCTCACTTTTTGTCACAAAGTTTTGAAAATTAAAAAAAGAAAAAAAAAATTTTTTTTTTTGTCTTTCTTCATTTTCAAAAACAAATGAGAGCTGCAAAATACTCACCATGCCTCTCAGCAAATAGCTTGGGGTGTCTACTTTCCAAAATGGGGTCATTTGGGGGGGGTTTGTGCCACCTGGGCATTCCATGACCTCCGAAACTGTGATAGGCAGTGAAGAGTGAAATCAAAAATGTACACCCTTAGAAATCCTGAAGGCGGTGATTGGTTTTCGGGGGCCCGTACGCGGCTAGGCTCCTAAAAAGTCCCACACATGTGGTATCCCCGTACTCAAGAGAAGCAGCAGAATGTATTTTGGGGTGCAATTCCACATATGCCCATGACCTGTGTGAGCAATATATCATTTAGTGACAACTTTGTGCAAAAAAAAAATAAATAAATAAATAAATTGTCACTTTCCCGCAACTTGTGTCAAAATATAAAATATTCCATGGACTCAACATGCCTCTCAGCAAATAGCTTGGGGTGTCTACTTTCCAAAATGGGGTCATTTGGGGGGGGTTTGTGCCATCTGGGCATTTTATGGCCTTCAAAACTGTGATAGGTAGTGAGGAGTAAAATCAAAAATGTACGCCCTTAGAAATCCTGAAGGCAGTGATTGGTTTTTGGGGCCCCGTATGCGGCTAGGCTCCCAAAAAGTCCCACACATGTGGTATCCCCATACTCAGGAGAAGCAGCTAAATGTATTTTGGGGTGCAATTCCACATATGACCATGGCCTGTGTGAGCAATATATCATTTAGTGACAACTTTTTGTAATTTTTTTTTTTTTTTTTTGTCATTATTCAATCACTTGGGACAAAAAAAATGAATATTCAATGGGCTCAACATGCCTCTCAGCAATTTCCTTGGGGTGTTTACTTTCCAAAATGGGGTCATTTGGGGGGGTTTTGTACTGCCCTGCCATTTTAGCACCTCAAGAAACGACATAGGCAGTCATAAATTAAAGGCTGTGTAAATTCCAGAAAATGTACCCTAGTTTGTAGGCGCTATAGCTTTTGCGCAAACCAATAAATATACACTTATTGACATTTTTTTTACCAAAGACATGTGGCCAAATACATTTTGGCCTAAATGTATGACTAAAATTGAGTTTATTGGATTTTTTTTAGAACAAAAAGTAGAAAATATCATTTTTTTTCCAAATTTTCGGTCTTTTTCCGTGTATAGCGCAAAAAATAAAAACGGCAGAGGTGATCAAATACCATCAAAAGAAAGCTCTATTTGTGGGAAGAAAAGGACGCAAATTTCGTTTGGGTACAGCATTGCATGACCGCGCAATTAGCAGTTAAAGCGACGCAGTGCCAAATTGGAAAAAGTGCTCTGGTCAGGAAGGGGGTAAATCCTTCCGGGGCTGAAGTGGTTAAGGACAACCTAGTGTCAAGTGAGTTTAAAGGCTTTTCAGACAAAGATCCCTGTAAAAGATGGGGAACCTTCACATGTGGAGGATGCAATTACTGTAGGTATATGCATACTAAATCCCATACCATTTTGCCCAATGGTGAAAATTGTCATCCAAAAACACTACGCCAACTGTAAAACAGAAGGCGTGGTATATCTGCTTCTCTGTGACTATTCCTGTTTTTACATGGGTAAGACCAAGATGGAATTTTGGCAACTGGCTTATAGGCATATCCATACCATGAAAACCTATGATCCTGATCTCCCTCTGGGGCAGCATGTCACGACAGTGAATGGGGGCCGGTTTCCCAAGATCTCATTTATTGCCAAACCCAGACAAAATCTAATATCTAACAAACCTAAAAGCCCTAAAAATAGGGAGGACAAAACCAATACTCTACGGATCATTACTCAATACACTAGACAAATTCAGGAGATAAACAAGATTATCTGAAAGTATTGGCACCTTTTGAACATTGACCCGTCTCTCAGCACTTTTGTTCCCTCTAGACCATTTGTTTCCTATCGTAGATCTAGATCTCTGAAAGATATTCTCACTCAGAGTGAATTCACGGGTGAATTCCGCTCGGACCCATGTAAACGACTTGGTACATTCCATTGCGATGCAACCTATGCCAATATATGTATACTGGAGATAATATAATTTTACCAAATGGCAAACATTTCAAACCATTCCATTACGCTAACTGTAAGACCATAGGCGTTGTCTACATACTTATATGCAAATGTGGCTCATTCTATGTAGGCAAGACGAAGCAGCCGTAACATAGGAGAGCATCTAGACGTATCACCGCTATAAAAAAATCTTGCCCAGACCTACCCTTAGGACAACATGTAAGGGACATCCATGGAAGTAGAACTCCTAAAATTAGATTTCTTATCCTGGACAGAGTACATCCCAATCCCCGTGGAGGAGATTGGAACAGGACCTTATTACAGCGTGAATCACGCTGGATACAAAATTTGAATGCTACTATAGCTCCAGGTCTCAACGACATAATTAGCTACCGTCCCTTCCTAGAGGGATTCTCTTCAGGTGGGCGGGAGGAGTAATGTTTTCATCATTTTTATACTTGCCTGGAGTTAATTATGTTTTTGGTCTTCACTTATAGCACTGCTTTCAATTGTGTACATATGTATATATCTGTCTTACAGGCCAGCCCATCCTAATGGGATTATGTATATCAACCTGTTGTCTTTGTTTTTTAGTTTGTTTTTTATTCTGTTTTCCATCATGGTGCCCCTTTGCCTCCCTCATGCTCTCCTTTCCTTTCTTGTTTTCTTACCACCTATCATGTTCTTTGCCATCTGTTGACATGACACATGTATTTGTTACTATCTTCATTCATTTATTTCTCCTGCCCCGCTCCCCGTTTTCCTCCACCCGGAACAGGGGGGCGCGTTCTGACACACCGTCCCTATGCCACTCTACAGTGGTGAATCTGCGTCGGTGCTCATCTAGCGCAGAGTTCCACCCTGTTCGTTGGGGCGGGGCCCTGCGCTCTCTGAGTAGGGGATCTTTCTTCACGCGCGTGCTCAGTTTTCACTCTGTGTCCTATGGCCTCATCACGGCGGCGCATTGCCAGTGTGCATGGGCGTGCGTGATTACGGCCTACACTTGCGACCTTTCAGCAGTGTGCTTGTGCACCTGCGCTGGTGTCCCCTGCACATGATAAAAAGCTGTTTCCATAGCAGTCCATTACAGCTGCTGCAGCTCTGCTTCCTCCTGGGGATACATACGACCAGCCTGGTTACTGTCAATGGCATGTACTTCGCAATTATATTTCGTTATTTACCCTTATTTGCCTTGTCCTTTTCTAAGTGGCCCACATTTTTTGAGACCATTTAGTCCTTATCCTTTTATCTAATATCTATACAGGTATACTCCTTGGATTAGTGGACCCAACCCGGTCCCTTTCTTCTGTATAGCAGATATTGCTACCATACTCTCAGAGCTACCCTTAGTTCCTTTCATCTCATCATTTATAGGTAAGTAGCTATATGTACTCCCCTTTCTCCCATTGTACCTTATGGAGACTTAGTTATGTACAATTTTTTGCGCATATAATTTTCCTAATCAAATAATCTCCTCTGTCTAAATATTTAGACTCCAGAGGGCTTTCTGATTGGGCGGTGATGTTTGGGATCCTCGCTGGTTTTACCGGGGAGTGGGGCCTTGGAGAAATGTTTTTTCCAACAGTCTAGCTGTTCAGCTATCTTTTTCTATGGTCATGTGAGATATCAAGGTGGTTTTCGATCATGTAAGCGATGTATGTTTTTTCACTGCTGAGACATTTTCCATTACAAATGAATATGCTTATTAACTATACACTAATATTTGTAATATATGTTTTCTTAGTTATATGACTCTATATACTTGAATAAAACCCCTGAAGAAGGGCATTCAGCCAGAAACGTTGGCACAAGTAAAGAGTTGCTCTATATCTACATCCACCCACCATTTATGGATTTGTACAATGACATGACCCTATTTTTATCTTATATTTTATGTTATTGTTGTTAATATTTAATAAAGATATATATTTTTTATACTTTTATATTTACAGTCACTTCTTAAAGTCCCAAAGCTTAGGGGGTCTCCTTTTTAATCCTGGATCGAGTACATCCCGGGACTCGTGGTGGGGACTGGAGCAAGATTCTGCTCCAGCATGAGCAGAAATGGATATTCCATCTCAATGCCACCTCCCCCCCAGGATTAAATGATTACATTTCGTTCAGACCATTTTTGGAGGGTTTTAAATCAGGGGTCCCAGAAATGAATATCTGACAACATATCTGGCATTATCCCTGTCCAATTATCTGTTATTTTTGTCATCATTATACAGTTTCTTAATTTCATCTGTTTACTATGTTTAATTCATTTTATTTTTTATTTTCATTTTTATTTTCATTTTCTGATTTTGTGTTTCATTTATCTAATCGCAAATATACCAGATTGACTATCTTTAATGCATTGTATATATTTTTCCACTGAAATTATTACTTTTAGGTTTATGGTGGCATTAATCTGCGTGTTTCGATGTTTTATTTTTGTTACATTTTTGTTATGTTTGCTTTCTCTGCTGGTAATCCCGGATGGCACTAAATGACCGATTGGTTGTTTGCCATTAGGAGTTTATTCTTCTTGCTCATCTTCTCTATATATACATCACTTGATGGTATTTTCCAGCACAAACCATCCTGACATACCTGCCTTTATACTCTTTGTGCATTTTTGGCTGCGTCTGTACTCTGCGCCCTGCCCACTAGATGGGGCAGCTCGGCCAGTTCTCTGATGGCCCTCATCCAGCACACAAAGGCCGTTGGACGACAACATCCTCACGCCGGCTTTGTTCTTTTGGTTGACAGGTGACGGGATCTCGATCCCATCGCGCTGGCATCTGTGTGTGCTGGTGGGCGGATGACGTGGGCCCTCGTATATCCACTCCCCCTGTGGGCGTGAATCTGCCACCTCATAGTCTCGTCTTCTCACGCCGGGTCCGCTGTGAGCGGACACCTGTCATCTTGCGGTGATTTCATGCCGCCCGCCCGGGGGGAGCAACCTGGGGATGCCCGTCCCCCCTTCTCCTACTGTGGGTGACACTTGAGTGCAATGCCCCTTTCTGGCTCAGCGATGTGGGTGTTTTGTTTCCCCACTTCCAATCTCATCCTCCCTCCCACCTCTCTGACCCCTCCCTCATCGGGGGTATATAAGGTCAGTCTCTGGTATATCTGTTCATGGTGTGGTATATTCGGTGGGGATCTTTGTCGATTGTTGACTAGCCACCTATTAAGCCAAGATATCAGGTAAGTTCATGTCCCCTATGCAGTTACATTGCTCGTTGGAAGAGCACTGCGCTCACCCATTGTTTCTAGCTATTATAGTTTATACACTGATACCTACTATTTTTTTTTATCTTAGATTTATGCTTCCATATTAAGGTTCATAAATTGATCTTTTTGGGTGATTCCCTTTACTTGTGTTCATCCCATTGGATGTTGCACTTTTGTGACGGTATCCTTTATATACTCATAGTTTACCGATATTGGTGCAAACACACCCTTATTTAGGTGGCAGTTATAAAATATCTGATTTATATATATTTTAATTATAGATTATTAAACCTGTCATCATACTATCCATCAGCTCAGTGGTGTCAGAAACCATGAAATCAGGCTGAGACAGAAGAACAGTTAAATCACGCTTGTTTAATAATAAAAGTAAAAGGAACAAACATAGTCAAAACATAGCCAAAGTACAGTAACCGGAATGGATAGTCAGAAAAGCCAGAAGTCAGGGATCAATGTAGTGGAACAGCAAGCAGGATCTGGAGCCAGATGGGATGTCAGCAAAGCAAGTCTTGAACAGGATCGCAGGAGATAGTTTCTGTGATGTGACCAAGGCGAAATCAGAGCTCCTCTGGACTGGGCAGCTTAAGTAGGCAGGACTGAAGAGCAGGATACCATCAACAGCTGAGTAACTGTGGAGAGATAGGTGCTGGTAATTACCCGACAGCTGAGCAGCCAACTCAGAGAAGGAAGGGCTGAGCTCAGCCCTGACAGTACCCCCTCCTCGACGACCCCTCCCCCTCGGAGGACCACCAGGCTTGAGGGGAAAACGTCTATGGAAATCACGGAGGAGGACGGGGCATGTACGTCTGACAATGAGACCCAAGAATGTTCCTCCGGACTGTACCCTTTCCAATGCACCAGGTACTGTATGCGCCCACAGAACCTACGGGAGTCAACAATGGACTGTACTTCATACTCCTCATGGTTCTCAACCTGTACAGGGTGAGGATGTGGCACCGAAGTGGTAAAGCGGTTGCAGACCAAAGGTTTTAATAAAGAGACATGAAATACATTTGAAATATGCATATTAGAAGGGAGGTCTAATGCGTAAGCCACTGGGCTAATCCTGCGAAGAATACAGAAAGGCCCAATAAACCGAGGTGTGAACTTCAGTGAGGGAACACGAAGTCGGAGGTTGCGAAATGACAGCCAGATCCTGTCCCCAACCTGGTAGGAAGGCACAGGCAGGCGTCTGCGGTCAGCATGGATTCTGTACCTATCATTAGCATGTTGCAAAGCCTCCCGGACTTGTGCCCAAGTGGAACGAAGACCACGGAGATGCTCCTCTAATGGAGGAATATTCTGTGGAACAAACGAGTTAGGCAACATGGAAGGTTGGAAACCATAATTCACCATAAACGGAGACAATCAGGAAGCAGAATTCAAGGCACTGTTGTGAACAAACTCTGCCCAGAGCAATAGGTCGGATCAGTTGTTATGATGGTCAGAAATATAGCAACATAGGAATTGCTCCAAGGACTGATTGGCTCGTTCTGCGGCCCCATTAGACTGCGCGTGATACGCAGAGGAGAAAGCAAGCTGAATTCCCAACTGTGCACAAGGCTTGCCATAACACAAACTGACTACCCCTGTCCGAGACAATCACCTTGGGTAGCCCATGTAAGTGAAAGATCTCCCGAGCAAAAATGAAAACCAGTTCCTTAGAAGTGGGCAACTTCTTAAGTGTAATACAATGATACATCTTTGAGAACTGGTCAACCACCATAAGTATAACTGTGTTGCCCTGGGAGCTAAGTAACTCCACAATGAAATCCATAGATAGCTGGGTTCAGGGCTTCTCTCCATTGGGTATGGGTTGTAGGAGGCCCACTGGAAGGTGTCGTGGAGTCTTACTCTGAGCACACATGGAACAGGCAGCTACGAAGGCAGTTACATCAGAACGTAGACTAGGCCACCAGAATTGTTGGGAAATGGCCCAAAAGTGTTGATTCTTCCCAGGGTGGCCAGCACCCTTGGGAGAATGGTAAGTCTGAAGCACGGCAGTACAGAGACTCTCTGGGACAAAGCAGCTGTCACAAGGTCACAAGGTTTCTCAGGAGGAGCATGGACCTGAGCAGCAAGAATTTTGTCACCCAAAGGAGAAGTGAGACTGGTGCGAACCGTAGCCAGAATGCGATCAGGAGGAATCAAAGGAACCGGAACCGACTCCAACCGACTCCAACTTGGAAGTGGAGGAAAATTGTCGTGAAAATTGTCGTGACAAGGCGTCAGCCCTTACATTCTTAGTACAGGGTAAGAATGAGACAATGTAATTGAAACTTGACAAGAAAAAAGCCCATTGCACCCTTCTGGGAGAGAGGCATTTAGCCTCAGACAAGAATGTGAGATTCTTATGGTCAGTAAGAATGAGAACCAGCACAGTGGTACCTTCGAGGAAATGTCTCCATTCTTTCAGGGCTAAAATTATCGCCAACAGTTCTCTGTCACCAATCTCGTAATTGCACTCCGCAGGTGACAATTTATTGGAATAGTAGCCACAAGGATGCATAGCGCTTTCAGTGGTAGGACATTGAGACAGAAGGGCGCCAACACCAGTCTCAGAAGCATCAACCTCAAGGATAAAAGGTAATTGTGCCAACACAGGAGCAGAAACAAAGGCATCCTTGAGACTCTCAAAGGCCTTAATGGACTCCAGAGACCAACTCTGTGGGTTACCGTCCTTTCTGGTCATATCAGTCAGGGACTTGCAACCTCCGACTTCGTGTTCCCTCACTGAAGTTCACACCTCTATTTTTGGTAATAAAAATCGCAAAAAGCGTATATTGATTGGTTTGCGCAAAAGTTATAGCGTCTACAAAATAGGGAATAAATTTATGGCATCTGTAACGTGGTTCGGTCATCCGATGCTCCGGGACTAGAACTACAGCTCTGTGCCGTTCTAGTCCAGTTGTGATAGCTCAGAACAAACACCAGGCAGGCTGTATGTAAGCTCAAACAGGAATATCCTTTATTGCAAAATACAGGCTTTTATACACTCAAAGTGGAGGTGCAGACCTCCTGCTCATATTAATCTACTAATTACTAATTACCATGAGCTAATTAACTAATCCCTTTAGACAGCCTAGATGACTCAGACATGACCGTTAGGCCAGACTGGCCGTCTTGTAGTTCAGAAAATCCAATCAACATTATCACAATCAACATAGACTCTTCTTCACACAATAGCAGAGTTAATTAACACAAATAACAATGGGAATCTAATGACTCTTAGATCCCATAGTAGACTTATTTACAATACACATTTTAGCAGACAATAGACAGACAGGTGTTGGAATTTACATCAGCATCTCCTAACAGTATCTGTCCCAGGATTATGAATTAGCCACTATTCCAATATGGCAAATCCAGGGTCCCCAGAGTCTGTGTGTCCTGGGGGACCAGGACCCGAATCCACAGTAAAACCACCTCAAGGGTCCCCAGGCATCCAGCTCACAAAGAGCACCATTCCCCCAAATGCAAGGGCCCCCGATCGATCGGCAAGAGGCTAGCATACAGTCCCCTCCAAAAGTCTCTCTCCCGGCTAGGTCTGTCACAGCATCTATCTCTTATGCCGCGTACACACGGTCGGACTTTTCGTCTACAAAAGTCCAACGGACGCCGACGGACTAAAGCTGGCTGGTAATCCGATCGTGTGTGGGCTTCTCCGGACTTTCAGCAGACTTTTTCAGCCTCAAATCCGACGGACTTTAGATTTGAAACATGCTTCAAATCTTTACGTCGTAACTACGACGGACCCCGAAATCCGCTCGTCTGTGTGCTAGTCCGACGGACAAAAACCCATGCTAGGGCAGCTATTGGCTACTGGCTATGAACTTCCTTATTTTAGTCCGGTGTACGTCATCACGTACGAATCCGTCGGACTTTTGTGTGGTCGTGTGTAGGCAAGTCCGTTCGTTAGAAAGTCTGCTGCAAGTCCGCCGAAAGTCCGCCGGAAGTCTGTCGGACAGGCTGTCGGACTTTTGTAGACGAAAAGTCCGACCGCGTGTACGCGGCATTATAGATCTGCTTGCCTCTCTTTGCCCAGCCTAGAAAAAAACACCTGAAGCCTTATACAAAAGAAAATACACCGGGAACACCCATAAAACACCTGATTAATTGGCTGTGGCTTATTTCTTAGCATGCAAAGGACAGTGCTAGACCAGTCACCAAATACCCTCATTATCACATAAAAGCCAGGGGAATTAGTCAAATGCTCTCTCATGCCCAGAAGTTCTGGGTATTTCTTTGCTCCCTGCAGGTTATAGGGAAAATTATGTGCAGCGCTCAGAAATGTACAAAATCACTGAAGTAAAATGTGAATGACCACAAGAAATATCATTGAAAAAAATGAAATAAAATGAAATGATGTGCTTCTACACATTCTGAGTAATGTAAATAGCCATATACAATACATGAAATATTGATGTGAAAAAACAATATTGAAATGTCTATAACTACAAACAGAAAATGTAATTATATAAAATAGTGACATGAATTTCAAAGAAAACATCCAGTGTTCAGTGAGTCCATATGTAATCATAATAAAATTTAGTATGACATAAAAAAGTCCATGAAGAAGTGATAAAAACAAGGGAAGAATGACTTCTAAAACAAGGAAGGTGTCTCCATGTGACAGCAGTATTATATTAAATAACTGTGACAAAACCACCACCAGTTGTTAGAAGGCTTACCGGAGTTATGCTGCGTACACACGACCGGTTTTGCTGTCGGAATTAACTCTGAAGGTTTCTCCGATAGAACTCCGACGGAATTCCGCTCAAGTGGTCTTGCCTACACACGGTCACACCAAAGTCCGACCGTCTAGAATACAGTGACATACAACACGTATGACGGGACTAGAAAAAGGAAGTGCAATAGCGACTGCGCCACCCTTTGGGCTCCTTCTGCTAATCTCGTGTTTATCTCGTGCTAGTAGAAGTTTGGTGAGAGACGATTCGCGCTTTTCAGCTTTCATGCTTTTCAGTATGTTACTGCTCTTCAGTAGGGATGAGCTTCGTGTTCGAGTCGAACCCATGTTCGACTCGAACATCGGCTGTTCGATCGTTCGCCGAATTGCGAACGATATGGGCCGTTCGCGTCAAATTCGTGTGGCGCGTCACGGCCCATAATTCACTGCGGCATCGCAGTGCATTGCTGGCTGATGATTGGCCAAGCATGCACTATGACCCGCATGCTTGGCCAATCACAGCGCCGCCCTAACAGAGAGCCATAATTGGCTAAAGCCAAGGAGGCTTTGGCCAATTATGGCTCAGGGGATTTAGTACACGCCCCACACTATATAAGGCCGCCTGCACGGCGGCCCTGTGCAGTGTGTTCCGGTGTGCTTAGAGAGAGAGAGAGAGACAGTGTCATTTCATTTGAGTTAGCTAGATTAGGCAGGACAGTCAGTCAGTTAGCTGCACTTAAAGTGTATTGTGTATATATATGCATCCCAGGTGTTGCATATATATATACACTGTATTCAGTTTAGCTAGATCCGTTCCTGTTATCTTCTAGACTATTTACATTTAGTGCAGTGCGTCCTGCTCACAGTGTTCAGCTAGATCCGTTCCTGTTATATTCCTACTGACAGGCAGGCTTGTCTTGTTACAGTATTTTGAAGAAAATTACTGGTGTTCTTTTGATCCTATTAGTACCACAGTCAGGCAGCTAGACTATTTACATTTAGTGCAGTGCGTCCTGCTCACAGTGTTCAGCTAGATCCGTTCCTGTTATCTTCTTACTGACAGGCAGGCTTGTCTTGTTACAGTATTTTAAAGAAAATTACTGGTGTTCTTTTGATCCTATTAGTACCACAGTCAGGCAGCTAGACTATTTACAGTTAGTGCAGTGCGTCCTGCCCACAGTGTTCTGCTAAACCTACAAGTAAGTGGGGTGCGTCCTGCTCACAGTGTTCAGCTAAACCTACAAGTTAGTGGGGTGCGTCCACCTCACAGTGTTCAGCTAAACCTACAAGCTAGTGGGGTGCGTCCTGCTCACAGTGTTCAGCTAGATCCGTTTCTGTTATCTTCTTACTGACAGGCAGGCTTGTCTTGTTACAGTAAATACAGCTACCTGAAGAAAATTGCTGGTGTTCTTTTGATCCTATTAGTACCACAGTCAGGCAGCTAGACTATTTACAGTTAGTGCAGTGCGTCCTGCTCACAGTGTTCTGCTAAACCTACAAGTTAGTGGGGTGCGTCCTGCTCACAGTGTTCAGCTAAACCTACAAGTTAGTGGGGTGCGTCCACCTCACAGTGTTCAGCTAAACCTACAAGCTAGTGGGGTGCGTCCTGCTCACAGTGTTCAGCTAGATCCGTTTCTGTTATCTTCTTACTGACAGGCAGGCTTGTCTTGTTACAGTAAATACAGCTACCTGAAGAAAATTGCTGGTGTTCTTTTGATCCTATTAGTACCACAGTCAGGCAGCTAGACTATTTACAGTTAGTGCAGTACGTCCTGCTCACAGTGTTCTGCTAAACCTACAAGTTAGTGGGGTGCGTCCTGCTCACAGTGTTCAGCTAAATCTACAAGTTAGTGGGGTGCGTCCACCTCACAGTGTTCAGCTAAACCTACAAGCTAGTGGGGTGCGTCCTGCTCACAGTGTTCAGCTAGATCCGTTCCTGTTATCTTCTTACTGACAGGCAGGCTTGTCTTGTTACAGTATTTTAAAGAAAATTGCTGGTGTTCTTTTGATCCTATTAGTACCACAGTCAGGCAGCTAGACTATTTACAGTTAGTGCAGTGCGTCCTGCTCACAGTGTTCTGCTAAACCTACAAGTTAGTGGGGTGCGTCCTGCTCACAGTGTTCAGCTAAACCTACAAGTTAGTGGGGTGCGTCCACCTCACAGTGTTCAGCTAAACCTACAAGCTAGTGGGGTGCGTCCTGCTCACAGTGTTCAGCTAAACCTACAAGTTAGTGGGGTGCGTCCACCTCACAGTGTTCAGCTAAACCTACAAGCTAGTGGGGTGCGTCCTGCTCACAGTGTTCAGCTAGATCCGTTTCTGTTATCTTCTTACTGACAGGCAGGCTTGTCTTGTTACAGTAAATACAGCTACCTGAAGAAAATTGCTGGTGTTCTTTTGATCCTATTAGTACCACAGTCAGGCAGCTAGACTATTTACAGTTAGTGCAGTGCGTCCTGCTCACAGTGTTCTGCTAAACCTACAAGTTAGTGGGGTGCGTCCACCTCACAGTGTTCAGCTAAAGCTACCTGTAGAAGTTTGGTGGTGTTCTCATACTACAGGCAGGCAGTTGATTTTGCTAGCTGCAGTATCAGTACATATATATATATATATATATATCCCAGCTTAGTGCAGCTACAGGCCATTAGTATGTCTGGAAGGCCAAGAAGGAGAGGCAGACAGTCACAAGCCAATAAGAGAGGGCAAGCAGGCTCTGTGTCTAGTGCTGGTCGTGGAGACGGTGCATCCTCATCAGCACGTGGCCATGGGACACGCTTGGCCTTTTTTTCGGCAGCTGGCCATGTTGAGCCGCAACATGCGGAAGACTTGGTCGAGTGGATGACCAAGCCGTCCTCATCCTCCTCATCCTCTCTCACCCATGCCCAGGGTACTTTGTCTGGCAAAGCAGCGGCCTCTTCCCTCGGCTCAATGTCATCAGTGACTCCTTCCCTAGCCCCACCATGTCCTCCCTCGAACTGTTTGACCACAGTGTTGGGTACATGCTCCAGGAGGATGCCCAGCGTTTGGAAGGCTCTGATGATGATACTGAGCTCGATGAAGGCAGTAACACGAGCACGGACAGAGGGGGTGCCCAAGAAGGACAGCAATCTGGCAGTCATGCTCCCCCTGCTGCAGCATACTGCCAGGTTTGCTCCAGTGATGAGGAGGGAGGGGATGATGAGGTCACTGACTCAACGTGGGTGCCTGATAGGAGAGAGGAGGAGGAGGAGGAGGCGGCACATCACCAACGAGGCAGGATGCCCTCCAGGGGCCAGCCTAAGGGCAGCACATTGACTGCATCACACCCCAAAGCTCCACATGTGCAGGGCGCTGCAGTCTCTGCACGTTATTCAAAAAGTTCTTTGGTGTGGGCCTTTTTTGAGATGAGTGCATCAGATCGCACCGCTGCTATTTGCAACATATGTCTCAAGCGTATCTCGCGTGGCCAAAACATCTCCCGCTTGGGTACCACATGCTTGACCAGACATATGTTGACCTGCCATGCAGTTCGTTGGCAAGCGTATCTAAAAGACCCACACCAAAGAACAAAGAGGACCTCTGCTTGCTCCTCATCAGCTGAGATTTCCAACCCCACTAGACCTTCAGTCCTCTCTGAGACCTGCACTGAGAGGAATGAAGGTGTAGAATTAGGTGTGTCACAGCCACGTACTTGTGGGCAATCTGATTTTGGTACACCGACGTCAGATTGTACCAGGCAAATTTCCCTGCCCCAGCTGCTGCACCGCCGAAAGAAGTTTGCTCCCAGCCATCCACATGCCCAACGGTTGAATGCTAGCTTGGCAAAATTGCTAGCACTTCAACTGCTGCTTTTTCAGTTGGTAGACTCTGCCCCTTCCGTAAGTTTGTGGAATGTGCGGTTCCTCAGTGGCAGGTACCCAAACGCCACTTTTTCTCACGGAAGGCGATTCCGGCTCTCTACCAGCATGTGGAAGGCAATGTCCATGCCTCGCTGGACAGGGCGGTCAGCGGTAAGGTGCATATTACCGCTGACTCATGGTCCAGCAGGCATGGACAGGGACGTTACCTAAGTTTCACGGCGCATTGGGTGACTCTGCTGGCAGCTGGGAAGGATGCAGGACAAGGTGCAGTAGTGTTGGAGGTTGTTCTGCCACCACGCCTCCAAAATGCTAATGATTGTGACACACCTCTCTCCTCCACCCCCTCCTCTTCTTCTTCCTCCATGGCCTCTTCCTCGGAACCAGCGGTGCTCCGTAGTCGTTCAAGGGGCTACGCAAGTACGCAGGCCAAAAGATGCCATGCGGTGCTTGAGCTGGTGTGCTTGGGGGACAGGAGCCACACTGGGGCAGAGGTTCTGTCAGCTCTGCAGGGGCAGGTTCAGAGGTGGTTGATGCCACGCCAACTTAAGGCAGGAATGGTGGTTTGCGACAATGGCACCAACCTTCTCTCTGCCCTCCGACAGGGACAAATGACCCATGTGCCCTGTTTGGCTCACGTCCTTAACTTGGTGGTGCAGCGGTTCTTGGGCAGGTACCCGGGCTTACAGGATGTCCTGAGGCAGGCCAGGAAAGTCTGCGTGCATTTCCGCCGGTCATATAATGCCAGTGCTCGGCTGACGGACCTCCAAAAGGAGTTTAACCTGCCCAAGAACCGCCTAATCTGTGACATGCCCACCAGGTGGAACTCAACGTTGGCCATGCTGCAGCGGCTGCACATGCAGCAGAGGGCCATCAATGAGTACCTGTGCGACTATGGCACCAGGACAGGGTCAGGGGAGCTTGTTTTTTTTTCCCCACGCCAGTGGGCCATGATCAGGGATGCATGCACTGTCCTGTCACCATTTGAGGAGGCCACGAGGATGGTGAGCAGTGACAGTGCATGCATCAGTGACACTGTCCCCCTTGTCCAAACTGTTGGAGCACACGCTGCGTGGAATAATGGACAGGGCACTTGAGGCAGAACAGAGGCAGGAAGAGGAGGACTTCCTTAGCTCTCAAGGCCCCCTTTATCCAGATAGTGTTCCTGCGTGCCCGCCGATCACACAGGAAGAGGACGAGGAGGAAGAGGAGGAGGAGGAGGAGGAAGATTGTGTCAGTATGGAGGTGGAGCCTGGCACTCAGCATCAGCAGCAGTCTTTAAGGGATCAGTCCCAAGAAACACATGGACTTGTACGTGGCTGGGAGGAGGTGGCTGCGGACCATGTCGTCCTTAGTGACCCAGAGGACTCCGGACCGAGTGCCTCAGCAAACCTACGCTGCATGGCCTCCCTGATCCTGCAAAGCCTGCGTAAGGATCCTCGTATTCGTGGTATCAAGGAGAAGGACCAATACTGGCTGGCAACCCTCCTTGATCCACGTTACAAGGGTAAGGTTGCGGACCTTATCTTGCTATCGCAGAGGGAGCAGAGGATGAAACATCTTCGGGAGGCCTTGCAGAAAGGTCTGTGCAACGCGTTCCCAGAGACTGGGAGGTTACAAACTCCTGTTTCTGGACAACGTGTTGCTGAGGCTTTGGTCAGTCAAAGAAGGAGCGGTGGAGAAGGTGGCCGTCTGACCGATGCGTTCAGACAATTTTTTGGTCCGCAGCCCCAAGGTATGATCGGTTCCAGCAACCATCGCCAGCGTCTGTTTTACATGGTGCAGGAATACCTAGGGGCAAGATCAGACTTGGACACCTTTCCCACCGAAAATCCTCTGGGTTACTGGGTCTTGAGGATGGATCACTGGCCAGAGCTTGCACAGTATGCAATTGAGCTACTGGCCTGTCCTGCATCCAGCGTTCTTTCGGAACGCACATTCAGTGCTGCTGGAGGCGTGGTAACCGATCACAGGGTGCGTCTGTCCACTGACTCGGTCGATCGACTGACCTTCATAAAAATGAATGAGTCTTGGATCACCACCAGCTACCAAGCACCTGATGCTGATGTAACCGAATAATTTTTTTTGAAATCTCAGATCCCTTCAAAGACTGCCTATGCTGATGCTGAGTGACTATCCCTGAGTAATTATCCTCTTCCTCCTCAATCATCACGCTGATAGCTTGTAAGAACATTTTTGGTTCTGGGTGCCACCACCAGTGCCTAAGGCACAATTTTTCAGCCCTTGTTTAACAGGGGCGTGTAATTACAATTTTTGATGCAATACTTTGCAGCAGGGCTCGTTCCTGCATTCCAACTAGAGTGTCTGTGAGGGGTTGCAGTGTTGTGGCACCAGCACCAGTGCCTAAGGCCTAATTTTTCAGCTCCTGTTCAACAGGGGCATGTAATTACAATTCTTGATCTAATATTTCACAGCAGAGCCCTGTGAGGGCTTACAGTGTTGTGGCCACAGCAACACCTAAGGCCCAAATTTCTGCTGAGTATATAGGGCAGGACCCTACTTTCAAACAACTAACTTACAAACGACTCCTACTTGCAAACGGAAGGAGACAATAGGAAGTGAGAATAAATCTACCCCTAGGAAGGGAAATTCTCTCCTGTAAGAGTTAATATGGGAAAAACATTTCTCCTTTCCACTGATGCTTTCCAATCCATTGGGACAAAAAGTGAGGTGAAATCTTCTGAAGAGGAGGAAAGGCAGCAAAACAAATGTCACAGGGTTGATAACCCTTCCCTATGTTTTCCAAAAAGCTTAAAAAAGATTTTTTGGCTGGAGCTAAACACGTTAAAAATGTACCCGTTCAAAATTACAAAGAGATTCTACTTAACAACAAACCTACAGCCTGTATACTGCTGTTCAGAGTATATAGGGCCTGGTGGCCCCACACCTTTCCTTATTTTAATTTGGGTGCGGGGTTCCCCTTAATATCCATACAAGACCCAAAGGGCCTGGTAATGGACTGGGGGGTACCCATGCCGTTTGTCTCACTGATTTTCATCCATATTGCCAGGACCCGACATTACATTAAACCCCCAAGCAGTTTTAAATGAGATTTTTTCCTTTAAAAATGACATTTGGTGCAGGGACTGTTCTAAACACGGGAAACACGCGTCACTTTACAGGCATACTATAGACACCCCTCAGGTACGATATTTAAAGGAATATTTCACTTTTTTTTTTTTTTACTTTAAGCATCATTAAAATCACTGCTCCCGAAAAAACGGCCGTTTTTAAAAGTTTTTTTTGCATTGATACATGTCCCCTGGGGTAGGACCCGGGTCCCCAAACCCTTTTTAGGACAATACCATGCAAATTAGCCTTTAAAATCAGCACTTTTGATTTCGAACGTTCGAGTCCCATAGACGTCAATGGGGTTCTAACGTTCGTGCGAACTTTCGGTCCGTTCGCAGGTTCTGGTGCGAACCGAACCGGGGGTTGTTCGGCTCATCCCTACTCTTCAGTTTGTGCTTGTGGGTTTGTATCTGCTTTTCAGAGCGTGTAGACAGTTCACATCTGTTTTCTCAGTGTGTTCTTGTCCGCTTGTTTCTGATTTTCAGCTCGTTCTTCACAGGCCTTGCTGTTCTTCAGTGCGTTCTGTGAGTTCGTTCTGACCAGCCGACCATTTTGAAGCCATGTTGCGGGGACGTACTCGTCGTAGAGTTCATGCTGTGTGGGGGCTTGGTGTTGGGGTTCATTCTTTTACCAAAGCCCAGTCCATGAACAGGGTGGGGAGGAGTTCATAGACCGAGAATTGGTTACTCCAGCGTGACCAATTCTCTCATATGCCTTTGCTTCGTGCGATCCAGGAGAATAATCCTGATGATTTCAGGAACTTTCTCAGGATGACGGACCCTGTTTTTCACCATCTGTTGGCTTTGCTGACCCCTTATATTAGCAGGCAGGAAACCTGCATGAGGCAAGCCATCACTCCGGAGCAGAGGCTAGTCGCCACGTTGCGGTACTTGGCGACTGGGAGAAGTCTACAGGACCTCAAGTTCTCGACTGGCATCTCCCCCCAGGCTCTGGGGATCATTATCCCAGAGACCTGTTCTGCTATTATTCAGGTCCTGCAGAAGAACTATATTAGGGTAAGTTTTCTCCTTTAACATCACATTCTATTGTATTTAATGTTTGCTAATGTATTGTATTTCTTTCCTCATTCCATAATTACCATGATTGTAATATGCTGTGAATGTCCCCTTTGTTCTCATGCATGCTGTAATCTTTTAATGCTCCTTTTTTGTCCTTCATGCATATTCCCATTCACTAACCTCCCCATGCTATCCTGGGCCCATATATACCTAGCCTAGTTACTTAACAATGCATTTTGTCAGCTCCATTGTAGTGCTTTACCCCAAACACCCCCTAAAATGTGTACAAATGTTATTGTTGTCCTTAAATTCAGGCAGAGTGCCATAGGCTTTTTCTTGGGGTCCCAAACTCAGCTCGAACCCTTCCCCCCCCTAAAATGCTTACAATGGGCCATCAGAGGGGGGGAGGAATCTGATAAGTGGACCTTATATTTTTGTCTTAAAATACTCCTTAAAATAAATGTTATATTGATGCCGGCCAAGAATGTTTGTGTCTAATCTGCTTGCAATATGTGCAAAAGTACTAATATATATTTTTCTGTTTTAACTCCACAGTTTCCTTCAACTCCACAGGAATGGCAGACTGTGGCCTCCCATTTTGCCGACCGTTAGGACTTTCCCAACTGTGGAGGCGCTATAGATGGGAAGCATGTCCACATTGTGCCACCACCCCATTCGGGCTCTTACTATTATAACTATAAGGGGTTTAATAGTATAGTGTTAATGGTGGTGGTGTCGGCACAATATGAGTTCCTCCATGTGGACGTGGGAAAGAATGGCCGGATGTCGGATGGAGGAGTCTTCGCCCAGATGGAGTTTTACCAATGGCTCCAGAGTGGTGGCCTGGCATTGCTACCTGATGCGGACAATGCTGAAGGACTCCCGTTCGTTTTTCTTGCTGATGAAGCATTCGGTCTGGGCGAGTCTCTGATGAGGCCAGTCCCCCAGAGGACCCTCACCCTGGAGAGGAGGGTTTTTAACCACCGGCTGGCCAGAGCCAGAAGAGTCGTTGAGAATGCCTTTGGAATAATGGCCAGCCAGTTCTGTCTGTTTCTGACAGCCATACACATGGCGGAATACAAACTCAACCACATCATTTTATCCTGCTGCATATTGCACAATTTTTTAAGAAAAAATGCCCACAATTATATAGCCTCAGTTGGGCCTGAGGCCGGACTTCCTTCCTGGATACTGGCCATCCTGGCATGGCACCCCAAAGCGCCCAGGAAGTTCGGGATAAATATGTCAATTATTTTATGGGTAGGGGGGCCATTGCAATGCCAGACAATGTCTAAATATTTTTTAATAATAAAAAAATAATAACTCATAAAATCTTGCATTTTCTTTATTGCTTGTGTTTCTTTTTGGCTGTCTCCTAGGTTCTCCTAGTGCACTTGTAGTGCCAAGGGGATTTTCCTTTAGTAAATAAGCCCTATTTTCACTGTAAACGCAAAATTACTTACAAAAATGGTATTGAGCATTGAAATAAGAAGCCAAACATTGTTCATTAGCAAACTTTTTACTCTGTAATGCTGGAGAAACTTCTGGGATTTGTGAAGACTCGGGTCCCGATGCAATCATCCAGTTTTTGGAAAGTAAAATTGGGATCTTGAGGAACATGTATAAGAAGGAGCACTCAGATCAGGAGCAGCAGCAGCGCAAGTGTATGTACCCAGGCTGTGGTACTATAACAAACTGCGGTTTCTGGACGACCAGACTGAAGCCAGGGAATCACTTTCTACCCTTCCCTGCAGCCTTCCCTCCACCCTTCCCTCAACCCCAGCAGAGGCTGACGAGGAACTACCTGGGCCTTCCATCCTGGAAGAAGTGGATGTGCCCACCTGGAGCCAGCTATATTATTTCTATACATATTTATTGTCCTAATATTAATGATGTTAACTAGATGTTATAATTGATAAATAATTATTGACATGTAAATCACTTTGTTTTAAATCATTAGACAGTAGTGGCCAAAAATGTTTGGGACAAGAATGAAAAATGCTTCGGTCAGAATGATAGTCTTTTCTATTTATTAACATTCAATTTGCAAGTCATGAGCTAAAAATTGCGTGTGATTGATGAAGCAAAAACTAAAACTATGTCCCTTTTTTATACACAGGATGAGCTCAGCCAGGATGAGGGTCTGGAAAGTTGCAGGCAGGAGGATGCCGTGCCCATTGACAGCCAGGAGGTGGCTGGCCCCTTTAGGAGCCTCACCCAATCCCAGGTGCTTCCCCTCTGCCTTCAAACGAAAAGGCCCAGGAAGGGGACGATGACGGATGAGGCAGCACTGGGCCTCATTAGGGAAGCAAGCAATGTCCTCCGAAGCCAACCCGATGCTGCAGAGGCTATGGCTGCTATCTAGCTACAAGATTGTTGAAATTGGAGGAGGGCCAACACTTCCTCTGTGAGGGAATTATTGTTGAGGCCCTTCAGAAGGGGTTGAGGAGCCAGCTGACAGAGAACAGCCACATATATGATCTCACCCATCCTCCTCCTCCTGCCACAAGTCCACCACCAGAGCCACAGCCTCCAAGGAAGGATGCAGGGAAGGCTGCAGGGAAGGGTGCAGGGAAGGGTACAGGGCAGCGTGGAGGGAAGGCTGCAGCGAAGAGAAGAAAGTGATGGCCTGGGTTCAGTCTGGTCAGACAGAAGACGCAGGCTGGTGTAGTACCACAGCCTGGGGACATATATGTCATCTGCTGCTGGTCCTGATATCTGGGAGTCCTGGACCAGACTGTGATCACTATTATATGGACTCCTCAAGATAACATTTTTTTTTTTATACAGACTTGATGTGTGCCCTGGGGGCCAAAAGGCTTTGCAAATTCCAAAAGTTTCTCGAGCGTTGCCTTCATCTTTAATTTGTTACCGAGAATAAATGGATATTTTATTTTTGGAAAATACTTGCCTATGTGTTTTTATTCAAAAATGACAGTTTGTTTGGGAGTAGGCAGGTACATTTCAAAAAGACAATGTCAAATTAACAAGGGATACCAACCAGCCTCCCTGAGGTTAAAAAATACAAGATAATAATGTTATTGTGGTAACTTGACACACAAAAACTAAATAAAAATTAGGGAGATCACTAGAAACTGATTTTGCAATAATCACATCAAAAGGAGATCTTGATGAAATAAAAAAAATAATAAAAAAAGATGACTCTAAAAAAATAATTTGAAACATTATTCTGGAGATCTGGCTTTAAAAAAATAAAAGATTATTCGTGAGATCACGAGAAATTATAAAGAAATACGTTTGTGAGAACTCTGTGTGAATAGCAGCAGCAAAACAACGTAATTATTGTAGCATTATAAAGCACAAAAGAATGCGCTGCATTAAAAGAGGAAAGTAAGGAATGTGCTACCTCCATTCCGAACGCTAGTTTTACCAGACTGATCATTTCCGTCTCGTACTTGCTTCTGCGCATGCCTCGTTTTTGGTACGTCGGAACAGCATACAGATGAGCGGGTTTCCCGATAGTAATTAGTTCCGTCGGAAAAATTTAGAATAGATGTTCTCTATCTAAGTCCGTCTGAATTTTCGATGGAAAAAGTCCGATGGGGCATACACACGGTCGATGAAAAGCTCCCATCGGACTTTTTCTGAGGGACATTCTGCTCGTGTGTAAGCGGCATTAGAGGACTCGAATGGGCTTACGCTCAATGAGTCAATAAAGCTTGTGGTGTAAAACACCAATATGTGAAGCATCTAGATCTGTAGTCAGGATCAGAGTAGAAGGTGGTCCATTTGTCCAGAGATCAACACAAGGCAGTAATCTTTAGAAATGGCCAGCGTGATGTGCTGGATCCTCTCAAGCAGTCAAACAGTATAGCCAAAAAAAGAAAAAACTCCACATAGTGCGAACCAGTAAAAAATATAATGCATTTAATAAAAGATAAATGGAACACTCACATTTAGTAGGTGTATAAAAAGCGCTTAAAAATGTACAATGTGACCAACGCAATGGCATCCGCAGGGCTCTTGTCCCAACGAGAAGATGTCTCCTTAGATAAAACAGGAGGATCTGCTTGAGAGGATCCAGCACATCACGCTGGCCATTTCTAAAGATTACTGCCTTGTGTTGAACGGATGGACCACCTTCCACTCGGATCCTGACTACAGATCTAGATGCCTTACATATTGGTGTCTTACACCACAAGCTTTATTGATTCATTGAGCGTAAGCCCATTTGAGTCTTCTTACTATGGTAAGCCTTCTAACAACTAGTGGTGGTTTTGTCACAGTTGTTTAATCACTAGCCACCCGCCCACCGTCAAATGACAGCTGGGCGGTGCGACTCTCGTTCTGGGTGGACATCATGTGACAGCCTACCAGAACAACCGCTCTTGCACGCCCCCAGGGTAAGCAGCACAGTAATCGCAGCCGCGCCGTGTTGCTAGGACATGGTGTGACCCTGATCTGTGTAAAGAGCCGCTGCTCTTTAACCATGTGATCGGCTGTGTCCAATCACAGCCGGTCACATGTAAACAAGGGCGCTGCAGTCTCTACACGTTGTTCCAAAAGTTCTTTGGTGTGGGCCTTTTTTGAGATGAGTGCATCAGATCCCACCGCTGCTATTTACAACATATGTCTCAAGCGTATCTCGTGTGGCCAAAACATCACCCGCTTGGGCACCACATGCTTGACCAGTCATATGTCGACCTGCCATGCAGTTCATTGGCAAGCGTACCTAAAAGACCCACAGCAAAGAACAAAGCGGACCTCTCCTTGCTCCTCATCAGCTGGGATCTCCAACCCCACTATAGCTTCAGTCCTCTCTGAAACCTGCACTGAGAGGAATGAAGGTGTAGAATTAGGTGTGTCACAGCCAAGTACTTGCGGGCAATCTGCTATCGGTACACCAACGTCAGATTGTACCAGGCAAATTTCCCTGCCCCAGCTGCTGCACCGCCTAACTAAGTTCGCTCCCAGCCATCCACATGCCCAGCGGTTGAATGCTAGCTTGGCTAAATTGCTAGCATTTCAACTGCTGCCTTTTCAGTTGGTAGACTCTGCCGCCATCTGTGAGTTTGTGGAATGTGCGGTTCCTCAGTGGCAGGTTCCCAAATGCCACTTTTTCTCACGGAAGGCAATTCCGCCTCTCTACTGGCACGTGGAAGGCAATGTCTTGGCCTCGCTGAACAAGGCAGTCAGTGGTAAGGTGCATATTACCACTGACTCATGGTCCAGCAGGCTTGGACAGGGACGTTACCTATCTTTCACCACGCACTGGGTGACTCTTCTGGCAGCTGGGAAGGATGCAGGACAGGGTGCAGTAGTGTTGGAGGTTGTTCCACCACCACGCCTCCAAAATTCTACTAGTGGTGATTCTGCCACACTTCTCTCCTCCACCCCCTCCTCTTCTTCTTCCTACATGGCCTCTTCTTGTGCTGATTTGTCCTCGGAACCAGCGGTGCTCCGTAAGCGTTCAAAGGGCTACGCAAGCACGCCGGCAAAAAGATGCCATACGGTGCTTGAGCTGGTGTGCTTGGGGGGCAGGAGCCACACTGGGGCAGAGATTCTGTCAGCTCTGCAGGGGCAGGTTCAGAGGTGGTTGACGCCACCCCAGCTTAAGCCAGGTATGGTGGTTTGCGACAATGGCACCAACCTCCTCTCCACCCTCCGACAAGGACAACTGACCCATGTGCCCTGTTTGGCTCACATCCTTAACTTGGTGGTGCAGCGGTTCTTGGGCAGGTACCCGGGCTTACAGGATGTCCTGAGGCAGGCCAGGAAAGTCTGTGTGCATTTCCGCAGGTCATATAATGCCAGTGCTCAGCTGGCTGACCTCCAAAAGGAATTTAACCTGCCCAAGTACCGCCTAATCTGTGACATGTCCACCAGGTGGAACTCAGCGTTGGCCATGCTGCAGCGGCTGCACACGCAGCAGAGGGCCATCAATGAGTACCTATGTGACTATGGCACCAGGACAGGGTTAGGGGAGCTTGCTTTTTTCCCCACGCCAGTGGATATGATCAGGGATGCATGCACTGTCCTGTCACCATTTGAGGAGGCCATGAGGATGGTGAGCAGTGACAGTGCATGCATCAGTGACACTGTCCCTCTTGTCCACCTGTTGGAGCACACTCTGCATGGAATAATGGACAGGACACTTGAGGCAGAACAGAGGGAGGAAGAGGAGGACTTCCTTACCTCTCAAGGCCCCCTTTATCCAGACAGTATTCCTGCAGGCCTGCCAATCTCACAGGAAGAGGAGGAGGAGGATGAGGATTGTGTCAGTATGGAGGTGGAGACTGGCACTCAGCATCAGCAGCAGTCTTCAAGGGATCATTTACAGTCCGAAGAAACCCATGGACTTGTACGTGGCTGGGAGGAGGTGGCTGCGGATCATGTCGTCCTTAGTGACCCAGAGGACTCTGGACCGAATGCCTCAGCAAACCTATGCTGCATGGCCTCCCTGATCCTGCAAAGCCTGCGGAAGGATCCTCGTATTTGTGGTATCATGGGGAGTGATGATTACTGGCTGGCAACCCTCCTTGATCCATGTTACAAGGGTAAGGTTGCGGACCATATCTTGCTGTCACAGAGGGAGCAGAGGATGAAACATCTTCGGGAGGCCCTGCAGAAAGGTTTGTGCAACGCATTTCCAGAGCCTGGGAGGTTACAATTTCCTGGTCCTCCTGGATAACGTGTTGCTGAGGCTTCGGTCAGTTACAGAAGGAGCAGTGGAGAAGGTGGCCATCTGACCGATGAGTTCAGACAATTTTTTAGTCCGCAGCCCCAAGGTCTGATCGGTTCCATCAACCATCGCCAGCGTCTGATTCACATGGTGCAGGATTACCTAGGGGCAAGATCAGACTTGGACACTTTTCCCACCGAAAATCCTCTGGGTTACTGGGTCTTGAGGATGGATCACTGGGCAGAGCTTGCACAGTATGCAATTGGGCTACTGGCCTGTCCTGCACCCAGCATTCGTTCGGAATGCACATTTAGTGCTGCTGGAGGCTTTGTAACCGATCACAGGGTGCACCTGTCCACTGAATCGGTCAATCGTCTGACCTTCATAAAAATGAATCAGTCTTGGATCACCAGCTACCAAGCACCTGATGCTGATGTAACCAATTGATTTTTTTTTTAATGTGAGATCCTTTCAAGATTGCCTATGCTGATGCTGAGTGACTATCCTGTTATGCTGAGTGACAATCCTCTTCCTCCTCAATTTTCATGCTGATAGCTTGTAAGAACATTTTTGGTTCTGGGCACCGCCACCAGTGGCCAAGGCCCAATTTTTCTGCCCCTGTTTAACAGGGGCGTATAATTACAATTTGTGATGCAATACTTTGCAGCAGGGGTCTTTCCTGCGCTCCAACTAGAGTATCTGTGAGGGGTTGCAGTGTTGTGGCACCAGCACCAGTGCCCAAGGCCCAATTTTTCTGCCCCTGTTTAACAGGGGCGTGTAATTACAATTTTTGATGCAATACTTTGCAGCAGGGCACATTCCTGCGCTCCAACTAGAGTATCTGTGAAGGGTTGCAGTGTTGTGGCACCAGCACCAGTGCTCAAGGCCCAATTTTTCAGCCTCTGTTTAACAGGGGCGTATAATTACAATTTTTGATGCAATACTTTGCAGCAGGGCACATTCCTGCGTTCCAACTAGAGTATCTGTGAAGGGTTGCAGTGTTGTGGCACCAGCACCAGTGCTCAAGGCCCAATTTTTCAGCCTCTGTTTAACAGGGACGTATAATTACAATTTGTGATGCAATACTTTGCAGCAGGGGTCTTTCCTGCGCTCCAACTAGAGTATCTGTGAGGGGTTGCAGTGTTGTGGCACCAGCACCAGTGCCCAAGGCCCAATTTTTCTGCCCCTGTTTAACAGGGGCGTGTAATTACAATTTTTGATGCAATACTTTGCAGCAGGGCACATTCCTGCGCTCCAACTAGAGTATCTGTGAAGGGTTGCAGTGTTGTGGCACCAGCACCAGTGCTCAAGGCCCAATTTTTCAGCCTCTGTTTAACAGGGGCGTATAATTACAATTTTTGATGCAATACTTTGCAGCAGGGTTTTATTCTTTAAACCCCATGGTGAGGAAGAAACAGTATATTATAGGACTTTGATTGTACCAAAAAAGCTGTCAAACTCACAATACCAAGCTCTTTATTCCAAAAGTTTAAAAAACAATAATAACATATGTTTCATTTGCAACATTGTAGCCCATATCAACAACTGTCATCCAAAGTATACAAAGTATACATTCAACATGCAGTAAAGGCATACTGGATCCACCCATTTTTTTCAATTTACTTCCTCAAGATCCACCATGCCTGCATACAAAAAAAAAAAAAAAACAGTATAGCTGTACAAGTATGATCATAAACATAATATGGATATCACAAATGCATATATATCACAAAAATACCTTTTGTTTTTGCACACGGGCATGGATCCTGGGGAAGCAAATAGAGTGAAAGGCATTGATCCACTATGCTTTGACTACATGTTGAACGTATACTTTGTATACTTTGGATGACAGTTGTTAATATGGCCTTTAAAGTAGCTAATGACACATATTTTATAATTGTTTTTTAAACTTTTGTAATAAAGAGCTTGTATTTTATTGGTGTTGTGTGTTTGACCCCTATTTTGGCACAATCAAAGTCTCATAACATATTGTTCCTCCCTCACCATGGGGTTTGAGGAATAAATCCTTTTCGTCTAATCATTTAATTGGGGATGGTGCCTCAATAGGTGTGTATTTAATAGCTCCACCCACAGGTTGTATTTGAAAAATCCACTTTCACTCTTTCCTGGGAAAACTAGAAGTTCAGAGAAGCAGCACTGAAACAGCAGGGAAACTTGTAAACTGCAAGTGCTGGGGTAAGAAATTTAACACAGAGTTTGCAGTTTTTTTTTTAATTTGCTCCTAAAGTGGTTGTAAAGGCAGAATATTCATTATTCTGTTTGTGGCAGCTCCCCCAATACTTACCTGAGTCTCATCTCTGTCCAGCAGTGTTGCACGTGTGCCTTCGGCTGTCCCAGACTCTCCCTCCTGATTAGCTGTGTCAAGGCAGCGCCGCCATTGGCTCCCGAGAGGGGGCGGGCCAAACCGTGGCTCCATGTCTGAATGGACACAGGGAGCTGCTTGCTGTGGGGGCACTCAATGGGAGGGAGGGGCCAGGAGTGCTGGAGAGGGACCCGAGAAGAGGAGGATCCAGACTGCTCTGTGCAAAACTACTGCACAGAACAGGTAAGCATGTTTGTTTCTTTTAAATAACAAAAAATGAGACTTTAGTTTCACTTTAAGCTAAAAGTGCTGAGGGTTTTAATTCTATTATAATGTAGCTGCGTTGGGGCAAATAAAATATGATTCTGTGCTTCTAAGGAGGACAGCATTACACTAAACATAATCTATATTTTTAATGTCCCTGTAATCTATTTTTCATTGAATTGTTCCCTCCTGTGTTTTTCTGCCTCTTTGTAATGTCCTCCACGAGCTTCTGAACCTCTCCTTTTCCCTCTCACTTCTTTTTGTTTGGAATGAGCAGTGCACGTTAATTTGTGGTCATGTGCACCTCTCTATGCACACTTCACATCCCATAATCCGTATTCCACAGTCCCTATATTACCTTGAGACAGAACACGAGGGGGGCGGCTATGTTCCTATATACAACACCAGTGGCCAGGCACCCTAGGCAGCAGTGCGCCGTAGGCGACTGCCTAGTTTGCCTAGTGGTAGCACCGGCCCTGACCACAGAGAACAAACACAGAGAATAAACAGGAAGATAGATCACAGTAAAAAAAAAATGGAATTTGGAGATTTGGAGGAGGCTGAGAGCAAAAGAAGGTGCTTTTCTGAGGTAAGAATACATACTTTCTGTACATACATACATAGGGTTGTAAAGTCTCCAGGTTTTTCAACTTAATGCATTCTATGCAAAATGCTGATGAACCTTCGGTGCTGCAGCTGCCCCCCAGAGCCCCCCTTTTCTTACCTGAGCCCATCCATTCCAGCGATGAGCACCAGCCCAGCAACTAGGATAGAAAAGGACCTGGGGGTTCTAGTAGATGATAGGCTCAGCAATGGCATGCAATGCCAAGCTGCTGCTAACAAAGCAAACAGAATATTGGCATGCATTAAAAAGGGATTAACTCCAGAGATAAAATGATAATTCTCCCGCTCTACAAGAGAGGATATGATTTCAATTTACAAATACCATACTGGTGACCCCACAGTAGAGACAAAACTTTTTCGCAGAAGGGAGTTTAACAAGACTCGTGGCCACTCATTAAAATTAGAAGAAAAGAGGTTTAACCTTAAACTATGTAGCGGGTTCTTTACTGTAAAAGTAGCAAGGATGTGGAATTCCCTTCCACAGATGGTGATCTCAGCGGGGAGCATCGATAGTTTGAAGAAACTATTAGATAAGCACCTGAACGACCGCAACATACAGGGATATACAATGGAATACTGACATATATTCTCACACATAGGTTGGACTTGATGGACTTGTGTCTTTTTTCAACCTCACCTACTATGTAACTATGTAACTATGTAACTATGTAACTCCAGCCGCTGCCTTCATCCTTATTGGATAGATTGATAGCAGCAGGAACCATTGGTTCCTGCTGTTGTCAATCAAATCCAGTGACACAGGAGTGGGGGATGGGGCCGAGTCCAGCTGTCTGTGTCAATGGACGCAGCAGTGGGACTCGTGAGCGTGCCCGCACAGGTGCCCCCAGGGACAGTGGCTCTCCGTGGAGGCACCCGATGGAGAGGAGGCGCCAGCAGTGCCGCCGGGGGAACCCCAGAAGAAGAGGATCAAGGCTACTCTATGCAAAACCCTTGCACAGAGCAGGTAAGTATAACATGTTTGGTTTTTGTTTTTAAAAAGCAAACCTTTACAATCACTTTAAATGGAATTTTCTTTTTTTTTTAAACCAGAGATTAGTGTCACTTTAAAGCATACTATTCTATGGTGTCCTACCTGGCCAAAGCATGACTTTGCTCTAAAATGGAGCCAAATATAAAATCCTATATTTTAACACCTAATAATGATTTAAAGCTGAACTGGGATAATCAAATATTGTCTACATATAATGGTCATGTGTATTCTTCTTTGAATCTTGGTATGCGTTGTGTGTTTCTTCCAGATCTGTGTAGTAATCCAATGTGAAACTTTGCCTTTGTTTGGGTGCTTCCTGCAATAAAGACCGGTCTGTGCTGCTCTCTCTCTATGTGCAGGGTGACAGGTCTTGTATGCGCCCCCCTGCAGTTTTCTGCAGACAGTCTGTAGTGGGTGGAGTCTAGTGTGCCCTTCCCGCAGCTCTGCTCTCTACACAGGCTGTTTACAACACAGTGATAATGTCACTGCAACTTTTACAAGGAAATATCTGGGTTTGCAAAGGCATTTCGTGCACACAAAGTGGTTTTAAATCATTTATGGCTATTAAAAAATATATTTAATTAACAGTTTTTTTTTGTATTTGGAGTGCAACTTTAATAATCATCACCTGATCTTAGCACACATTATTTTATTAACCCCCTTTAAATGATAATATATAATTATTATTTTTTTATAATAAAGAGAAACAATGTTACTATTACTGATCATACTACACTTGTAAAGAAAAATATTACTTTTAACTTAGCACAGGAAATGCTGACACAACGAAATAGAAGAAATCAGGCGTTTTTATTAAATTTAATCTGTTAATTAACCCTTGCAGTGGTAGCTACTTTTCTGTCACAAGAAGCCTTTCCTTCAGCAAGGAAGGTAAAGGAAGAGAGTAGTTTTGATTCGGTTGTTTACCATCAATCAGACTCAGCTTGGCAGGGAATGGATGACTATAAGCCTGCACAAGCTAAAAGGGGCAGGAAAACTAGCGAAGGCTGCATTCTTCCTATTTAAAGCTGCAACACTTCAAAAAAGGTCTTGTTTGCAGACTTTGTCTTGGAGCTCAGAGGAAACATACTGGTGGCTTAATGGTGCTCAGAAGACCTTAACTTTTTTTTTTTTCACCCCAAAAAAGTAGAATCACATGTCTAGAAGCTAGGCATGATGATTTTAATACAGAAAAGGATTTTCTTTATTTTTTCACTATTCATAGGGCAGTTTCTAGCTGTACAAGCTCAAGATGAAGAAAGTGGTAAGTGAAGCAGCTCTGCTTTTTAGTCTTTTGTGTAATGCCAGTTTATAAGACACATGGATAAAGCATCTGAAGTTTGTTTTAACTTTTTGCAACAATAGATCCCTGCTTCATTTGAGCTGATCACTTGGGAGTTTGTTGCTTCATTTTTGCACATGTGAGGTCACCCGTGTGACCTAAAGGTACTTGTCACAGTAAAGGTCTTGACAAGGGCATGCCGGTTGTTACCTGGCAGGAGGAAGAAGAAACTGATGGATAGAGATGTGTGGGGCACAGAGTTACTTGCTGTAGATTTCTGACTTCTACATCCAGCAAGGGTGGAGTTGCTATGTCTTCAGGCTTTTCTTTGTTGAGCAAGAATTCCCTTGTGTCCTTAATTATCCCTGCTTTTACATTTAGCCTGTATTTTTCTGTGCTGTAATTAGGCAAACGCAATTTTCAACCTTCTCTCTTTTTTTATTTTGATGCATTGATTTATTTTGTTTTTTTTTGTAATGTTTCTCATCCCCACTTTCCTGGCAGGATTTGTTGTGGATATTCGTTTGCTGCTTTAGTTTTTATTCTTAAACTGTTGGATAGATTTGTGCCACTATTCCTTTTTTTTAAGGCAGACAGAGAGCAAAGTGTGACTGTTCCCATAAGCTCTGTTCTCCCTTAGAGATTTCCTTGTATTGCCTCCCCTTGAGATCTGCTTAGGATGACAAATACATAGTAGTCAACCTTTTACTGAGCTTCACACCAAGTCATGTATTTTCTGTATTTTGCCCATTCTGAGTTGCTAATTGACGTACAGTTTCAAAGCTATAGTTTATAGAGGTTACAGAAAAATGAATAATATATATATATGTGTGTATATATACTGTAATTCTTCCCATTGTCATTATAAATGATCAGCATATAGAAGACAGTCCCAAAAAAGTGTATTGGCAGTTGAAATTAAATTTGAACATTGTTGTTTTATATATATATCTATTTACAACAATGTTCAAGTTTTCTTTCAACTGCCAATACACTTTTTGGGACTGTCTTCTATATGCTGATCATTTATAATGACAATGGGAAGAATTACAGTTACATTTGTGGCATTACAATCACAGGAACAGTAGTATATGTTCATATCACACAGAAGCACTACTGAACTGTTACCTTTTTAAAAGTATATAGAATAAGAGACATTGAGACTTTATATAGCAGGCGCAAGAAATGATGATTTTTTTTTTTGGATAGGGACGACTTTCTTTAACATGACCACATGGAATATATTATGCCCCCCTCTGTCTTTGGTATCAGATAGCTTTAACAGCTTTCTTTTCACAGTAAGACACATGATGGTGATGATCCAGCATAAGGATGTCTGGAGATTTACTCAGTCTGTAACTTTCCCATGCATATCTCTTGCACAGAGCTCAAATACCAGCTGGGGGGATGTGCACTCTTTATGGTCACACCTACAGAAAAGACAACAGAGCCCTAATGATTACAACAGTTGGCTGCAGGACCATGTCAGGGGTCATTAATTATAGCATGTACTGTCAGACAGGCATGTACCAGTTAACTCTTTCTTTCACATATAGTATCTAAAGCAAGTTAATGTCTCATTCACATTGTTTACTGGTTATAATGCTCAGTACATTACAACTTGACACGTGATTATATTTTATTTTATTCCTATGGATTTCATTTTGTATTAAGAGCCTCTGTCTGAACACACCACCATATCTTCCATATACTCTCAGCGGAGCAATTTTTTATAACGTCATTGACATGTGTCAGAATGCAATTTCCGATACCTGTTGGGAATTCCATATAGCTAGTACAGTGGGAAAGAGTGCCCACTTTCCAAATCACTGCCTAAGACAAACTACAGAGCCGGATTAGGCCAAAACCAGAGGCAAGGGATCAGACTATTGAGGAGGATAATATTCTTTGAAGTTGCACTTTGGGTTACTGTAGGTCTTGTGACACCTGGCTAAAGGCTTCATAAATGAAGCCCGTTATCCATAATGGTGTAAAACTGATATTGATGTGTTATTTTGAATAAACCTCAAGTATATTACACACATTTCTGGAGACAATAAAGATCATGTATTTTATTGCTGCTGTAAGTGAGCATTCCATAGACCTCTAGCGGTGGATGTGTTTTTCTAATGCTTTTCTATTATTGATGCAAATATCTAAAAGTTATATTACACTATAAATTATGTTTGGCTGTTTGCAGGACAACAGAAGATATCCCTATAATTGAGTGTAGATTTATGGTGCTCCTTCGAGTTATTGTCCAAAAATACATTTTTATATCAATTTTTATGGCACAGAAAATAAGTTAACTCACCATGAGGTCCCTGTTGACCCAGACAGCAGAATACATTACTGTATGGTTAATGAGTCATATGTTGGCTTTCAGGCCTTTGAAGAGTGGTTAACAGGACTTTTTTTTTCTGGAAAACAGAAGGGATCAAATTTACAAAAAATCTAGGTCACTTAGCACTTTAAAATGTGGGCAACTGAAATACCCTCATTGTATCTTAATGCTAATTACCGCTGAAAGCTTAATAGCAATGCACAGAAAATATTGAGATAAGACATATTGGTGACCTAAGGATTAAAGAACCTATGATATAATTTACTGTATGTGTAATAATACTTTTTTTCAGTAGTAGTGACCCAAGCATAACACGCCCTGGGACGAACTACAAGGTTAACCTTACTGGACAATTGTATTAATAAGATGTATGATTTTTTACTACCTACTTTCATTTGTCTTTCTTTGGTATTTTTTTTTTGTTGATTTTGTTTTTTATGGTTTAATGTGGATACTAAAAGGTCAAGTAATATGGTATCTCCTTCTATTGCCCAATAATCTAGTTATCATGATGTCTGCCATACTAACCACCATTAAATGATCTGTTCTATGAGCTAATCAGAAAATGTGCTTGCTTTTATTAAAATCTGGTGGCCATATATCTTGGATGATGATTGGACTGTAAAAAAAGACTTTTATGTTCAGTCTGATGCACAAACAACATTTGGTCTCCCATGGTATTTTCCAATGGAATTATACAGGGTCACCTGCGGGTCAAATGTTTATGCTACATACTAATGAGGGAGCAGGGAGGAGACACTACTGGGGCATGCTTATCTCAAACAGTGATCAGAGAAGGCTTCCAAACCTAGCTAATAAATGCTCTTCCCCTAGCTTGGTTAACCAGTGGTATCTGCTGGTACCAAAGACATGAAAGGTTTTATCTGAATGAGAGTGGCTGAATTGGGCAATGCTCAATGATCTATTGTGTGGTCAGCTTTAGATATCACCCGAAAATTTCTTAAGTAAATATTTTATGAGGTTTTTTTACATGCTTTTACTGGAAATAATAGGTTTGGACAAGATTCTGTTGCTTTCTGTTGACTACTATAACTGCAACCTAATACTGCAATGTCTCCTTATACAATGTCTTGAGCAGGGCTTTTTTTCAGTGGGAACTAGGGGGAACTCAGTTAAACCACCTCTGCCTCAGGTCCTCTGCTCCCTGCTCACCACTATCACTTGGTATCACTGAAGTCCAGCTTCTGCATTTACAAATGATAGCACATCTCCCACAGCTCCCACAGTTCAGATCTCCTGCGCAGATCCCACTAAGTGCCGGACAGGGACAAGGGTGATACAGAACAGGTGCCCAGGGTTCAGTGCAGTCATGGGCAGGAGAGGGTGCGTGGTAGGCCGCACCCTCTGTGGTTTCTATTTTTTCCCTGGTGACCAGTTGTTGTTGCTCCTACTGCATGATCTCCCTTGCAAGTGACTGTAGTATAGTATAGTATAGTATGCTGGGAGGTACTACAGTCGGATAGGTGTTTCAGCTTAATATTGCAACAAAGGTAAGATATATGACAGATGGTGAAGCATTTAAGAAGGGAGGAAATGAGGGCAGTGGAAGGAGGGGGTTGTATGCAGAGGAAAGAGCTACTATTTGATGCCATTTGGCAGGTATTTGAGTGTGGCGGGCATGGTTGAGTTCCTGCACCTATTCTCTGAGAAAAAAAGCCCTGGTCTTGAGAAAGATGGATTTTCACCTAAAACACATCAGGTAATAACTCTAAAGAAAGCAACAACGGGCAGATCTTTGTGGCCATTGTACTACAGAATTGAACTGTGGTATGTGTCCAGTCTCCATCCCCTATGTACATAGTAACTCAGAGGTAATTCCTAGGAACAACAACCCTAACTGGCAAGGAAGCAATTCTTAAAAGGAAAGAAATCTGGAGAAACAGGCAGTTGTGTATAATAAATACTGGAACATACTATATTTTGTACGTTGGAGTCATATATTGGATACTTTTTATTACTATTTTATTATTAAAATAACAGTATTTGGCATTGTGCTTTATTGGGTACATTTAATTTATTAACAACAATTCCACAGGGATGCACTCTTGGTTTAGGCCCAAATATCAACAGAAGTAAATTAAAATGTTTTTTTTTTCTAGTTTTGGTTAGAGTGTAGAATAGTTTAAAGCCTGACAATCTTATTTGGGGGATTTCCCTTAACCTCTTGTTTCAAAGACACAACAAGATGTGAGAAATCCCCTTAGACAGTTGTCTTTGTCACAGGTGTCCCCAATAAAAGCTTTCCCCTCTATTTCTGTTTTGGTTACAGCTATACCATTTGGCTGGAGTACCCAATCATTTTCTATCCCAGTGAGTAACAAAGAGGGTAGGTAGATCTTCACAACGATTAGCAAAAAAAACCTTCAAATCTTCTCTACTCAAACAAAAAGTTTTAGATGTAAACATGCTTTAACTTTCTATTTGACTCCATAGCATAAATATCTAAAAGTGTATTTAAGGTTTTTTAGACATTTAGCTTATACAACTTTTTACTAAGAATTATTGTTGATATGCATAATACACTATCCTGATATTTCTCTGGATTACTGAACAAAATAAAAAAATGTATAGCAACAACATGCTAAACAAGGCTATGTACAGTAATTATTCAACAGCCTAATTGTGGTATTCATTATCATTTATAGGGTTAAAGTGTTACTGTAAATGGAGATTGTTGTAACATGCAGAGCTGGCCAGGGGTTACAAACTTTACATGCAATCAATAAAAACGCTGGCTTCCTGTCTCATGACGTAATGGATTTATGAATGTTCTAGCAGCAAAGCTGGATTACAGCTCTTTTGGAAAAGACTATTCATTACACAAAAGAAAGACACAGATTTTTTTTGCCTCGAATAATAGCATTTTAAGGGTTTTTTGGTTCTATTTAGCTTCTTCACAGTAACATGGTTATCCTTTTTCATTACTGTTTCATAGAAATAAACATGCATTTAAGAAATCATAAAAATTATACTGTCAGTATGTACTTTTAAATGTTTTTAAATTGATGGTATTAATGGGTGGAATGATCATTCAATCACAACTGGCCAACTATCTACATTGTATTTACTTCAGTCAGCATGCTTTAGTGTATGACCTGATAGATGTACATTATCAGTCCTATGTAGACTGGCCACTCATGTGATAGAGATAGTTGAAGTGTGCCCCAGTTGGCAGCACACTATATTCAGCATTCTTACAAGGCTGGGTGGGTCCAGGTATCTAAACTCCCAGTGCCCATAGTAGGGATAGGGGGCCTCCTCATATGAGCTTTACACTTGTGTAGATTCCAACCCTAACAGAGGTAGCTTTGTTGTCATTTGGCCCTATGCGATGAGATCACTGTGTAAAGACCTACTGTGATAAAATTTGCCCCCCCTTTTACGTGAATGTACAAACAAAGTTATACTTGTATCCAGATTCAGGGAATTGCTATAATAGAGTAACCAGTAATCTCCTACAACAAGGACCAGTAGACATTTTACTAATATCACCACACTGGATTGAACTGATTGAATGTTGGCAGGTTTTCAATCTTAAAGAGGAAAAGAATGGTCAGCAGCTACAGTAGCTGCTAACTCTTTAATGAACGGGCACTCATTTGCCAGACTTTGGTTCCCTGGCACTTCCATCTTGGATGTGAGAACTGGCTGTGGCTTCATCCTGTTTCACAGCAGGCTCTCCACTGTGCATGCGCAAGATTGCACAGTGCTTTCAGACTGGTTCTGCAGCCTTCTGGAATGTGTGCCATGTCCCAGGAGGGTGCGGGGTGGGTCAAGCTGTTGCAATTCTTGCCTAGGTAAGAATTGTGGAAGTGGGAGTGGGTATCTGTCAGAAAAAGGTACCTGCTCCCAAAAAAGTGTGAAGTTCTGCTTCAAGTACGAAATGACTGCAAATGGAATCCATGGTCAGAATATTTTTGTATACATTTCATGATTATTGTATGTGAACTTATATTGAAGATAACAAAATAACAACTTACTAGCAATTGTATAGCTATGTAGTGGATGACTGAATCCATAATTATTAGTGGAAACTATTCTCAGTCAATGGGTTAAGGGCAAATTACTGGGCAAAAACTGGTTTGAACATTACAATTACCAAATATTGCAATCTAAATAAAAGCAGACACAGGTAGATAGATATTTCCATGATTATTAGTGGAAACTATTCTCAGTCAATGGGTTATGGAGCTATTACTGGCCAAAACTGGTTTGAACATTGCAATTACCAAATAGTGCAATCTAAATAAAAGCAGACACAGGTAGGCAGATATTAGGGTTTTTTTTGTTTTTTTGTTTTTTACTTGATTTCTCGTTGTGTGTTCCTAGCCTATAGATTCAATAAATTTATACAAATACTATGAAATAGAAATATGAAGATCTTTAACAGAATCCATCTGGTATATTTTGGATATGCTATCTAACGGAGAAACTATTAGATCCAGGCACAATTTAAAATCTAACTATAGCCAAATATCTTGCTTTAGGCTATCATAGGGTAGGAAAGAGTCGGAATTTCTGTCTAGTTTTTTATTGCTGCCTGTTTTCCGCTTGGGGGGGGTATTCACCTCACTCTCTGCCCCCCTTCACTGGGACATAAAATGTGGATGGAATCTTTGTAATGGAGACATAAACAGCCAATACAATACCTTTTGTTGCAAAGAGTGTGAAGAATACATACTCTGTCTGGTTTTCTGAGTTCTGTCTGTGGGCAGACAGATCAGGAAGTGACAGAAATCCCCCCAATGGGTATACAGAATGCAATAAAACATGTATGAGGAAAGTAACCCTTCCCCACTGTGTTCCAAAAAAGCACTAAAATTGCAGTTTGATACTTTTTGGATTTTTGCTCTGCAATTTTCAGCTAGAAAGCTAGACATGTTGATTAGCTGCATACAGTACATTGGACTCAGTCCACCCATATGAGTTCAATTTACTAGCAACCTGGCAGCTGTTAGCTCAATAAAGTGTAGGAACCTATGTGCTAGAAATTTCCAGCTCGACCCTACTTGCAAGGGTTAGTAGCTGAGATGAAATATATGTACTGAGTAAAAATAAGAAAGTATTTTTGTAGGAAAGAGATTTTGTGCTTTTGAGGATAAAAGAGAGAGATCAGAATTTAGCTATAGATATAATATTTTTAAATGAAGATTTGAAGAGTTTGTGCTAAGCAACAGTAATGTGTGACTTCATCAAGATTTACACCTCTTGCTATTCAGTCAAACTAAACCTACTTTCTACTTTTCAAGCCAGAATAAATTAGGGAGCATGAGTAATGATGACATAGAGCACCCATAAAGCAGTGTGACATCCACCCCAAAATCATACAGCCAGCAACTGTTTGTTAGATTTTTTTTCATATTTGTATCTAAAATGTTTGCATGATATTATCATATTATAACTATGGAAAAACAGACTTAGGGGTATCTTAGCGTCTGTCAGGACAGGTGTAGTTGTTTAAACTTTTGTTCCAGTGTAATGCCACTAAAGGCTAATTTTATTTCATTTGTTAATTAGAAAGATCCTAAAACTTTGCTTAGATCTTGAAATTTAAAGCTGAACTCCAGTAAAAGTAAAAATTTCATAGCAGGAGAAGTGCTTTAAAGCCTAACTCTGGGAAAGGTTAAAATGGTCCCTTGCATTGGGGTTGCTTGTTTATGCCTATTCGATATGGGAAAGAAATTTTACATACCAGATCCTCTGCCCCAGTGGGCACTTAATGCTACCAGACCAGTCCTGGTAGGCTCTTCTCCCCTGCACTCCAGACAATACTTTCCTATGCTCCATCGGTGGACTCTTCCTCTGTGTCCTCATGTTCAATGAAAGGAGTCTTGGTGAGACTCCTTTCATTGAACATGAGGACACAGAGCAAAAGTCCACCAATGGAGCATAGGAAAGTATTGTCTGTAAAGACAGAATCAAGCATTTA
Organism: Aquarana catesbeiana; assembly: GCF_042186555.1. Lineage (NCBI taxonomy): Eukaryota > Metazoa > Chordata > Amphibia > Anura > Ranidae > Aquarana > Aquarana catesbeiana. Next base: position 253,176,921 of record NC_133329.1, read on the forward strand.
AAATTTGCAATGCGGACAAGGCCTCACTGCAAAGAAGCATTTTTACTTTTCCTGGAGTTGGGCTTTAAATCAATACCCCAATAATGACCTTTATAAGATTGGGATAGAGCTGGAATAACTGTCAAATTCTTGTTGACTCGCTTCCTGTGTGGTAACTGTGATGGGAAGTAATGGAAAATCTCCCCAAAACAAACATCAGTAAAGCAGTAACGGTGATCTCAACCCCCCCCCCCCCCACACTCTAATAAAGACCACACAGAAAGTAAGATAAAACCTTTTTTAATTTTAACTCAAAAAAAAGATTTTGGACAGCACCGATGCTTACAGGTCTGTCTAGAAGTGGGCAGATTTCTTGTCATATTAAACATAAGAACTGCCCATTCTTGAAATGATAACCACTCAACTGTGGGTTTTACTCCTAACTTCACCCAAGATTAATAGATTTATGGATTACATGCTTGAATGCTGGAAAATATCTATGTACAATTTTACAATTTTCTGTTGCCTACTAACACAACAGTGACTGACTAATAGTTGATACAAATCTATTTATTAATAATCATTAATTACTTCTTAGGCTCGGTTCACACTGGGGCGACTTGGGATCCGACTTGTACGCCCTCAAGTCGCCCCAAGTCGCCCCAGAAATAGTTTTGATGGGAGTTAACGCTAGTGTCTTAATAGACACTACTGAAGTCGCTCCGACTTCAGAGCGTACTCCCTGTATTACTTTGATCCGACTTGGTAGGCGACCTGTACCATAGAAATCAATGGAAGTCGCCTCCAAGTCGGATCTCTCTGTAAAGTCAAGCGACTTTGCAGGGAAAACCCCTCCCTCCCCCCCTCCCTCCCAGAGAGCTGATTGGCCACAGGCGAAGTCGCCTGTCATGGAGGCGACTTCAAGTCGCCTCGTAATTTGCCGAAGTCGCGTCGGAGTTGCGTCGAAGTCGCGTCGAGGTCGCGTCGAAGCCGCCGTGCAAAGTCACGCTAAAGTCGTGTTGCCCATGTGTGAACCGACCCTTAGCGTCTGTCAAAAATGAAACATCACTATCTGGTATAAAGATTCCTTGAAGGGTCAGTCCACCTAATATTGATATTTTAGTTATAGCTGGCTTGAGTCAGCTTCTAGTTTTGTATATATCTTGATGTTCCTTTACCGTGATCCCTCTGGTAATTAGTATTTTCAGATTTTTCCTGACTACCTTTGCATGATCCAGCACCTCCTGTTGTAATCTCTACATAATAATATAATATAATAAAAATTCATCAGGAGGCTTGAGAACCACTCAAAATTGCCAATACTGGTATGAAGAACTCAAGTGCAGGTCTCTTACCAATAGTCCCTTAGAGATAGAAATAATTGCAAGAAGGTTAACTCCAGCATATACAAATTGAGAAATCAGTTTCCGGGGTAATTTATGATTTATGATATATTTGCTGTGATTTTTGTAAAATAGGCAATAATAATCAAGTGTAATTTTGTGTGGCTATTAGGCTGTAGCTTGTGCCTGTTTATGACATAGCTTGAAAGGTAGTTCTTATAAAACTGCAAATCACTAGAACTGTCTTCTAATGAAATGCACATTCAAATCTATATGATACTGTTCACATCAAGGATACTAAATGCTGCAGTTTGGTACTTTTTTCTTTATGGCCAGTAAAAGGCCTTTTCATAAGAATTTGTTTCTCTGTGCTGGGAAAGCACTGAAGGAAGCTGGTAAATATTGAACTATTCCTCAGTATTCCCTCATTGTATAAGACGATCAGCTCTCAAAGAAAAGGTGTCTGTGCTCTTTGTTTGTTCTGTAGCAATCGACTTGCATTAAACAATAGGGCTAATTTCCAATACTGTGGCTAAAAATTGACCTGACCTGATTGATTATTTGTTTTGGTAACTGCTTCATTTTTATTCCAGTTTTGCTAATCTGTACTTGTGTTAGGCCTTGTTTAGACTTGTGATTGCTGAGCGCCAAAAATGCGTAGTTGACCCGCATTTTTTCTGCCCGCCAACCGCCCCCTCTTAAGCTGCAATAGGTAGCAGAGGGGGAATGTTTACATACCATTTTCACAATGCTTCGTGACCGAGGATAAATTGACCTGACATGTAGCAAGCCCGCTGAATGCTACACATGCAAGCCAATGGGGAAGTGCTACAAACACCCTGCAACCACATGCAACGCACACAGTTGCGGTGTGATTGTCTGCAAAAATGGGATTAAAATAGGCAGTGAGGTAGTGCTGTGAAGCCTCCTCACCACCTGTTTTAACCCCATTTTTGCTGACAATCACACCTAGCATTCTGCAAGGGAATTCTCCTTTAGCTTAGTGAATGAGGCGAAGCCTTGCTGACTTGTACCATCCAATAATATGCAAGCAAAAATTGTTTTATTTTTTTCCCTTGCACGTGATTGGTTATTATTTGTAAAATTAATTTTCACAGCATTTACTAAGCTAGGAGAGTATTCCCTTGCAAAATGAAAACCTATTTGCCTTTAGTAAATCAACACCATTTTGACATTATACATGGCATACTTTTACATTATCACAAAATTACTTTAGTGTGATCTCCTGCAGTGATGACAGGTCTGTGCTCCTCCTCATTGTCCCATCGCCACTGCTACCATGTTGAAAGACTTGCCTGGCCAAATTTCTACTTTTTTCAGCCATTGGGCAGCTACTGACGATGCTGGCGCACTGCAATTGCAATTACTGTATGTTATCCTGACAACTTGCTCCATTCTTACAATTTTTCAGATACTGAAAGTAAACTAAATGTATACTGCACTGGAGGCAGTGTATACACACACGTTCTACAAAAAAATTGCATCCCAGCATTTTTTTTTACTTCTGTTCTGCAGTGTATCATAATAATTGACTTGCTTTGCAGCAAGTACAATTAACCCAGAAAAATAAGTAATATGTATGTGTACTTGTGTGTATTTGCTAAACATCTGGTTGTCTGATGATTCCCTTCAACATGCTTGTATTCAAAGCACAAGAGATACTTCATGTAAATGCTAGGCCTGGAATGTATTAAAGAAGTTCAGCAAAATTCATGACTTTAGCTTCCACTCCTTCCCTTAAAAAAAAAAAAAAAAAAAAAGCCCTATCCATATGTGACTGATTATCCTTGTTTAACATGGATCTCATGCCTTAGATCAAATACTTTATTGACTTTGATCTATGTATCAAAGTTGGTTACCCTGTTCAGAGGGGATGATTGCCAACTGTGACGATACTTATGGGCACTGCTAGCAATGTAGCAGGGAAAACCGGATCCAGTAATATATTATCTGTAATTTATTAAAATGACTTAAAGGAAATTTGATGATTTTTTTAAGCCATTAAACCATCTGACAAAGAGGTGTGTGAGGTTTTCCCCTCACTTACTGTTGAATCCCTATCAGGTCTATACGTCAGACAAAAAGTCTATTGCACATTAATTTTCTGACTGCTGATTGATTCTACTAAACCCCTATATGGTGTATTTCCAGGAGACAAAATATATCATTTCAAAATTTTCTTGGACTCTAATATTATGCATTTGAAAGAGATATTGCCTGTAAGCACCGTGCTTGGTTAAAACCTACAAATTATGGCTTGACTTATATTGAACCTATATTCAAATGGAAACTTAAAGTACATCTTAAGCCAAAAAATGCTTTTGTTTTGCTTTGGGTGGCGTAGGAAATTCTTAAAACATCTATCAGGTTTTAAATTGTGTCTAAATTACTTTGAAAAGATCTCTCTTCACCTGTATTAATGGACACATTAGATAGTGAAAAAAAATCTTTGCAAAGTTAGTGAAATCCCGGTACATGGCCCATTCACACTATCGCTCAGGTATAATGCATTGTATGCATTGTGTAGAGCAGTGTGTTACATCATTATAAACATCCCACTGTTTACTTTTTTCTTTTCTTCATTCTTGACATGTCAGTTACTGGACCATTCTGTCCATTAGGGTTGTAACCCAGACAGCAAGGATAACTTGCCACAAATTTGAGGCAGTGTTGAATTTTAATTCTGTTAACCTGATGCACATTTTCACTGGTAAGTTGTAGACTTGCATAGCCCTTGAAGCACAAGTTCTATTTGACACTTTTCCAATTTGTAGCAAATTTACGTGGTAAGTCTCTAGCAAGAGCAAAGTTACAGTGGTGAATCTACAGCAAGAGCTCTGCAAGTCTACAGCATGAAAATTCAGCCACAGTGACCCCTGTGGTAGGATGACTATTACACAACATAACTAAACCAGAACTTTCAGCAGACTTGCAGATTGTTTGCAAAGAAAGTTGATCTGGAGTCATGTAATGAGGACTTGCTGCAATTGTGCAACAAACATGTGAAGCCTAGCAAGTTTAGCAGGGTCGTCTTTCCCGCAGGGCAAACGGGCATCCCAGGGCCCTGCCATTGTTGGGAGCCCAAAGCAGCTGCCCCTGGAGCTGCACTGCCGCTGGCTTTTTTTCAGCCGAGTACTGCCACCTCTGGGATCTGGTGATGGCTGCTCACTACTGTCACTTGTCAATACAGAATTGACAAGTGACAGCGCTCTCCTCCCGACGGCCGTTTAGAACCCTCTCTCTGCTCTACAAAACACATAGTCTATCTCTATGTGAGAGTAGAGAGGGGAGGGGGCGGGGGATCTACACAGGCAGAAGCTGCTCCACGGACATGCGTTGAGTTACAGCTTCTTCTGCCCCACTCTGATGTTAGGTGATCGGAATGCTCAGTATTGAAAGGGGGAGGAATGGGGATTGATGCCAGAGGAATTTGTATTGATGGAGGGGGGGCTCCAAACTAATCTGGGGAGAGGAGAGTTCTGTACTTGGGAAAGGGGGGGACTTGGATGTACACAGCTCACCCCTAAATCCTGCACTCCGTACACAGCTCACCCCTAAATCCTGCACTCTGTACACAGATCACCCCTAAATCCTGCACTCCATACACTGATCAACCCTAAACCCTGCACTCCGTACACAAATCACCCCTAAACCCTGCACTTCGTACACAGAACATCCCTAAATCGTGCACTCTGTACACAGCTCACCCTCAATGATGCACTCTGTACATAGAGCATGGAAGCAGAGAGGGATCCCTGGGATGGGGACAGAGAGGGATCCCTGGGATGGGAGCAGAGAGGGATCCCTGGGATGGGGCAGAGAGGGGCCCCTGGGATGGGGCAGAGAGGGATCCCTGGGATGGGGGCAGAGAGGGGCCCTTGGGATGGGGGCAGAGAGGGGCCCCTGGGATGGGGACAGAGAGGGGCCCCTGGGATGGGGCAGAGAGGGAAAAGTGGCAACTCTTTGCTTTGGGGAAGGGGGGGTCAGTTTTGAAATGCCCCCTACTAGCACATGTCCTCTTCCCCCAAAGACCCCCCAACACATTTTTTCTTATACCCCACTTCTCTATGTATTACCTGCCCCCAACCCCCTCCCCTATCCACAAACTCTTCACAGACCTCAGAATCAACGCGGCTCCTGCAGTGTAAGATCTCTTCTCCCTGGCTCCTCCCCCTCCTGTCTGTGTACTGTGGAGCCAAGGAGGAAGATCCTCAGTGAGCTGTGTTCAGGCTCAGGAGGGAGAGATGTTGGCTCAGCTGCCACAAAGGAGAATCACTGCCCGGGCATAGAAGATATCCTGACTCACTGCCCAATTGCCGAGCCCCTGTCAGCCTAGTTACTGGAGCTCAGTGCTGGGACTTGTTCTGGCACTTGGCTCTGGGATAAGCAGAGATTGGGACAGACAGGGGGGGTCTCATGGGGTCCCCTGCTGGCCCATCGGGCCCTCGGACGGTGCCTGAGTGCCCTAATGCCCTAATGGTCAGTCCTCCCCTGGCTGTAGGGTTACATTTAGTTAGAATCAGACCCTTTTACTGCGGCTGACTTTCAGCCTGGACCAATGTAACTATGTGTATAGCATACTTGGTGGATGCCCTTTGGAAGCTGAAAATCACTGAAGCAGACACCGCTTTAAATGTCCCTTGTGCTGATCAGCTGGCCTCCTGTGTTCAGTAAACAGTGACTCTGGAACAGAGTCACTTCTACCTGTAAGTCGGCAGCCTTTTGAGAAAGCATCCACAACTATTAATATATCTGTCATGGACTTGAATATTTGAATTATTGCTCTATGTACTAGTCCCATTCCCGTATTTTACTTTATATAGCCTCACCCAGAGTGCGCCAAATAAACCCACTGTCAGTAAACAGTACAGCTGCTTGGCGTTGGACCCATAACTACATTGGTCCAAGTTAGACCTAATCTAACTATGTATAAAATACTCATGCCTGGAATAATTATTTAAGAAAAATCCATAGTTTTAAGTTGTCCCTAGAACAGAAGTAGAAATCTTCAATGGGGACACATGTTTTGGTGTCAACTGTCTGACACACTGTATTGATCTGTCTACAGGACAGGAAAGGAAATGGAAATATCTCAAAGGGACCTAGATGACAAAAACTCCTCATGACCTCCCAACAGAGATTTTACTATTTCCTACTCTATTCAAAATCTGAAAAAAAAATTTGATTTTAAATATATTGTAAGAATTTTTTTACACACCCTACTTTACCTTGAAACGCATTCTGTTTATAATAAAACCTCTTGTTAGTTGAAAGAAAGGGTATCAATTCTAAAAAGATTCATTTTTTTTTTAATCATTGACACATGCTGGGCCTCCTGCCTCCAGTCTGACAACATTTCCCAGATCTCATCTTGTTTCATTCTGATCTTGAACACACTTCTTTTCTGCTGCTTTCTCTCATTTGACATGCGTCAAGGAACACTTTACTTTCAAACGTGTTTTTTTCAGGCATGGAGTACAGAGGACCTGCTCGTGAAAACTGATTTTATATTTCTGTTTATGGCTTCCTTTACACAAGACTTGTATTTTACAGTTTAATAATTCATGCACATTTGCTATGTTCTAAGCCAACATTGTTGGTTGTTTGGTCTAAGTGCCCCAAATATACCTATTTAAAAGGCCACCAAAAAGAATATAAAATTTATGTGACGCCTGAAGGTTTTAGTTAGCTTTGAGTCTATATACATATATCATACTCAAAAAGCTAGATCTTTCTACCATGAATCTTAATTCTCTTGCTTAGAGGGGACGAGTGGGAACTCCTTAATCAATCCACAGCAGGTATACTGACCCAGGAATTCAGATGCAGAGATCTTACCAATAGAGTCCTGGGCAGACATAGGAAGCTGTTAACTGATGTACCTCTACAGCAGAGGTAGGCAACCTCGGCCCTCCAGCTGTTTTGAAACTACACGTCCCATAAGACATTGCAAGACCCTGACAATCACAGGCATGACTAGAGGCAGAGGCATGATGGGATTTGTAGTTTCACCACAGCTGGAGTGCTGAGGTCGCCTACCCCTGCTCTACAGCATCTGTCAAAAACTAAAATATATCTGTTTTGGGTGGACTAATCTTTTAACATTTCATAAACAAACAAGCATATCATTATTATTATTGTTATACAGGATTTCTATATTTATTTATCTAACAGCAATTAAACTGTATACTATTGTATGCTATATCTTACTGGTGTTTATGTGCATAAAATATTTCAAGAAGGGCTGTGTGAAGTTTATATTTCCTCAAAAATCAGGAGATGTTGGTGGAATTTTAATGAAGGCTAAAGTAAGGTGTTTTTTAAAGGCTTTCGACAGCTACTGTTTTTTTTATGTAAGTTCCTTTTAACTGTTCTGGACCTGTTCTAATGCCAAGAAACCCTGTTCCTTGTTACCTTCATGCAAGCAAATTTGACCATAGCAGCTCAATAAAAAAAATTGAGACTTCTTTTTTGACAAAATTTTGGCAGCGAAATTTGTCATTTACCAAGAAAAAGGTCACAAGTTACTGAAATTACTCTGCTCATGCCTAATTGCAGGAAATGCATATATTAGGCTGGGTTCACACTATTGCGAATACAGTAATTTGGTTTCCCCACATCCAATTTGCACGACAGGAGATTGTGATCGGCTCTCTATGGAGCCGGTTTACACATCTCTGGAGCGGCTGCGGAGCGAATTGCACAGGGGTCCTGTGAGTCTTTGGCTCTATTTCAGGTCCGAATTCAGGCAAAAATTCGGCCCTGATTCATCCCTGAAACAGAGAACAGGGACACACTGGACCCCTGCTGTCAGCTGCATCCATTTCTAGTGTGAACCCAGCCTTAATGAAGTAGATGTCCATGCTGGATCATGAAGAAGTGTAATTTACTGTAGCAGTAAAGTTTTGGAGTTTTTATGGTATCTCAAACTGTTAACGCAAAATGTTCAAGATGCAAGCTCTCAAAACACATCTGGTTTATTGTTCTAGTATGTCTTGAAAATTTCCATCTTCAAATTTTGTATTAAAAAAAAAAGTTATCACTTACACTCCAAACTTTCTGCTCTTTCATTGACGACTAACACAGTACAAGATAAATGCAAATTACTGTATAAGCACTTCACACTTAAAGACCGTAATTGGTGTTCTGTCTGTTGAAGTGTTTGCATTTCAGGTTGAAAGGCAATGAAAATAAACTTGGTACTGCTGCAGTTCAGAAGTCACATAAACATTAGAACTATGTTGTTTTGCTCATTCCAGTAAAAGGCACAATTAGGATTTAGATGGCAGTTAAACCATCATAAAAAAGGAAATTGTTTTAACAATGCTCAGAGCAGACATGTATATTTCATTGAACAGGAAAGCTGGGATTATTTGTTTTGTTGCCATGTTTGTTTGCAATATTTTCTAGGCCAAAGTGCAGCACTCAAGTTTAGTTCTGCATCAAGGGCAAGATACAAAAATGCAAAGTGTTCTTTGATTGGATGAGGTGGTGATTATGACCCCAATCAGGAACACTTTGCATTCAATTAGACAATGCAAGGTTTTCTCTGTATGGCACCCATGCCAAGTGAATGACCCCCAGTAAGCACTATGCAGAAGAGCAGCTGAGGATCACTGTAGTAGCCACAGCTGCTACTGTGATTCTCCACTTTCACAGGAATCATCCAGGTATGAAATATTGTTTCTTTACAATACTAAACACATCTGGAGTTCAGCTTTAACTTAACCCTATTGCATTTATTTAAGGTAATTTGTTTATCTTTCCCTTAATACAGAACTTCTAGGATCTGGAAGACAGCAAGGATCACTACGACTACTACAGTGATTCTGTGCTTCCACAGGGATCAGCCTTATATGGAATATGTGTACTTGCATTGGTTCAAGCTGATCCAATGTAGCTACACATACAGTACAAACCATACCTGGAGTTCAGTTTTTTATTACAGATATTAGTGTTTTTACATCAATTTGTGTGCAAGAAAAATCCACCTTTTTAAATCCCCCTGCACAGAATTAACTACAGCTTTACATTATTTACTAAACTAATTGAGCTATTACTTTGCTAAGTGCACAATACTTGTTTAATTTATTTACCCTATTGTATGTACATGGCTCTAATTTTATTCAAACATTACTTGTCTAATATATTTAGCCCATTGTATTTACATGGCTTCAAAGCCTAGTACACATGAGCTGAATGTCAGGTGGCATTGGCTGGTTCAATAGAAACTGGCTGCCATTCGGCCCATGTGTACTACAGTCAGTCCGACAGAAGCCAGCTGTTCGGCCAGCTTCTGTCGGGGTATGACCAGAAAAGGTCTGCCAATGGCTGAGGGTGCTGACCGGAGTGTTCTGATGGGGGGGAGGGGGGCAGTCAGAACACAAAAGCTCAGCAGGGAAGATCACTGTACTAACGTTGGATAGTTAGTACAGTGGCTCCTCCTGAGCTGTCAGGTTTTTTTTTTCGTTCAGCGCTGCTGGGTTGAACGGAAAAAAAACTACTAGTGTGTACAAGGCTTAATTCCATTCAAATGCAGGAAATTCTCCATTTAGGGATGATGTCATGTGAAGATGAAAGCTTTTCCCACCAGAATTTATTTTGAAATGAATTGAAAAACCCTGCATTATCTCAGTGAGGAAGCACTCCTCTGGTTTGATAGAATCTCAGAAATATAACCTTATCGTATCTTCATGCAAAACATTGCTGAATGGTGCTACTAAACTGTGCTAAACAATAGAGAGTAGTCTGGATGTGTACTTTTTTTTCAAACTTTTTCTTTGTTTTTTTTTGCCTGAAATAGTGAATATTAGCATTTTTAAACTGGTAGTGTGATGCAAAATTATGATAGTGTGGTGTGATTTAATGATGGATTTACTGCCATTGTTATGGCAATAACTCTGAATTTGCAAAATGAAAATGTATCTGTATCTTACAGTTTTCTTTGTTCCAAAAATAGAAATATAGTTTTATCTCTCCCCCACCCAGGTACATCAGGTATTAGAGCCATTGGAGTTGGTTTCCTAAAGGCAAAAAGGCTGTTCACTTTGCAGGGGAATTTACACTTAGCTTAGTGAATGTGAGGAAAATTAAATTGGCGAAAAATACCCAATCGTATGTCAGGAAAAAATAGAAACCTAATTTTTGCTTGCACATGATTGGATGATGGAAGCCATTAGAACTTACCTCATTCACTAAAACAAGGGATAATCCCCTTGCACAGTGAACAGCCTGTTTGCCTTTAGTAAATCAATTCCACTGCATCCACAACCATTGCTTTCTTCTAGTATGTGGAGCGGGAAAGAGAGTCTACAAGACATTTGGTGAACTGGGTCAAGGAACTTTTGGAACCTTAACCTGTTCAATGTCTTTCAGAAAAATGAATAAAGACACATGACGGTTTAAAATACTGTTAACAGAAAAAAGACTACACTCTTTCATTTTCCAATTTATAGAATCAATCAAAACAACAACAATTTATATAATCAATATAGAACAATCAAATGGTAGTCCATAGGGCTCTCCTGTCTCCATCTGCTTTATGTCAAATTTCCACCTTTGTGTGGTTTACCTGAAACCCCTCATATAATATATACTCTGCTCAATTGTAAGTAATTGACTGTTATAGTCTTTGCTATCATTTTCTATTAAAACCCAATTCCAGCCCAAACTTTTTTTGAGTTTTGAACAGGGTGAGGTTTCAATGTTTTCCCTGTTTGGACAGGAAGTGATGGGAATTCTCACCAGTGAGGACAGTAGACTACAGGAAAGGACTTTTTTTCAGTTAAATGGTGAAAGGTTAGAACCTCTCTCAGGTTTTTATTACTACCTGTGTTTTCCTGTCCAAGTGTTCCCTCATTTTTTGCTCTCCTGTTACAGGGACAGGAAATAAGGTAAAATTTCCTCAATGTAAGACCAGAGAACACAATTTGACAGAAGAATTCACTCTTCTAAGGTCTATGTTAAACTAAAGAAATAATGTAAAATTATTTCAAACCAGTTATCAATTGAATGAATTTTATGACTCTATCTTCTGGCTCTGCACATTATATATATATATTTATATATATATTACTTCCGTGTATCACCTTTTTTTAATGTTAACGCTTTTTCAGTTGCATAATACACTTGGCAGACAATTTCCAGATGTATTGAAAGCTGCTTGTTTTGGAATATTCTCATGTTACATACAGAGTATGCTGGGCAAACAACGATTGGAACTGAAACAGTAGAAGTCAACAAGGTTTGAACTAGCTAAGAGTAAAGAACATGGAAAGTAACAGCTTAATGGAATTGTACAGACAGCCAACAAAGAAGTTTTCCAATGGCTTTTAAAATGAAAATACTGCTTGGATGGATTGTTTCATATCCTTAGCAGGACAGAGCTTCTTTGTGTGGCGGCTGCTTTCTTTTTAAATCAGCTTCTGGATATTTTCCCAAACATATGAATAAATGCTAATCTTTGGTTATCAATTTACTTGTAATCTACATAATTTCATTTTAATTATGTTCTACAACCCAACATTAACATTTGTATTGTATTTTAAATTCTAAATGAATATGTGAAGATACAAATACCTAACGCATTAGGTAGACATCTGATTGGACAGGTATTCAAATATTAGTGGAGCTTTAGCGGTACTTGCTTACAGATTTCACAAAGCAGTATTTTATACATACCTCTAGGTTTTGTAGCATAGTTTGTGTAATGATCCATGATCACTGTGAAATAAGAAAAATATTAAACTATTTTTTGCTTTGACAGGCAGTTTTAGGTCACAGAGATGTCAATTCACAAACATTCTCCTGTCCAGGGAACCTCTGATTACTTCCGACATCCGAAACATTTTCCTTTGTTAAAACTACAGCAATCAAATATAGGTCAAATTTTGTTTTTTCTAAAACATCTCAAAAACATTAGGTCATAATTTGTTTCCTCTACCTCTCTATAGGTACATCTATATTTTCCATATATTTGACATTTTCAGAATAAGCAGAATATACTCTTAGGCCTTATTTACGCAACTGATAAGGGCTGCACACTGCCAAGAATTAACGTTTCTCTACAGTGAGGATAACAAGTGTTGGTGATCAGCTACGTCCAGGAAGCCTGTACCAATCAACGACAGGCTGATGCGCTTTAATACTGTACACATGTAACCATATATCCGAGCAGTTACATATGCTTAAGAGTAGTTTGTGCTCAGGGCCACTCATCTGTCTCTAATGTGACACCTCAAATGTCCACTTACGTGTGAACAGTTGCGGGCCGGCGCCTGTCATAGATTTGTACAGGCTGCTGTTCGCTGCTAATTGCGAACACCTTTGCAAACCTTTGGTGAAAAAAGAGCATCAGTGAGTTTAGCAGAACATTTTTGTATATTCATGGTTCATGTTTCTGGGGTGCTATAGACATGAGTCTTTTCTCTTCTCAAACAGTTAGAAGGTACGATATTAGGTTTCTATCTCTCTTGTAACTATCACAAAGGAGAAATAAATATAGGTAAGAACGAGGTGTACTTGATCTTTGTAAATAAATTTAAACCTTAGCTAGAAAGAAAAACAAAATATGAGAAGGCCTGCCCACCAAGCTAATGCTGCACTGGGTGCAGGAGACCAGACTGGAAGACAATTAGTTAGATTAAGAACGGGTACATTAATCTCTCAGTTATTGCAGCTGAAGCTAATACTTGTTTTTTATGAATTGAAAGAGCCATTGGAAAAGTATTACCAAACAATAAATATAACAGAGCATTGTTGGCCAACAAGCAATGGAACAAAAATTTTAGCTTGAGACAGGAGTTGTCTTTTTTTAAATCAAACTCAGCAGCAGATGTACAACAGTTTATTATCATCGAATGCTTTAAAAGTTTAAACTGATTTCTAAATTTTGTGTGCTTAAAGCAAACTTTCTGGAAGCGAGGCTCGGTTTAATACCTGCAGCTCACTTCCTGTATTTTGGTGACAATCTTAAGTGTGGCACAATTCTCAGGATTTTGTTTTCTCTTCTATTGAAAACCACATGTCTCAGGATGGTTTCTTAATTACCTTATGTAATTCAGAAAATATTTCCAAGGAGGAAATGTCTTTTGCATGTGTGCCAGTGATAGACATTGCAGATGCAATAAGAATAACCTGTCAGCAATGGTAAAGTGGTGATCCATGATTTGCCTTATAACTATTCTCTTGTGTGTCTTGTTTTTGCAGCTGTTGGATGAAAACTCTCTGAAAAAATAGATTATATTGTTTTTCTTATTACTTGACCATTGAAAAGATTAGAAATAGCAGATTTTACCTGCAGTCAGGCATCAGATGGTTCCATGACTGAATAGTTCCAAAGTAATTATGTGTATTGGAAGATTAACAGGCTCAGAAGGTGGCCTTAAGTATTTGCAGGCTGGTATGAATTCGTATGGGTCTCCTCAATCTCCAGCAGTTTTGTTTTTTTAAATAAACTAACTATAGCCTATACATGTCTTGCACACATTGCCCACTGTTAGTAGTTGTGAAAACTCTCATAAACCTTAAAGAATAAGAGTACTTAGATAATACCTCACAAATACCTCACAAATGCCTTCCACACTAGCTTATGCAACACTGAACAGGAATTCATACCTAAGATGTTGCCAGCTTGCCCAAAGACTTTCACTGTAACTGTACACGTACAGCCCAACATATACCATATAACATATACCCCTGGCTTGGATGGGCAACTGACAGAGAGCATCATGTCAGCCAACAGACTTAACAGATTGCCTTCATTCTCTAATGCAGTCCTCCGCCCCCTTCCCTGTATGTGCACAATACATGTTTTTTGACTGTACTAGCTTATGTAATACTGTTTTGCTGGGTTTGTTAAACAGAACTTTAAAGTATAACTAAAGGCAAAACTTTTTATTTATTTTTTGATAGAGTGGAGAGAGATTAGGACAGGTTTTGATTGCAACCTCCGGTCGACCTTCTCTATTTGTCCTGTTTACCATTATCATTGAAAGTCAAAGAAAATCACACATTTTGGGTTTTCCCAGACATGTAACAGAGGGAATTGAGCAGCACAGTGGCTAAGTGGTTTGCACTTCCCCCTAGCAGCACTGGGGTTGCCAGTTTGGATCCCAACCACGACACTACCTGCCTGGAGTTTGCATGTTCTCCCTGTATGGGTTTCCTAAGGATACTCTGGTTTCCTCCCACTTTCCAAAGACCTGCTGGTAGGTAAATTGGCTCTAGGATATGTATGTATAAATGTGAGTTAGGGAACTTAGATTGTAAGCAACATGAAGGCAGGGACTGATGTGAATGTACAATATATATGTAAAGCACTGGTACAGCGCTATATAAGTACCTATAAAAATAAATAAATAAATCTTCTAACGGGGGACACTAGTCCTGGGGGCCCCCAAGGGACTCCCTTAATTTGCAGGCATTTCCTCTCAATCCCTGTTTTCGATATGGGACAGGAAGGGACAGTAAATCTCTTCAATGGTTCACAGATGCCAGAAAAAAAAAAAAAACTGATTGGAGATATAACCCTCCCTTACGCTTTTCAAAATGAAAAAAAAAGTTTTGCCTATAGTCCTAATTTAACCATCTTTAATAATATGCATCTCCACTCTTGAGGTGTTATAATGCGGCAAGATTACCTCTCAGTGATTACATGATTTTTGATTATTTACTTGCCTTTACTCCAGGTCAGAGCAGAAGTGTTTGGCTGATTACATGAAAAACATTGAAATGCTTTAATTGCCAGTTTAATCCTTCTGCAGCAGGCCCCAGGGTTCACTGTTATCAATCTTACTCTAGGGCAGGAGACTAGTTAATGCTAAGGTTTTCTTTGGAGCTGAACTCCAGGCAAATATAAAAAACACAAATTAATTCAGTTCTTTATTCAATAATACATCCTAAATGTATTTTTACATGCAAAGGCAGTGCACTGTGACTTGGTATCAGCCCCTTTGCCTCCTTGTACAGCAAAGCCCAGAGAGGGGGAGGGAAGAGCAGCATAAAGAGTCAAACAGGTGTGCTGCAGTGCTAGAAACATGCTGATAGGAGAAGAAAGTTGAGTTACAGAGAGATGAGCTAGTCAGAATGCTGTTTTTTCTCTCACTGTGCAATCACAGGGTGGGGATGGAGATTAGACTTGTAAGTGCCTGACCTCACAAATGTGCTTCTGGAATTATGGTCAAACATTCCCATAGACACACTCCTAATCCTTGTGGACAGCTTTCCCAGAAGAATTGAAGCTGTTATAGCTGCAAAAGGGGGGCCAACTCAACAATGAACCCTATGGATTAAGACCGGGATGCCATTAAAGTTCATGTGCGTGTAAAGGCAGGCGTCCCAATACTTTTGGTAATTTAGTGTGTGTGTGTGTATATATATATATATATATATATATATATATAGATATATCTATATATATAGATATATCTATATATATATACACACAGTCAGGTCCATAAATATTGGGACATCGACACAATTCTAATCTTTTTGTCTCTATATACCACCACAATGGATTTGAAATGAAACAAACAAGATGTGCTTTAACTGCAGACTTTCAGCTTTAATTTGAGGGTAGTTACATCCAAATCAGGTGAACGGTGTAGGGATTACAACAGTTTGTATATGTGCCTCCTACTTTTTAAGGGACTAAAAGTAATGGGACAATTGGCTGCTCCAGCTGTTCCATGGCCAGGGGTGTGTTATTCCCTCATTATCCCATTTACAAGGAGCAGATAAAAGGTCCAGAGTTAATGTCAAGTGTGCTATTTGCATTTGGAATCTGTTGCTGTCAACTCTAGACATGTGCAGGATGAAAAAATTTGTTTAGTTTAGTTTAATTTCGGTTCGTTATTTAACTAAATTCGTTTAGTTAAATTAGTTGCATTAATCACATTCGTTTTCATGATTCGTTTAGTTTCGTATTCGAATTCGAAAAAATTTGACCGCATTCGAAGAAACTATTAAATTCGAAAAAAATTCGACCGAATTCGAAAAAAACTATCAAATTCGAAAAAATTCTACCGCATTCGAAAAAAAACTATCAAATTCGAAAAAATTCTACCGCATTCGAAAAAAATTTGACCGACTTTGAAAAAGTAAACTATATATAACCATTTTGCGAAATTCGAATTTCATATAGAATGAAATCGAATTTCAATAGAAAAGATTCAAATAGAATAGAAAATAAGAATAGCATGCAAAAACAATAGAACAGAATAGAAAAAAATATAATATATTCTATTCTAATCTTTTCTATTCAAATTCAAATTCATTCTGTACCAAATTCCAATTCCGGAAGATGGTTTATATATATTGTTCTATTGTTTTTTCTATTCTAGTCTTTTCTATTAGAATTTGATTTCATTCTATTTCTATATAACCATTTTCTGAAATTCGAATTTCGTATAGAATGAATTTGCATTTAAATAGAAAATATTAGAAAAAAATTAAAAATAATAGAAAAGAATAGCATAGAAAAACCATAGACCAGCATAGAAAAATATATATATATATAAAACCATCTTCCGAAATTCCAATTTCGTATAAAATGAATTCGAAAAGAAAAGAAAAGATTAGAATAGAGTAGAAAAGAATAGACTAGAAAAACAATAGAACAGAATAGAATAAAACATAATATATTTATATATATATATATATATATATATATATATATATATATATATATATATATATATATATATTATTTTATTCTATTCTGTTCTATTGTTTTTCTAGTCTATTCTCTATTATTTTCTATTCTAATCTTTTCTATTCAAATTCAAATTCATTCTCGAATTTCATCTAGAATTAATTCAAATTCGAATAGAAAAGTTTAGAATAGAAAAGAATTGCATAGAAAAACAATGGAACAGAATAGAAAAAAAATATTATATATTTATCTATATATCTATATATATATATATATATATACATATATATATATATATATATATATATATATATGTATATTTATTTATATATCTATATATATAGATATATATATCTATATATATAGATATATATATCTATATATATATATAGATCTATATATAGATCTATATATATCATCTTCCGAAATTCGAATTTCATATAGACTGAAATCAAGTTTGAATAGAAAAGATTAGAATAGAATAGAAAATAATAGAAACGAATAGCATAGAAAACAATAGAACAGAATAGAAAAAAATATAATATATATATATATATAGATTGAAGTGTAGCGGAGAACCACACACAGCTTTCAGTCTAGTGTCAGCAAACAGGTCCTCCCACCGACCTTGTATATATAAAAATAAAGTTCAGATGTGTTCTGACTGATCTAAGGAAGGGTGCGAACAAATCAGCCTGAAACGTAATCTTTGTCTGAACAAATGATTGTAATGATTTTGTTTGGAATGACTCTACTTGCTTTGTAATCTTTTTCTAAAGATTTGATGGAATAAAGCAACAAATTTTTAAGTGCAGCAACCTTTGGAACTTTATATATATATATATATATATATATATATATATATATATATTATTCTATTGTTTTTCTAGTCTATTCTTTTCTATTCTTTACTTCTATTCTAATTCAATTTTCGAAATTAGAATTTCTGAAAATGGTTATATATATATATATATATATATATATATATATATATATAATAAAACCATTTTCCGAAATTAAAATTTCTTTTCTATTATTTTCTATTCTTTAATAGTCTTTTCTATTCAAATTCGAATTCATTCTATATGAAATTCGAATTTCGGAACATGGCTTCTGAGAATTGAATTTCGTATAGAATGATTTTGAATTTGAATAGAAAAGATTAGAATAGAATAGAAAATAATAAAAAAGAATAGAATAGAAAAACAATAGAACAGAATAGAATAAAATACAATATATGTTTTTCTAGTTTATTCTTTTCTATTATTTTCTTTTCTATTCTATTCGAATTTGAATAGAAAAGACTATTAAAGAATAGAAAATAATAGAAAAGAAAAGCATAGAAAAACAATAAAACAGAACAAAAAAATATTATATATATGTATTCTATTGCTTTATGATTTTATATTCTATTTTATTGTATTTTTTAGAAAATCGATTTCTATTGTTTTCAAATTCAATTCAAATTTGTTTTCGAATCCGATTATGTTTTCGAATTCGATTTGAATATGTTTTCAACTTCGATTCAAATATGTTTTCGAATTCGAATATGTTTTCGAATTCGATTCAAATTTGTTTTCGAATTCGTTCGCTTTTTTTCGGATTTGTTTAAATTCATCACTTTTGTCATTCGGAAATTCGGATGCATCCGAACTTCCGAATAATGAAAAATTTGTCCAAATTTCGATTCGTAACGAAACGGAATGCACATGTCTAGTCAACTCTCAATATGAGATCCAAAGAGCTGTCACTATCAGTGAAGCAAGCCTTTATTAGGCTGAAAAAACAAAAACCCATCAGAGAGATAGCAAAAACATTAGGTGTGGCCAAATCAACTGTTTGGAACATCCTTAAAAAGAAATAACGCACCAGTGAGCTCAGCAACACCAAAAGACCCGTAAGACCACGGAAAACAACTGTGGTGGATGACCGAAGAATTCTTTCCCTGGTGAAAAAAACACCCTTCACAACAGTTGACCAGATCAAGAACACTCTCCAGGAGGTAGGTGTATGTGTGTCAAAGTCAACAATCAAGAGAAGACTTCACCAGAGTGAACACAGAGGGTTCACCACAAGATGTAAACCATTGGTGAGCCTCAAAAACAGGAAGGCCAGATTCGAGTTTGCCAAACAACATCTAAAAAAAAGCCTTCACAGTTCTGGAACAACATCCTATGGACAGATGAGACCAAGATCAACTTGTACCAGAGTGATGGGAAGAGAAAAGTATGGAGAAGGAAAGGAACTGCTCATGATCCAAAGCATACCACCTCATCAATGAAGCATGGTGGTGGTAGTTTCATGGCGTGGGCATGTATGGCTGCCAATGGAACTGGTTCTCTTGTATTTATTGATGATGTGACTGCTGACAAAAGCAGCAGGATGAATTCTGAAGTGTTTCGGGCAATATTATCTGCTCATATTCAGCAAAATGCTTCAGAACTCATTGGGCGACACTTCACAGTGCAGATGGACAATGACCCGAAACATGCTGCAAAAGCACCCAAAGAGTTTTTTAAGGGAAAGAAGTGGAATGTTATACAATGGCCAAGTCAATCACCTGACCTGAATCTGATTGAGCATGCATTTCACTTGCTGAAGACAAAACTGAAGGGAAAATGCCCCAAGAACAAGCAGGAACTGAAGACAGTTGCAGTAGAGGCCTGGCAGAGCACCACCAGGGATACAACCCAGCGTCTAGTGATGTCTATGTGTTCCAGACTTCAGGCTGTAATTGACTGCAAAAGATTTGCAGCCAAGTATTAAAAAGTGAAAGTTTGATAGACGATTGTTAATCTGTCCCATTACTTTTGGTCCCTTAAAAAGTGGGAGACACATATACAAACTGTTGTAATTCCTACACCATTCACCTGATTTGGATGTATATACCCTCAAATTAAAGCTGAAAGTCTGCAGTTAAAGCACATCTTGTTTGTTTCATTTCAAATCCATTGTGGTGGTTAGGGATGAGCTTCGAGTCTAACCCATGTTCGACCCGAACATCGCCTGTTCGACCGTTCGTCGAATTGCGAATGATATGGGCCGTTCACGCCAAATTCGAGTGGCGCGTCACGGCCCATAATTAACTGCGGCATCACAATGCATTGCTGGCTGATGATTGGCCAAGCATGCACTATGACCCGCATGCTTGGCCAATCACAGCGCCGTGTGTACAGAGAGCCGTAATTGGCCAAAGCCAGGGTGGCTTTGTCCAATTATGGCTCAGGGGGTTTAGTACACGCCCCATACTATATAAGGCCGCCTGCGTGGCGGCCTTGTGTAATGTGTTGCGGCGGCGGAGAGAGACAGTGTCATTTGATTTAAGCTAGATAGAGTAGGCAGGTCAAGTCAGTTAGCTGCACTTACAGTGTATTGTGTATATATATATATATATATATATATATATATATATGCATCCCAGGTGTTCCGTTCCTGTTATTCTCTTCCTAATATACAGACAGGCAGGCAGGTGTTTTTACAGTATTTACAGTTTGTGTACTGTATACCCTGCAAAGTTGCACCTACAGTATAGCTACTTGAAGACAAGTGCTTGTGTTCTTCATCTGATCCTATTAATAGCAAAGGCAGGCTCTTGAAGTATTTACAGTTAGTGTACTGTGTACCCTGCACAGTTGCACCTATAGCTACCTGAAGACAAGTGCTTGTGTGGTTCTTCTAATCCTATTAATAGCACAGGCAGACTCTTGAAGTATTTACAGTTAGTGTACTGTGTACCCTGCACAGTTGCACTTACAGTATAGCTACCTGAAGACAAGTGCTTGTGTTCGTCTTCTGATCCTATTAATAGCACAGGCAGGCTCTTGAAGTATTTACAGTTAGTGTACTGTGTACCCTGCACAGTTGCACCTCTAGCTACCTGAAGACAAGTGCTTGTGTGCTTCTTCTGATCCTATTAATAGCACAGACAGGCTCTTGAAGTATTTAGTTAGTGTACTGTGTACCCTGCACAGTTGCACCTACAGTATACCTATTTGAAGACAAGTGCGTGTGTTCTTCTTCTGATCCTATTAATAGTACAGGAAGGCTCTTGAAGTATTTACAGTTAGCGTACTGTGTACCCTGCACAGTTGCACCTATAGCTACCCGAAGACAAGTGCTTGTGTGCTTCTTCTGATCCTATTAATAGCACAGACAGGCTCTTGAAGTATTTACAGTTAGTGTACTGTGTACCCTGCACAGTTGCACCTACAGTATAGCTACCTGAAGACAAGTGCTTGTCTTCTTCTTCTGATCCTATTAATAGGACAGGCAGGCTCTTGAAGTATTTACAGTTAGTGTACTGTGTACCTTGCACAGTTGCACCTATAGCTACCCCAAGACAAGTGCTTGTGTGCTTCTTCTGACCCTATTAATAGCACAGACAGGCTCTTGAAGTATTTACAGTTAGTGTACTGTGTACCCTGCACAGTTGCACCTATAGCTACCCCAAGACAAGTGCTTGTGTGCTTCTTCTGACCCCATTAATAGCACAGACAAGCTCTTGAAGTATTTACAGTTAGTGTACTGTGTACCCTGCACAGTTGCAACTATAGTATAGCTACCTGAAGACAAGTGCTTGTGTTCTTCTTCTGATCCTATTAATAGCACAGGCAGGCTTTTGAAGTATTTACAGTTAGTGTACTGTGTACCCTGCACAGCTGCACCTATAGCTACCTGAAGACAAGTGCTTGTGTGCTTCTTCCGATCCTATTAATAGCACAGGCAGGCTCTAATCTAATATTTCACAGCAGGGCCCGTTCCAGCGCCCACCAAAAGTAACTGTGAGGACTTATAGTGTTGTGGCAACACCACCATCACCACCAAAGGCCCAATTTTTCTGCCCCTGTTAAACAGGTGCATGTAATTACAATTCTTGATCTAATATTTCACAGCAGAGCCCGTTTCTGCGCCCACCAAGAGTAACTGTGAGGACTTACAGTGTTGTGGCACCAGCACCACCACCACCAAAGGCCCAATTTTTCTGACCCTGTTCAACAGGGGCATGTAATTACAATTCTTGAGCTAATATTTCACAGCAGGGCCTGTTCCTACGCCCACCAAGAGTTACTGTGAGGGCTTACAGTGTTGTGGCAACACCAACACCTAAGGCCCCAATTTCTGCAGAGTATATAGGGCAGGCCCCTACTTTCAAACATGCAACTTACAAACGACTCCTACTTGCAAACGGAAGGAGACAATAGGAAGGGAGATGAAATCTACCCCTAGGAAGGGAAATTCTCTCCTGTAAGAGTTAATATGGGAAAAACGTGTCTCCTCTTCACTGATGCTTTATCAACAATCCTTGTTTCACTAAAACCCCCAAATTGTCAAAAAAGATTTGTCATTGGGACAGAAAGTGAGGTGAAATCTTCTGAAGAGGTGCACAGACAGCAAAACAAATGTCACAGGGGTGATAACCCTTCCCTATGTTTTCCAGAAAGCTTAAAATAGATTTTTTGGCTGGAGCTACACTTTAAAAATGTACCAGTTCAAAATTACAAACAGATTCTACATAACAACAAACCTACAGTCCCTGTCTTGTTTGCACTGCCTGTATACTGCTGTTCAGAGTATATAGGGGCCCCACGCCTTTCCTTTTTTAATTTGGGTGCAGGGTTCCCCTTAATATCCATACAAGACCCAAAGAGCCTGGTAATAGACGGGGGGGGTACCCATGCCGTTTGTCTCACTGATTTTCATCTATATTGCCAGGACCCGACATTACATTAAAGCCGCAAGCTGTTTTAAATGACTTTTATTCCTTTAAAAATGTCATTTTGTGCGGGGACTGTTCTAAGCATGGGAAACATGCGCCACTTTACAGGCATACTATAGACACCCCCCAGGTACGATATTTAAAGGAATATTTCACTTTTTTTTTCACTTTAAGCATCATTAAAATCACTGCTCCCGAAAAAACGGCCCTTTTTAAAACTTTTTTTTGCATTACATGTCCCCTGGGGCAGGACCCGGGTCCCCAAACCCTTTTTAGGACAATACCATGCAAATTAGCCTTTAAAATTAGCACTTTTGATTTTGAACGTTCGAGTCCCATAGACTTCAATGGGGTTCTAAAGTTTGCGCAAATTTTCGGTCTGTTCACAGGTTCTGGTGCGAACCGAATCGGGGGTGTTTGTCTCATCCCTAGTGGTGGTGTATAGAGCCAAAAAGATTAGAATTGTGTCGATGTCCCAATATTTATGGACCTCACTGTATATATATATATATATATATATATATCTATCTATATCTATCTATATATCTATATCTATCTATATATAGATATATAGATAGATATAGATATATAGATATATATCTATATAGATATATATCTATATATCTATATCTATCTCTCTCTCTCTCTCTCTCTCTCTATATATATATATATATATAGATATAGATATCTATATATATATATATATATATATATATAGATATCTATATATCTCTATATCTATATATATATATATACTGTATATCATCTGTGTACTTAGCTGTTTGCCTGGAGATCAGCACATGATGTATGGTATTTAATGTATATCCATTTTCAGTGTTGATAAGATCCGCCAGTTATGTTCAATACTCCTTAAAAGACTAGTGACCTACTAGAAAGCTCTACTGTAAACTTTATGTAAAATAATATTTAGGCAAGCAAAAAAAAAATAGCAATGTAAAATTACTGTAGGTTGCTGTGCAACCTATTATTCAGTTTTAATCACAATGTAAATCTTAAAGTTAAGGTAAACACAGAAGTCAGGCAAGCTAGATAGGACAATATTTAAATGGCTATGAAGTGCCCCTACTCCACCAACTGACTGCTCACTGGGGACCAATTGGTATGTTATGTTAGAAAACTTGTCCTGATCATTATTTTCACCCTTATAGATAAATAGAATCCATATGTAGCTTCTGCCAGCTCAGCTCACCCCCTCCATTCTCTATGCAGATGAACAGGAATGTTTGAGCAGATAGAATACTTTCATCTTGACCACTCATGCTGGTCAGATGGTGCATGTACATCCAATCAGTGCTGCAGTTGTATGAGCTGCCTTATACAAAATAGTTGTGTGTTTGAACTTTTATCACTCTTTTAAGTCTTTTAAACATCCCTCTGCCCATGTTTTTGAATACTCTTGCTTGCAATTTGTTTAGTGCCATTTTATCTTGCTAATTGTGTATATATGTGTATGTGTGTGTGTGTGCTTTGTCCTAAATGTTCTCTGAAATAATTGGAAAAATATATTCACTTTCATCTTGTTATTATCAGCCTAAAGAAACATGCGTTGTTATATTTAAAAATGTATGTATATATGTAAACTGTGCCCAATGTCATAACACAAATAAACTATAAAACAGGAGTTCTAGCCATTCAAAACTAAAAAATGTTTGGACTTTAAATACACATTATTATTAGGCTTTAAGTTTAAAAGAAGATGTCAAATGCCTAAATCAGCCATAATTCCAAGTACTTCATAGTCCATGAAATGTAAACCATTGGCCTGTAAGATGGCCTGCTGTGTCTTACCTTTTGTTCCCTGCATACTTATTTCAACATTTTGGGTAATTTATATTCACCTAACAGCAGCAGGAAGCCATTATCCCACCATAAAATTCCACTCCAGTGAGGTTATAATTGATTCCTGAGATTTTTTTTCTCTTGAAGCAGAACATGTGTGGCAGACATTAGGGAAACTCAGCAGGTATTGGTTTACCATACTATATGTCCCCAGAAAGTTTGTGGTCAGTTCAGCTTTAACATCAGACAAAAAGTACTACTGTATGATTTCAGTTTGCAAGTCAGCACATGAAAAAAAATCAGGAGTACCTATAATGATTCACCAGTGTCAGGTGGTCGGGGTAGTAACATTGGGTTACTTTACTGGTCAAATTACCATTTTCCTAATGCAAACTATAAAATGTCTTGTTAGTAAGATTCTTAGAAACTACTATATGTGTGCATTGATATATACCATGTGCTTTTCCTTCAGATGAGCTGAAGCTTATTGCCATTGGGCAAACCCATCCAAATTTAATTGCAACAGGGTGTAAGTCACCCATTGATGACAAGTCACTCCAATAGCTATTCAGGGTGATGTGGGGTAAATACATAATGGATCATACACACTGCGTGTGGCATTTTTGCGGCTATAGGCTTGCATTAGTTATTTTATTTAATCGTTGTCATCTGTGAAACAGGATATTTTCATACATGCAAAACAATAAATAACTGGTATAAGGAATAGAATGCAGCTATTTTCTCCACTGTAATGTAAAAATTATAACTGAATCATGAGAGAATTTTAGGATAATCTTATACACATTTTTTTGTTCTTCTAATTTGAGAGCGGCAACATGAAGCAACCAAAATCTCATACTAGTCTGACTTTGGATTGGTTGCTATGACTTATCTCATTTAAAAACTGTCATTTAAAGATATAAACTTTTTATTGAGGCAGTATACATTAAAACAATATGTAACGTGTATTTTAAAAGTAAAAAACTGCAACAAAATCCAATTGTAACATAAGGAGACACAGCCAGTGCATTTACTTTATCTGCATAAAAGATGATGAGATAGAAGATACAAAGTCATTAATGTAATCTTTCTGACTTTCATGTTAAATAATGTCTTTGAACTGTACAAGACTAATTTATTCACTACTAGGAACACAACAGTATGTTAGCCATCTGCTCATTATTTAATGCATCCCTCAGCAACTGCCTCAGGCCATATCTTTGTACTAGACTGAATTGTCATGCTATAAGTTATGTAAAACTGGAGCTATTCTAAGTTTGCACACATTTACCGGTATTTAGTTGTGGTAAAAGAATGTCACCGAGAATGGGGCAAGGAAGTAGACAGATTTAAGTGCATTATGTAATTTGCAAACAATTATCAGCATGTAAACCCCCTTTCCCAAAATAATTCTTCATAATACCAGATTGAGAAGAATTGAGAAAAGCCAAGAGATACTCCTATCTGGCAAAAGGGTAAGTGCATTGTGTCACTGTCATTGCAGGATTGCAGGAAACAGAATCTTAGAACCCTTGAGTAACATGATGGGGATCACATTACACAGGAGGCCACCCAACATGATATTTATTTTGCATGGACCTAAACATCTTGAGGCTGAAAAATAAATGTGCGTAAGTTTAGTAATTTAATGTTGTGCTGGCCATTAAAGTATTATTCTACAACTTACACAAGCAAAACATAAAAAAGGACATTATTATATCTTTGTAATGAAAACTAATGAGATGTATAATGTTCATGACTTTACAATAAGATCATTATCATTGTCTGTTTAATCCACTTGCTGGTAAGGGGGAGACTAAAGTAGGTGTTCTTCACTACTATCTGCATAGCAAAGTTTTACTTTTACAAGTCAGAACAGTTAGCCCTGGGCTTAATTCCTCAATAATTGAAGGGCCAGTGTACCTGTCTTAGCCTGGTCCATAACCTTTGCCCTGTCTTGCAAGTGTGGCCTTACCAGGATTGAAAGAGCCCTTAGCATAGCTTTGTGAATCAAAGAAAGATGCTTTCCCACCAACCATGTCAAGGCAGTGATTCATCCAAAAGGCTTACAACTGACCTTGCATATACATTTGCAATCTGGAACTACATGTTAATAAACTTTGTTTTATATTTTTAAGAGACCAGATTTCTAGCTTCTTCTAGTAGGACAGTGAGAAGGGTTGTTGTTTTCAGGGGCCATAATATTTTTTCCATTCTCTGTCTTCTCCGATTAAACATTACAAAGTTGAATCAAAATTTACTTCTGGAACCAAGTCTACCTTCTGTCTTACTTTAACTTTCATTCTGGCATTTAATATTTCTTGCTAAATCCCTATGGCTGCAGACTGCTGTGGCCACTGCTTATGAGGGTCTCATTCTGTAGTTATCAGATAGGGAGAATGCACAAGGCAGAATCGGGCTATCCCACCTACAATCACCATAAACCATTGTTGAATCTGTCTGTATTGGAATATGGTACACTAAAATAAAATGTTAACTTATTGTATTTGAGAGAATTGCAATGTTCCATTTATAGCACTGACCATTCATTGACTATATTTCTTAATTTCATAACTTGCACCACTGGAAATGATCTCATTACCAAACAAGTAGGGTAACAGAGGTACTGTGCCTAGATGCTCCTGAAATGTAACCATAAAAATATAGTTAGCATGTTCTCATTTAAGCACCTGCTCCAACAAATTGCTCATCCTTATATAACCAGAGAGTCCTGGTTAAATAAAAGTCAATAAAACTGGTAAAAAAGGTTTACTGGTTCCATTCAGCTATAAATTGCTGTTGTAAAGTGTTAAGACTGCCACTTGTGTGTCTCACAAATTGGTACCCTAAATAGCTACTCCATTACCATTTGTGAGCTCTTATTTTAGAAGTTGTCCTTTCTACCTTCTATATTCACTCCTATTACAAAGATTGTAATAATTATGTGGATAAGCTGTTGTGCTAAATACATTAAAATATGTAACTGTGAACAGAAAAAATACAACATAGTATTAGAGGTGTTTTCCATCAAATCATTTTAAAATACATTTCTAGGTCCCTAGAACACAGTGAAAAAGTAGCGATTTTTAAAAATGTCTAGACAGGATATAGTTCAATTCTTTTTGCACAGCATACAGACTTGGCAACTATCAAACACAGATTCCTTTAGGACTCCATAATAGAAATTGCCTTTCAGGTTGAGACAAATCCAGTTAATATTATGACATTTTTAAATATCTTTAAATATCTTTGTCTGTGGTTTTCAAATGCTCTTGATACGTTACATTCTCTTAATATTCATATTTAACCACTTGAATACCAGGCACTTATACACCTTCCTGCCCAGACCAATTTTCAGCTTTCAGCGCTCTCGCAGTTTGAATGACAATTGCGCGGTCATGCTACACTGTACCCAAACTAAATTTTTATCATTTTGTTCCCACAAATAGAGCTTTCTTTTGGTGGTATTTGATCACCTCTGCATTTTTTATTTTTTGCTAAACAAATAAAAAAAGACTGAAAAATTTGAAAAAAATAAAAGTTTTGCTTTTGTTTATGTTAAAATTGTTTGTAAATAAGTAAGTTTTCTCTTTCACTGATGGGCACTAATAAGGCGGCACTGACAGGCACTGATAAGGTGGCACCTATGAGGTGGCACCAATGAGCGGGCACTGACGATGGGCACTGATATGCGGCACTGATGGGCACTGGTAGGCACTGGTAGGCACTGATGGGCACTCATGGGTGGCACTGGGTGGCACTGGTGGGCACTGAAGGGCACTGATAGGCGACACTGATGGGCACTGAAAGGCTGCAAAGATGGGTTCTTATGGGTGGCACTGATAGGCGGCACTGATGGGCACTGATAGGTGGCACTGCTGGGCACTGATAGGAGGCACTGCTGGGCACTGATGGGCACTGATACATGGCACTGAAGAGCACTGATACGCTGCACTGATAAGCATCCCTGGTGGCACTGGCAGTGGTAGGCATTGTGAGTGGGCACTGATTGGCAGCTGCCTGGGCATTGATTGGCAGCTGCCTGGGCACAGATTAGTATTTCCCTGGGGGTCTAGGGGGCATACCTGGTGGTCCAGTGTGGATGGCCATCCTGGTGGTCCTGGGCGGCTTCCCTGGTGGTCCTGGGTGGGATCCGAGGGGGGCTGTGCTGATTAACAATCAGCACAGACCCCCCCCCC
Organism: Aquarana catesbeiana; assembly: GCF_042186555.1. NCBI lineage: Eukaryota > Metazoa > Chordata > Amphibia > Anura > Ranidae > Aquarana > Aquarana catesbeiana. The sequence goes on from NC_133329.1 coordinate 253,205,631, forward strand.
CCGTCAGGAGAGCAGCTGATCGGCTCTCCTCTACTCGCGTCTGTCAGACGCGAGTGAGGAAAAGCCGATCACGGCTCTTCCTATTTACATCATGATTAGCCGTGACTGGACACAGCTGATCACGTGGTAAAGAATCTCCGTCAGAGACTCTTTACCTAGATCGGAGTTGCGGTGTGTCAGACTAGTTTTGCTCTGTAGATTAAAGCACAAATATCAGATAAACAGTCAGCCAAACAAATTGGACATTTCTTGAAGATTAGCAGACATGGACAATGTATTGGGATGTCTTTGAACAACATCTATAATTGAAAAGTAAATATTTACCATTTTTTAGAGAAGACCTTAGAATAGATTTCCCATGTATATCTTCAGTGGGACATTATTATATCTGCTCCAATGACTCCTCTTGCTCTGGTCATCCATATTCTCTAAGTTCCTACAAAGCCTGTATTGAGGTATAGCAAATAGTTATTAAAGGACAACTATCCCTTAAACAAATCTGTTGGCAATCCCCCTTGCTTAAGCTTATCTACACTAACTGAATGTTTAGAAAAAAGTACAGTCCTTTAAAGTGTTTGTACAGCCAAACCTGTTTTGTTCAGATTTGGACAGAGATAGTGGGGAAGGGTTAAAACACTTTTTACTCTATTTTCTACTGTCTATGTCCCACTAAAGAGATTGCCCTTCACTTTTTTAACAGAGGGTCTAACCCTTGCCTGTTACATCCAAAACTAAAAAGAAAAAGGTTTGCCTTTACCAACACTTTAATGAAATAAAGCAAATGACATGGCAGTGTTTACGTGTGCAGCTGGATGTACAAATACCAAAAAACAATTGAGTACTGTCTGTGATACTTTTTTTTGCACTAACATACGATTTTTCAGGACAAGCTTTCTAGGTATTTCAAGCAAATTCGAGCTTGTTAAGATATAATTAAAAAAAAAAAAAAGAGTTACATGGAAATTTAGCTGTTTATTACTAAACTCTCTTGCTGGTACTCACTTAATTCTTCACTCTTTTGCAAGATTTTTAGCATCCAACACACTTTCAGGTGTTAGATGCCTGCTTCCCTGCTATATTTTGTGGTTTCATCTGCTAGCCCCTATGTCACAGAACACAAAACAAATGTACCGTAGATGGAACCACTGAGCCCAGAGGTGGATGTAGACACAGAAGTGTGTTGCATGATGAAGATTGTTTAGGCAGCCATAGCTTTTTAATAGGGTGAGGATCATAGACAGCACTCTACATAAGGGTAACTATCAAGAGTTTTCTTTTTGAGGAAATCTTTTTAAAAAACATTTCCAGATAGTGACAGAGACTCTGTAAGTGGGGGTTGCAAGATATGTCTGTTAGCGGTGAGAGGATTCTGTTCCCAAATGTGGTTGATCTTTTGGGGTGGAGTATTGTGACTACATTTTGTGGTGTGGTATTGTAAGCAAGAACAAAGAAAACAAGAAAGTACAATTCTACAAGGAGTAGAGTTACTGTAAAATGAGGTAACAGAAATTAAGTGTGGTAGCCCACACAGGTGTTTTTGTGAACATTTTACCCTTGTAATCTTGGTTAAACCATGTTACTTTTTCAGTGTTTATAAGTGCTTGCATACTATGTATATACTGTATGTTTCATACTCCATCACATCTTGCCCACAGAGATACTCATTAGAATAAAACTCTTTTTTTATGAAATCTTGGTAGGGGTGCGAGAATTGCCTGGTGCTTTGAAAAGGGTCAGAACAGGAAAAAAAAAAAAAAAAACCTAACCTACCCTTCTACTTCTTTTGCCTTTCTATTGGCCAGGATCACGCATTCTAATTTTAAATGTCATATGATCTCAATTATTGAAATCAGATGTCCTTTTATATCATCTTGCTGCATGTATCCAAAGCAGTACGGCATTACTATAATTATGCCATATGCACTAATGACATAGGCTGTGAACCATTCTCTTGCTGTTGCATGCCTTTTCCAGATGGTTGTATTCTTATTTCTGGCCTTACCACAAAAAAAGATGTGTAGCTAAAACAGGAAACTGTATTATACACCGTAAAATAAGTACTTACGTTGAAAGATGCTGTAGTTTCTTGAGCAAGGACATGGAACGTGGCATGGGGAACACTTGATTTGTCATGTACATTTTACAGTGGTCAAACTCATTATTAGGGTATAACAAGGAAAGGCTTGTTCACCACGCCATGCTAATAAACAATGCAGTCACCACACCATGCTAATAAACCATGCAGTCACCACACCATGCTAATAAACCGATTTCTCCTATTAGACATCAACACTTGGTGTTTGGTCAGTCATATCCATGTAAAATTAGCTGGTATTCTTGCCCACCAGCAGTGAGGTCCTGCGTTCAAATATCACAATGGAGTTTTTATGTACTTTTCATATTGTGTTGAGATTTCTCTGTGTGCACAGATTTTCCTCCGCAACCAGGGGCACCAGAGGGTGCATGTGTCAGTATGAATATTATTAATACATTCGATTGTAAGCTTCTTAGCAGGCAAGGACTAGCTGTTCTTTGTAAAACACTGTAGAAATTGCCAGCATTATATAAATAAAATAAACAAATCCAAGATTTACTTGGCCTATGGGACTTTAAGCCTTTTAAACCTGTGTACAGTAATAGTGGAATATGTTTCACTTTGCAAAACCGTTTGTATGTTCTTAAAACTTTTAAGAAAGTCCAGTATTCCAGATTGTCCACTTTGGCCACTCCTTGAATAGGCACGTGCATGTAATTTGTTTCTTGAATACAGTCTAGTGAACATTTGTAAGCATTTTCAGGAATATTGCTGAGAAATGAGACTTAAAGGAACAATAAACCCAACGGTAATATTTTAGTTGCAAATGGGGCCTGAGGGACTTGGTCAGTCCCTTGGTTACTACAAGAATAAGATCTCCTTCTCATAGCTCCCAACTCTGTTTATGTCCCCCTGGTAGTTTTGGGTGTTTATGCCAATCTTTCTGTGTTGCAATCCCTCTTGCATCCTCTTAACTAAAAAAATTTAACAGAAAAAGCTGTATCTGCTCATTATAGCCACGGCAAATGTGCAGACCCAAGAGTCAAGAGCCCAGATCTTACCAATAGAGATATTAGAAACTGTCATTTTGTTTGACCCTCTGGCTTAAACCAATATAAAGCATTATCTGTTAAACAAAGCAAGAAGCCAAATATCTATTTTTTATTCATATCTATCTACAGTATTGTATTTCATATTCAATGTAGCCTTTGTGTTGCTGTGGCACCATCTATATGGTAATTAACGGCATCTCCATTTTGTGGAATAGCAGCACAATATCAGTGATAAATGTTACTGCCTCCTCTGTCTCCCAAATATGTTGTATAGCACACATTAATCCTCACTTTGCAATTTTTCAACATGTGTGACTCTGATGTACTTGAAAATATCACTGCAACATTCACCTTTCCAGCCACTTTGCCTGCTATAGCGAATTGTCAGGATGCACATTGTGGTCGCTTCCTTCACTATTGTCGCTAATGATTCTCCACCTCCAGGCTCCCTTATTAGCATTTTAACCATACCTAAAGCTGACCATAGATAGATAGAATTTCCAATGAAAATTCTTAGGAAAAGTCTTAGGAAGACTCGTACTAAAATCCTCAGAACATTCGTTTGCTGTTCGAAAGATTTTGTATGCATTTAACATATGAATTTGGAATGAATGGACTTAAAGTGGATGTAAACCAGATTCATGAAATTTGAGCTGGGCACATTCATCTGTAGTGTTTTCTTATCTCTCTCAAAAGCACTATGTCCCATGGCTTTCTCCTGCTCCGTAGCTCCATTTTCAGCCTGATAACTTCTGACAAGTTCTCCAACACAGGAGATAAAAGCAGCCTAAAATTTGTGTTGTGGGAGGTTGCTATAAAAAGATTAGCAGACAGCTTTCCTTCTCACAGCAGAGCTCTGCACATTCCTTCCTTCCTTTGACAATGTGGAGTGGGGGAGTTTGCCTTTCCTCCAATCAGCTGTCCTGACTATGTGCCCAGACTTCACACTCAGTGATGAACAGGAAGAGAAAATCTGTAACACGATGTGCACTTTCTAAAGGCTATATAAAACTGAAGACAGCAGACATACATGTAAAACTTATGCAGGGAGGTTTGTTTCAATCCTTTTTATAAACTGAGACTGTTCACTTCACTGGGTATATGTGAGGGTTTGCATCCACTTTAATCAAATGAAAACTTCATACACTGTAAGGAATTGGTTTATTTGAGATTTTTTTTTTATCCTTAATTCTACTCCTTCGAATTTTCTTGTCACTGTGGTAGAACACATATGTCGATTTGACCCACTAATGATTAGAAAACTTTCATTGAATTTTCTTTTCCCAAGAATTTTTCTTTAAATTCTACCCATTTATGACCAGCTTAACTCTACCCTGTTTGTTGGAGATTGACAGCACTTCCCTGTCCAGACTAGCAGGAGCCTCCAAAAAAGCATACTTCTATCAGTGTTCATGGTAACTGAAGTTTCAACAGAATCTTGTACATTATATGGAAATTATATGGAAGTCTAGAGCAATTCTCCACACCTAGCTCTGCAGTCTCTATTAATGTGTATGTGCAAGGCAGCTTTGTAGGAAGGTTATAATAGCAGAGGTTCTTTGCTTAACTGACTAAAGAAAAAGGGAACCTTTAGATGAACTTATGCAGCTGTACTGCATAAAATGACAGCATATTGATTGGATTTTTGTTATTGCCCATACTCTGGACTCTCCTAAATTGAAAGGATTAGGCAGGGACCACTGACTGGCAACTGGTCTGTAACTGAGACTGCTGAAAGCATTTATTGCTGTCATTGGTGTAAGAATAGGTCATTGTAGATCAGAGACATAAAATTGACATTCAGCATTTCACAATCTTATTTTTTACGTTTTACAGCAAATTGTTTGATGTTGTATTCCATTTGACTTGGGCACATCCAGATACAAATAGTTGTACTGTGGCTTTGATAAAACAACATTTATTTAAAAGAGAAATTGCCTCCAGTTGGTCTAATTAAATTAAATGTTGCACTTGTTTCAGCTATGCTAACCATTTGTATTTGATCTTTATAATTACTCCAAAACATGGAGAATGCTACTACCTACTGCTGTTATGATATATTCTATTCTGGTGCATGAGTTAGCATGCTTCTGAATATACAGTGTGCGTGTGTATATATATATATATATATATATATATATATATATATATATATATATATATATATATATACAGTATCTCACAAAAGTGAGTACACGCCTCACATTTTCGTAAACATTTTATTATATCTTTTCATGTGACAACACTGAAGAAATGACACTTTGCTACAATATAAATTAGTGAGTGTACAGCTTGTATTATGCCCTGTACACACAGTCGGATTTTACCGACGGAAAAAGTGCGATCGGATTGTGTTGTCAGAAATTCCGATCGTGTGTGGGCTCCATCGGACTTTTTCCGTCGGAATTTCCGACACACAAAGTTTGAGAGCAGGATATAAAATTTTTTCTGACAACAAAGTCCGATCGATTAAATTCCAATCGTGTGTACACAAATCTGACGCACAAAGTGCCACGCATGCTCAGAATAAATTAAGAGATGAAAGCTATTGGCTACTGCCCCGTTTATAGTCCCGACGTACGTGTTTTATGTCACCGCTAGGGATGAGCCGAACACCCCCCGGTTCGGTTCGCACCAGAACCCGCGAACGGACCGAAAGTTCGCACGAACGTTAGAACCCCATTGACGTCTATAGGACTCGAACGTTCGAAATCAAAAGTGCTCATTTTAAAGGCTAATTTGCATGGTATTGTCCTAAAAAGGGTTTGGGGACCCGGGTCCTACCCCAGGGGACATGTATCAATGCAAAAAAAACTTTTAAAAACGGCCGTTTTTTCGGGAGCAGTGATTTTAATGATGCTTAAAGTAAAAAAAAAAAAGTGAAATATTCCTTTAAATATCGTACCTGGGGGGTGTCTATAGTATGCCTGTAAAGTGACGCGTGTTTCCCATGTTTAGAACAGTCCCTGCACCAAATGTCATTTTTAAAGGAAAAAATCTCATTTAAAACTGCTTGCGGGTTTAATGTCATGTCGGGTCATGGCAATATGGATGAAAATCAGTGAGACAAACGGCATGGGTACCCCCCAGTCCATTACCAGGCCCTTTGGGTCTTGTATGGATATTAAGGGGAACCCCGCACCCAAATTAAAATAAGGAAAGGTGTGGGGCCACCAGGCCCTATATACTCTGAACAGCAGTATACAGGCGGTGCAAACAAGACAGGGACTGTAGGTTTGTTGTTAAGTAGAATCTGTTTGTAATTTTGAACATTTTTAACGTGTTTAGCTCCAGCCAAAAAATCTTTTCTAAGCTTTTTGGAAAACATAGGGAAGGGTTATCACCCCTGTGACATTTGTTTTGCTGTCTTTCCTCCTCTTCAGAAGATTTCACCTCACTTTTTTGTCCCAATGAAAAATGTTTTTTGAAAATTTGGGTTTTTTTGTGGAACAAGGATTGGAAAGCATCAGTGGAAAGGAGAACTTGTTTTCCCATATTAACTCTTACAGGAGAGAATTTCCCTTCCTAGGGGTAGATTTCATCTCACTTCCTGTTGTCTCCTTCCGTTTGCAAGTAGGAGTCGTTTGTAAGTTAGATGTTTGAAAGTAGGGTCCTGCCCTATATACTCAGCAGAAATTTGGGCCTTAGGTGTTGCTGTGGCCACAACACTGTAAGCCCTCACAGGGCCCTGCTGTGAAATATTAGATCAAGAATTGTAATTACATGCCCCTGTTGAACAGGAGCTGAAAAATTAGGCCTTAGGCACTGGTGCTGGTGCCACAACACTGCAACCCCTCACAGACACTCTAGTTGGAACGCAGGAACGAGCCCTGCTGCAAATTATTGCTTCAAAAATTGTAATTACACGCCCCTGTTAGACAGGGGCAGAAAAATTGGGCCTTAGGCACTGGTGCTGGTGCCACAACACTGCAACCCCTCACAGACACTCTAGTTGGAACGCAGGAACGAGCCCTGCTGCAAAGTATTGCATCCAAAATTGTAATTACACGCCCCTGTTAGACAGGGGCAGAAAAATTGGGCCTTAGGCACTGGTGCTGGTGCCACAACACTGCAACCCCTCACAGACACTCTAGTTGGAACGCAGGAACGAGCCCTGCTGCAAAGTATTGCATCAAAAATTGTAATTACACGCCCCTGTTAGACAGGGGCAGAAAAATTGGGCCTTAGGCACTGGTGCTGGTGCCACAACACTGCAACCCCTCACAGACACTCTAGTTGGAACGCAGGAACGAGCCCTGCTGCAAAGTATTGCTTCAAAAATTGTAATTACACGCCCCTGTTAGACAGGGGCAGAAAAATTGGGCCTTAGGCACTGGTGCTGGTGCCACAACACTGCAACCCCTCACAGACACTCTAGTTGGAACGCAGGAACGAGCCCTGCTGCAAAGTATTGCATCAAAAATTGTAATTACACGCCCCTGTTAGACAGGGGCAGAAAAATTGGGCCCTAGGCACTGGTGCTGGTGCCACAACACTGCAACCCCTCACAGACACTCTAGTTGGAATGCAGGAACGAGCCCTGCTGCAAAGTATTACATCAAAAATTGTAATTACACGCCCCTGTTAAACAGGGGCTGAAAAATTGTGCCTTAGGCACTGGTGGTGGCGCCCAGAACCAAAAATGTTCTTACAAGCTATCAGCGTGATGATTGAGGAGGAAGAGGATAATTACTCAGGGATAGTCACTCAGCATCAGCATAGGCAGTCTTTGAAGGGATCTGAGATTTCAAAAAAAATTATTCGGTTACATCAGCATCAGGTGCTTGGTAGCTGGTGGTGATCCAAGACTCATTCATTTTTATGAAGGTCAGCCGATTGACCGAGTCGGTGGACAGACGCACCCTGTGATCGGTTACCACGCCTTCAGCAGCACTGAATGTGCGTTCCGAAAGAACGCTGGATGCAGGACAGGCCAGTAGCTCAATTGCATACTGTGCAAGCTCTGGCCAGTGATCCATCCTCAAGACCCAGTAACCCAGAGGATTTTCGGTGGGAAAGGTGTCCAAGTCTGATCTTGCCCCTAGGTATTCCTGCACCATGTAAAACAGACGCTGGCGATGGTTGCTGGAACCGATCATACCTTGGGGCTGCGGACCAAAAAATTGTCTGAACGCATCGGTCAGACGGCCACCTTCTCCACCGCTCCTTCTTTGACTGACCGAAGCCTCAGCAACACGTTGTCCAGAAACAGGAGTTTGTAACCTCCCAGTCTCTGGGAACGCGTTGCACAGACCTTTCTGCAAGGCCTCCCGAAGATGTTTCATCCTCTGCTCCCTCTGCGATGGCAAGATAAGGTCCGCAACCTTACCCTTGTAACGTGGATCAAGGAGGGTTGCCAGCCAGTATTGGTCCTTCTCCTTGATACCACGAATACGAGGATCCTTACGCAGGCTTTGCAGGATCAGGGAGGCCATGCAGCGTAGGTTTGCTGAGGCATTCGGTCCGGAGTCCTCTGGGTCACTAAGAACGACATGGTCCGCAGCCACCTCCTCCCAGCCACGTACAAGTCCATGTGTTTCTTGGGACTGATCCCTTAAAGACTGCTGCTGATGCTGAGTGCCAGGCTCCACCTCCATACTGACACAATCTTCCTCCTCCTCCTCTTCCTCCTCGTCCTCTTCCTGTGTGATCGGCGGGCACGCAGGAACACTGTCTGGATAAAGGGGGCCTTGAGAGCTAAGGAAGTCCTCCTCTTCCTGCCTCTGTTCTGCCTCAAGTGCCCTGTCCATTATTCCACGCAGCGTGTGCTCCAACAGGTGGACAAGGGGGACAGTGTCACTGATGCATGCACTGTCACTGCTCACCATCCTCGTGGCCTCCTCGAATGGTGACAGGACAGTGCATGCATCCCTGATCATGGCCCACTGGCGTGGGGAATAAAAACCAAGCTCCCCTGACCCTGTCCTGGTGCCATAGTCGCACAGGTACTCATTGATGGCCCTCTGCTGCGTGTGCAGCCGCTGCAGCATGGCCAACGTTGAGTTCCACCTGGTGGGCATGTCACAGATTAGGCGGTTCTTGGGCAGGTTAAACTCCTTTTGGAGGTCCGTCAGCCGAGCACTGGCATTATATGACCGGCGGAAATGCACACAGACTTTCCTGGCCTGCCTCAGGACATCCTGTAAGCCCGGGTACCTGCCCAAGAACCGCTGCACCACCAAGTTAAGGACGTGAGCCAAACAGGGCACATGGGTCATTTGTCCCTGTCGGAGGGCAGAGAGGAGGTTGGTGCCATTGTCGCAAACCACCATTCCTGCCTTAAGTTGGCGTGGCGTCAACCACCTCTGAACCTGCCCCTGCAGAGCTGACAGAACCTCTGCCCCAGTGTGGCTCCTGTCCCCCAAGCACACCAGCTCAAGCACCGCATGGCATCTTTTGGCCTGCGTACTTGCGTAGCCCCTTGAACGCCTACGGAGCACCGCTGGTTCCGAGGAAGAGGCCATGGAGGAAGAAGAAGAGGAGGGGGTGGAGGAGAGAGGTGTGTCACAATCAGCATTTTGGAGGCGTGGTGGCGGAACAACCTCCAACACTACTGCACCTTGTCCTGCATCCTTCCCAGCTGCCAGCAGAGTCACCCAATGCGCCGTGAAACTTAGGTAACGTCCCTGTCCATGCCTGCTGGACCATGAGTCAGCGGTAATATGCACCTTACCACTGACCGCCCTGTCCAGCGAGGCATGGACATTGCCTTCCACATGCCGGTAGAGAGCCGGAATCGCCTTCCGTGAGAAAAAGTGGCGTTTGGGTACCTGCCACTGAGGAACCGCACATTCCACAAACTCACGGAAGGGGGCAGAGTCTACCAACTGAAAAGGCAGCAGTTGAAGTGCTAGCAATTTTGCCAAGCTAGCATTCAACCGCTGGGCATGTGGATGGCTGGGAGCAAACTTCTTTCGGTGGTGCAGCAGCTGGGGCAGGGAAATTTGCCTGGTACAATCTGACGTCGGTGTACCAAAAGCAGATTGCCCACAAGTACTTGGCTGTGACACACCTAATTCTACACCTTCATTCCTCTCACTGCAGGTCTCAGAGAGGACTGAAGGTCTAGTGGGGTTGGAAATCTCAGCTGATGAGGAGCAAGGAGAGATCCTCTTTGTTCTTTGGTGTGGGTCTTTTAGATACGCTTGCCAACGAACTGCATGGCAGGTCAACATATGTCTGGTCAAGCATGTGGTACCCAAGCGGGAGATGTTTTGGCCACGCGAGATACGCTTGAGACATATGTTGCAAATAGCAGCGGTGCGATCTGATGCACTCGCCTCAAAAAAGGCCCACACCAAAGAACTTTTTGAATAACGCGCAGAGACTGCAGCGCCCTGCACATGTGGAGCTTTGGGGTGTGATGCAGTCAATGTGCTGCCCTTAGGCTGGCCCCTGGAGGGCATCCTGCCTCGTTGGTGATGTGCTGCCGCCTCCTCCTCCTCCTCCTCCTCCTCCTCCTCCTCCTCCTCTCTCCTATCAGGCACCCACGTTGAGTCAGTGACCTCATCATCCCCTCCCTCCTCATCACTGGAGCAAACCTGGCAGTATGCTGCAGCAGGGGGAGCATGACTGCCAGATTGCTGTCCTTCTTGGGCACCCCCTCTGTCCGCGCTCATGTTACTGCCTTCATCGAGCTCAGTATCGTCATCAGAGCCTTCCAAACGCTGGACATCCTCCTGGAGCATGTACCCAACACTGTGGTCAAATAGTTTGAGGGAATCCTCATGAGGACATGGTGGAGCTAGGGAAGGAGTCACTGATGACATTGAGCTGAGGGAAGAGGCCGCTGCTTTGCCAGACAAAGCACCCTGGGCATGGGTGAGAGAGGATGAGGAGGATGAGGACGGCTTGGTCATCCACTCGACCAAGTCTTCCGCATGTTGCGGCTCAACACGGCCAGCTGCCGAAAAAAAGGCCAAGCGTGTCCCATGGCCACGTGCTGATGAGGATGCACCATCTCCACGACCAGCACTAGACACAGAGCCTGCTTGCCCTCTCTTATTGGCTTGTGACTGTCTGCCTCTCCTTCTTGGCCTTCCAGACATACTAATGGCCTGTAGCTGCACTAAGCTGGGATAGAACACCTGTAATTTTCTTCAAGTAGCTTTATATACTGTAACCAGACAAGCCTGCCTGTCAGTAGGAAGATAACAGGAACGGATCTAGCTGAACACTGTGAGCAGGACGCACTGTACTAAATGTAAATAGTCTAGCTGCCTGACCGTGGTACTAATAGGATCAAATAGAACACCTGTAATTTTCTTCAGGTAGCTTTATATACTGTAACCAGACAAGCCTGCCTGTCAGTAGGAAGATAACAGGAACGGATCTAGCTGAACACTGTGAGCAGGACGCACTGTACTAAATGTAAATAGTCTAGCTGCCTGACCGTGGTACTAATAGGATCAAATAGAACACCTGTAATTTTCTTCAGGTAGCTTTATATACTGTAACCAGACAAGCCTGCCTGTCAGTAGGAAGATAACAGGAACGGATCTAGCTGTACACTGTGAGCAGGACGCACTGTACTAAATGTAAATAGTCTAGCTGCCTGACCGTGGTACTAATAGGATCAAATAGAACACCTGTAATTTTCTTCAGGTAGCTTTATATACTGTAACCAGACAAGCCTGCCTGTCAGTAGGAAGATAACAGGAACGGATCTAGCTGAACACTGTGAGCAGGACGCACTGTACTAAATGTAAATAGTCTAGCTGCCTGACCGTGGTACTAATAGGATCAAATAGAACACCTGTAATTTTCTTCAGGTAGCTTTATATACTGTAACCAGACAAGCCTGCCTGTCAGTAGGAATTTAACAGGAACGGATCTAGCTGAACACTGTGAGCAGGACGCACTGCACTAAATGTAAATAGTCTAGAAGATAACAGGAACGGATCTAGCTGAACACTGTGAGCAGGACGCACTGCACTAAATGTAAATAGTCTAGAAGATAACAGGAACGGATCTAGCTGAACACTGTGAGCAGGACGCACTGCACTAAATGTAAATAGTCTAGAAGATAACAGGAACGGATCTAGCTGAACACTGTGAGCAGGACGCACTGCACTAAATGTAAATAGCAGGAACGGATCTAGCTGAACACTGTGAGCAGGACGCACTGCACTAAATGTAAATAGTCTAGAAGATAACAGGAACGGATCTAGCTGAACACTGTGAGCAGGACGCACTGCACTAAATGTAAATAGTCTAGAAGATAACAGGAATGGATCTAGCTGAACACTGTGAGCAGGACGCACTGCACTAAATGTAAATAGCAGGAACGGATCTAGCTGAACACTGTGAGCAGGACGCACTGCACTAAATGTAAATAGTCTAGAAGATAACAGGAACGGATCTAGCTGAACACTGTGAGCAGGACGCACTGCACTAAATGTAAATAGCAGGAACGGCTCTACCTGAACACTGTGAGCAGGACGCACTGCACTAAATGTAAATAGCAGGAACGGATCTAGCTGAACACTGTGAGCAGGACGCACTGCACTAAATGTAAATAGCAGGAACGGATCTAGCTGAACACTGTGAGCAGGACGCACTGCACTAAATGTAAATAGCAGGAACGGATCTAGCTGAACACTGTGAGCAGGATGCACTGCACTAAATGTAAATAGCAGGAACGGATCTAGCTGAACACTGTGAGCAGGACGCACTGCACTAAATGTAAATAGCAGGAACGGATCTAGCTGAACACTGTGAGCAGGACGCACTGCACTAAATGTAAATAGCAGGAACGGATCTAGCTGAACACTGTGAGCAGGACGCACTGCACTAAATGTAAATAGCAGGAACGGATCTAGCTGAACACTGTGAGCAGGACGCACTGCACTAAATGTAAATTGCAGGAACGGATCTAGCTGAACACTGTGAGCAGGACGCACTGCACTAAATGTAAATCGTCTAGAAGATAACAGGAACGGATCTAGCTGAACACTGTGAGCAGGACGCACTGCACTAAATGTAAATAGCAGGAACGGATCTAGCTGAACACTGTGAGCAGGACGCACTGCATTAAATGTAAATAGTCTAGATAGAAGATAACAGGAACGGATCTAGCTAAACTGAATACAGTGTATATATATATATGCAACACCTGGGATGCATATATATACACAATACACTGTAAGTGCAGCTAACTGACTGACTGTTCTGCCTAATCTATCTAACTCAAATCAAATGACACTGTCTCTCTCTCTCTCTATCTCTCAGCACACCGGAACACACACTACACAGGGCCGCCGTGCAGGCGGCCTTATATAGTGTGGGGTGTGTATTAAATCCCCTGAGCCATAATTGGCCAAAGCCACCCTGGCTTTGGCCAATTACAGCTCTCTCTACTGACGGCGCTGTGATTGGCCAAGCATGCGGGTCATAGTGCATGCTTGGCCAATCATCAGCCAGCAATGCACTGCGATGCCGCAGTGAATTATGGGCCGTGACGCGCCACACGAATTTAGCGCGAACGGCCCATAACGTTCGCAATTCGGCGAACGATCGAACAGCCGATGTTCGAGTCGAACATGGGTTCGACTCGAACACGAAGCTCATCCCTAGTCACCGCGTTCAGAACGATTGGATTTTCCGACAACTTTGTGCGACCGTGTGTATGCAAGACAAGTTTGAGCCAACATCCGTCGGAAAAAATGCATAGATTTTGTTGTCGGAGTGTCCAATCAATGTCCGATCATGTGTACAGGGCATAATAGTGTAAATTTGCTGTCCCCTCAAAATAACTCAACACACAGCCAATAATTTCTAAACTGCTGACAACAAAGGTGAGTACACACCTAAGTAAAAATGTCCAAATTGGGCCCAATTAGCCATTTTCCCTTCCCGGTGTCATGTGACTCATTAGTGTTATAAGGTCTTGTGTGTGAATGGGGAGCAGGTGTGTTAAATTTGGTGTTATCGCTTTCACTCTCTCATACTAGTCACTGGAAGTTTAACATGACACCTCATGGCAAAGAACTCTCTGAGGATCTGAAAAAGATGGCCTAGGCTATAAGAAGATTGCCAAGACCCTGAAACTGAGCTGCAGCACGGTGGCCAAGACCACACAGCGCTTTAACAGGAAAGGTTTCACTCAGAACAGGCCTCACAATGGTCGACCAAAGAAGATGAGTCATATCCAGAGGTTGTCTTTGGGAAATAGATGTATGAGTGCTGCCAGCATTGTTGCAGAGGTTGAAGGGGTGGGGGGTCAACCTCTCAGTGCCCAGAACATATGTCGCACACTGCATCAAATTGGTCTGCGTGGCTGTCATCCCAGAGGGAAGCCTCTTCTTCTGATGCACAGGAAAGCCTGCAAACAGTTTGCTGAAGACAAGCAGACTAAGAACATGGATTACTGGAACCATCTCCTGTGGTCTCATGAACCAAGATAAACTTATTTGGTTCAGATGGTGTCAAGCGTGTGAGGCGGCAACCAGGTTAAGAGTACAAAGACGAGTGTGTCTTGCCTACAGTCAAACATGGTGGTGGGAGTGTCATGGTCTGGGGCTGCATGAGTACTGCCTGTACCGGGGAGCTACAGTTCATTGATAGAACCATGAATGCCAACATGTACTGCGACATACTGAAGCAGAGCATGATCCCCTCCCTTCAGAGACTGGGTCACAGGGCAGTATTACAACATGATAACGACCCCAAGCACACCTCCAAGACAACCACTGCCTTGCTAAAGAAGCTGAGGGTAAAGGTGATGGACTGGCCAAGCATGTCTCCAGACCTAAACCCTATTGAGCACCTGTGTGGCATCCTCAAATGGAAGGTGGAGGAGCGCAAGGCCTCTAAGATCCACCAATTCTGTGATGCTATCATGGAGGCGTGGAAGAGGACTCCAGTGGCAACCTGTGAAGCTCTGGTCAACTCCATGCTCAAGAGGGTTAAGGCAGTGCTGGAAAATAATGGTGGCCACACAAAATATTGACACTTTGGGCCCAATTTGGACATTTTCACTCAGGGAGGTACTCACATTTGTTGCCAGCGGTTTAGACATAAGTTAGTGTGTGTTGAGTTATTTTGAGGGAACAGCAAATTTAAACTGTCATACAAGCTGTACACTCACTACGTTACATTGCAGCAAAGTGTGATTTCTTCAGTGTTGTCACATGAAAAGATATAATAAAATATATACAAAAATGTGAGGGGTATACTCACTTTTGTGAGATACACACACACACGCACACACACACACACACACACATATATATATATATATATATATATATATATATATATATATATAAAACATTACGTTGTCAGTTTATTAGCAGGTGGACACTTGGTGTGTGTGTGTGTATATATATATATATATATTTTTTTTTTTTTTTTTTTTTTCAAAGAGGCCTTTTACCCTCTGTAATGCACAATACTTTCTGTAGGTACAAGGTTATATGAGCAAGCTGCTGAACTAGAATTTTACCTATACAAGTCATTTATATTCTGTATGTTTCAATTATCTTTTTTTAGATATTCTATAGGTAATTTAAAGGATTAAGTGTAGAATCACTGTAAATGGGATGCATTTCTCATATATATTTATGTATAGCCCAAAAAGCAAGCGATAAAAGAAGACTTGAAATATAACACGTTAATGATGTAACTATTTCAACTTTTGTTTTTTCTCTTTTGTCTGAAATATGAGTTGGGGTGAGGTGATGCAAAAAGGATATTGGATTTATTTGAAGCGACTGCAAATTTGTTTTACCCGTGCTCTTAGTTTCAGCACAAGTAGTTAAAGTGGTTGTAAACCCACAATAAAGAAAGAAAAAAAAAAACATGCAAGACAAAGGCATAATGAGCTAGTATGCATAGCATACTAGCTCATTATGAAATACTCACTATACTCATTATGAAATACTCACCTTTGATCAAATCCCCTGTAGAAGTGCCCGTACACCGCTCTGGCCGGCGACATCGCTCCTGCAGTTACTTCCGGGCGCCAGCGATGTGATTGGCTGTAGCCGTGATGACATCACTCCTGCCATGAGCGCGGGAGCCGCCAGTATTGGTACACTAGCTGAAGCAAACACCACGAATATGCCATTGCTTCAGTGCCGATGACGTTGGCACATGCTGATACAGGGGATATCTCCTAAACCGTGCAGGTTTAGGAGATATACGAGGTAGCTACAGGTAAGCCTTATTATAGGCTTACCTGTAGTAAAAAGTGGTCTGTAAGGGTTTACAACCACTTTAAATTGTATACTGTGATGGGAAATTATGAAAGTGCAGTAAGGAGTTGCTTTAAAATGTCAGAAATATTAAATATATTTTATATAAAAAAAACTAAATGTTTAAAGAATAAGTTCACCTTTATCATAGGATCCCAGATGTCCAATCACATACCTCTGATTCTGACAAATCGGAACATAGACAATTCAGCCTGCCCACAGTCTGTGAAATGTTATATCCTTCTAAGGCCTTATACTTGAGTATGGGGACAGACTGCAAATTACTGCAGGAAATTCAGTATGGTGCTGTGAACACCAACGGTTTGCATGCAATCCTCTGTCTGACTTCATTGTTTTGTTTTTGTAATTTTATGGTTATGTAATATATTTTATTTTATTTATTTACTTTTTTGCTTTGTTGTTATCTTTGTAAGGTTTAAGGTTTTCTGAAAGGCACCTATAAATAAAATGTATTATTATTATTATTATTATTGATAATATAAAGGTCTTGTGAGCTACTGCTAGGATCCTCCCAATACGACATGTATATACAAGTATATTATATATGCATATAATAGTCAGCCGCTAACACTGCTCACAATGCCATACATGCAAAAATTATAACTCACCATATAGTGTCGCGTTAAACAAACACAAACATATATCCTTAAATATGATTAATAATAAATATCATGTATCATATAAATTCATGTCATACAATCCAATAAAGTGCTACAGTGCTCAAAAGTGCATAACATTCTATGTGCAAATCATGCTACATGGTGAAAGTCCATCATGTAGTGATAAACTGTATTCATGTATTACACGCTGACGAACCACCCCTGAGAGAAGGCTGCTTAGATTTCCCGGGTCTTCCTAGAGTGGTGTCCTCATAATAATGGAAAAAACAGACTGGATAGTGTACCGTTTATAAATTGCTTTATTAAAAAATCCCACAAATGGGTACTTACATGTGCAAGGTGCTTTCAGCGCACCAGACTATCGTTCCATTTCAGCGGTCTCCACTGCTAGCAAAGGCTGCTACTGCTCTTCGCATCCCCCTGAGGAAGACACATGATTCCCTGTGTCGACACATGTTGGGGAGGGGATAGGACAGCATTTGGGAAGCAGTAGCAGCCTTTGCTAGCAGCGGAGACAGCTGAAACGGAACGGCAGCCCCACGGGCACACACAATTCTGCCTGTAATAGTCTGGTGCGCTGCAAGCACCTTGCACATGTGAGTATCCATTTGTGGGATGTTTTAATAAACCAATTTTTAAATGGTATTACACTATCCAGTCTGTTTTTTCCATTATTATGAGGACACCACTCTAGGAGGACCCGGAACATCTAAGCAGCCTTCTCTCACAGAACCCAGGGGTGGTTCGTCAGAGTGTATTGACCAAACTTCATGGTGCAGTCACACGCCGTGAGCTGAGGGCATGCACAAAGGGGGGAGCACTGGAGTGTTGGCACTTTCTTTGAAGTTTGGAGCATCTTTCACAAGGATTATCTTTTGGCATATAGTTTATCACTACATGATGGACTTTTACTATGTAGCATGATTTGCACATAGAATGTTATGCACTTTTGGGCACTGTAGCACTTTGTTGGATTTTATGAAATTAATTTATATGATACATGATATTTATTATTAATCATATTTAAGGATATATGTTTATGTTTGTTTAGCATGACACTATATGGTGAGTTATTATTATTGTTTGCATGTAATCACTGAGTGTATGAATACATGCGAATGGTTGTGTCTATATGTGATTAGGCATGAATTACTGTGGACACTGTCAACCTTTCATTGGTTTTAATAGAGCTTCCTGCCTACATCTGTTCACATATACACCTCTCCTGTTGGAATTCCTAGTCTGGCCCTAATCACAAGTATCAATAGAACCCAAGTGTCCAGCAAGCCTTTGTAATGCAGAGCATACATAGGTTCTGACTATATAGTGTATGGCAGTGCTTCTAGATGCCCTGGTGTCCCATTTACTCCACGTGCATTGGGCTATATTAGACTGCATTGCACACTGCAGGCCAATGCAATACCAAACCAAAAGCCATTGCTTTTAACAGGTTCAGTTGACATCAACATAATTCTGGGTCAATAATGGAGCTTGCTGCGTTAAATGCACTGCAACATGTCAAAGTGTGCTGCACCACACATTAAAATAAAAAAGAGTTTTGGCTCCTGGTGTGGACAAATTGCACATCAATGCAATGGAATGAATTACAAAAAGGATCCCAAAGCACGTCACCTCAAGTTCATTTAGTATGCATCAACCTGCACAAATACAATGAAAGTTGTGTGAATCCACCCTAAATGTGTCTAATTCCATGGCTAGAACAAGTACATGGGCTGACAGCAAAGTAGTATTTAGAATGCAGCAGGATGGAACAATGTGCAAACTATGGGAAGGCAGGAAAACCATTATTTTCCAACATGGGAGGTGTATAATTGCCTTTACAAATTATTATCCATGTGCTGAGCACCACCTTCTGTAGATGAAGTATATGTAAACCCTCACTTGAAGCACCTTCTAGTGTGCTAGAAGTGTATTTAGATTTTTTGTGTTTAGTGTAGGTAAATTTGTGCAGGCTTGGTTTGTCTGTGTTTTTCCTGGGTTGGGCAGAGATCCAGGGAGAGCTGGATGACTCACAGGCAGCATCACTGAGACCTCCCCCCTGCTTCTCAAACTTGCTGGAAACTTCCAGAAGAATGGGAAGGTAAGGTGGAGCTGTTTGGAGTATCCTGAGGGCCCTGACCGATCCCCAATCTGGGTTGGCAGGGGGCAGGCCCCCTCAAATACTGTGGGTCAGCCTAGCTGGGGAGGAGTATGTTCAGCTGGAAGCTGGAGATGGAGTGTTAGGCTGTCAGTGGCCTTTGAGGGAGCTCCCTAGTCTGGGGGGGGGTGACCTTGGGCCTGGGTTTGAATGCAGAGAGGAGCCTCTTCAAGACACACAGAGGTGTCCTGGCCAGAAGGCACGGGAGCAAGGAGAGGGCAGCGGGAGAACACAGCCAGGCAAGTCTCTAGGAGGACAAGGTACAGCCAAGAGGGCTGATGATTGATACACAGTCAGGGGGACTGGGAGACGCTCCAGAGAGGACTGGGATGGAGCAGTCTGGGATGGGTGCAGAGCCAGTCAGGAGGACAGTGGTGGCACAGACAGTGGAAAGGGAAAGCTGCAGCCATGAGGAAGAAGTGGTACTGGGAGCAGTAGCTACAGTAGCTACAGATAGGACAGCTAGCACTAAAGACTTCCATTTTGCTACACCATAGGGGCCTGTGGTCCCTGCCTGCAAAGGACATTCATCCAGACCCAGCTGAGATTATGCTGAGTCTGAAACCTGTGCTAAGTTGAAGAGGAGAGAATGTATATACTGGAATGTATATAGTTCAAGTCCCTACAGAGTTTCATCGATCAAATGGGCATCCCATATTGACCCTTCCCCATCCAAGTTAATTTCCCCATAATAAAAAAAAAAAAAAAACAAAGCTACAAGGACTGCTTCTTGTCTCTGAGTGACTGGAAATTTGTGTGCTTGGTTGTGCAGGGTGGGAGACAGCCACATTCACCAGTGCCCCCTATGGGGGTAGCGCTACAGAAATCAAAGGCAAAATATTTATGCATAGATATAAAAAGAAACTATAAACACTTTTTCCCCTTTTTTATAAGTGATCACATGCCTTCTGTTCTCAGCTGCTTAAGAGCTGAGGAAGGAGAAACAGCAGCACACTAAACTTCCCAGTGAAAGGCTATGCAGGGTGGGGGGCGTGTGAGGACAAGTCTGATCATTGGAGGAGAGCAGGCTGAGTTCCCAGCACAGATAGAGACCTTAAATAAAATATCAGCACACATTAGGAGTCTATATCATATACAATCCCCAGCTAGCAACACAAACATATCATTTAAAAAAAACATTTTTTTTTTAAATATTTTATATCGCTAGAGACCTGAACATGCTGTGCTCTCATGTCCAGTGTTGGCAGGAAAGCAGTGGGACTGGCAGGAACCCTAGGAATTTCACAAAAAGAAATCAATACAAAGAGAAGTGGAGCCTTTCTCATACAAGTACATGATACACAGAATAAAAATAAATTGAGTGAACATTTACAGCCTTATTCTGAAAAGAGTGCCACTGTTAAAGTACACTAAACCATAGTCACCATGCAGAATGTATCTTGTCCTGATCTGATTTCAGCTGAGGAAACACTTATTGCTATGAGTTACAGAAAGTATGCCATCCGAAAGGGTTCATTTATTGAATTCCTTGAACTTAAGTGTTTGTAAACCCTAAATATAACATTTCCTATTTGCTCCTTTTTGTCTCCTAAATATGCCATTGAAAGTGTTGTTCCATTGAAAAAAGACATCTGTTCAATGAGCACACAAAAATACTTGTTCATCATGCCAGTGAACTGATAACTTCACGAGTTCGCTACCTGTGCTGCAATCGTTATCAGTTAGCACTGAGCCCAATTTTCTCTGGGGACTATAGATCACCTCCCCTGATGCTATAGAGAAGATGAAAAGGGGAGATGTTATGTAGTTTTGTCCTAGGGTGAGAGCACTGTGTCTCAATAAATACAGCACATTGAGTGAGCATTGTCACCCTTGAGCAGAAAGTGTGTTATTGGCAGAATAAAAACAAGCATAAAGAAGAACAATAATGCAACCACATATAAGGGCTGAGAAGATGAAATACGTTAGATTTTTTTTCTTGGGTTCAGATACCAAGTTACCAAGGCCAACTGCAAAACTGTACCCATATAAATGAAGATAATATGATAGATGGTATTCATAAGTGTAATCTATCCTAAGATTAAGATGTGTTATAGTGATGTTCTAGCCCAACTTGTTTTGGATAGGGTAGAGGAAGGGCAGAACGTGTCTCAGGTTTTTACTGCTTTATCCCTATTGGGGAGATTTTCTCTCACCTCCTCTAATAGTAATAGGTATATCGTAAACAGAAAAAGAAGATAAATCTCAGCAGAGATACAAACAACAATAAAAACCTTGCAGAGGTTCAAAACATTTGTTGGTTCAAACATTCCAGTGTATTCACCGATGTGAACAGAGTCTTTGAGTTTAAAAACGGAGATAACATCAATCATTTTGAGTGCAGTTCCCCAGACATTTGTCAAGACCATACATGCAAGCATGAATAGGGCTTTCTAGACAAAATTTAAAAAAAAATATTTTGGCTGGAGATCCACTTTAGGTCTCCTTACCACATCAGGTGTCAGTTTATGAAATTTCAAGCTCATGTGACTTAGAGAGTAAGGTGGAGCTCTCTTGACTTCCATCACCCAATCATGTGCAGTCAAAATGTTTTTTTTTTTCTTGCACATGCTTGGATAATCTTTGCAATTATAATTTTCATCACATTGACTAATCTAAGATAACATTTCATTGCAAAGTGAAAATTTCCCCTTTCAAAAGAAACAACTCATTTGACTTAAATAAATTAACCCGATTATCTCTAAGAATTTGGTAGTATTTCATGCACCATTTAATGAATGCATGTTTAGTTAGTAGTAACATATGTTCCTAGAATTTAAATTGTTGGCATTAGGCAAGCAGTGCAGACAAAGTTTGTGGATTGCTGAGGAATTGGGTACCTAGGTAGCAAACAATACATGATACATGGCCTCTGAGTCTATTACCAGGAGAGGCTCAGACTGGGCTGAGTAGATGACTCATGGCTGCTTGTGTCACAACGCATTCCACCTCAGGATTAATGGTTAATGTATTACATCTGGAGGATGACAGCACAGAATCAAAACCTGGCTATACACTAGTAGAAGTTTGTGCAAAATGTTTTGCTTTAAGATTTCTTATGGAGGTAAAACACATCAGATGGATCTCAATTTTGCCTAGGGCTAACAACTTTTGAAAATTAAAGCATTTGTAAACACATTTCATATTTCTGATATGTGCCTGGTGTAGCATGAACTTGTATGAAAAAGTATCCCGTTCTCTTTGTATTGCCTCCTTTGGGTGAACATCCTGGTGTTCCTGCCAATCTCTCTGCTTTCCTATTAAAAACTGAGCACATTAAGCAGGCAGTGGTGGCTGGTGCTCAAATTTTTTTTGGGGGGGCGCAAACAAACTGAAAAATTCTGAAAAAACCCCCATCAATTGCAGCCTCACTATGCCATCAAACGCCGCCACTGTACCATCAAACGCAGCCACTGTGCCATCAAACGCAGCCACTGTGCCATCAAACGCAGCCACTGTGCCATCAAACGCAGCCACTGTGCCCATCAAACACAGCCACTGTGCCATATCAAATGCAGCCTCACTGTGCCCCATCAAATGCTCCCACTGTGCCCCATCAAACGTAGCTACTGTGCCATATCAAATGCTGCTAGTGTGCTGTCTGTACTTACCCTGTCTCGGTGGCGGTGGGACAGCTCCGCAATGTCTTCTCCCATTCTCTCTTCCCATCCTCTGCTATGATTGGATGCCTGTCGTTTCAGCCAATCAGGTGACGGGTAACAGATCTGAGCACCTGATTGGTGGAGAAGCAGTTTAGTGTTAGGAAAGCGAATATTCATTTGCTTTTCTAACACAGCTGAGTGACCTGTGAGCACCCAGCATGGCGCTCGCAGGTCACCTTTTTAGAAGCCTATTAGAGCCTATGGCTCTAATCAGGTGCTTAAAAAACCCTGCTGCTGTGTTTCAGGCACCCGGCACCCAAAAAGGGGCCAGGCGCCTGAATAGGGGGTGGCAGTGGTGGCCATAGATTGATTAATATATAGATTCATTGCACTGGGTGGCTGGAGAGAGGGGGCCATGCCAGTGCGCCCTTATGAACGCACCCCCACTGTAAGCAGTAGAACACACAGTGGTCAGTTCTTTAGCTGTGCTGGGAGCTCAGCCTGCTCTCCTCCAATGATCAGACTTCTCTTGACACACCCTTCAGCCTTTCACTGGGAAGCTCAGTGTCCTGCTGTTTCTCCTCCCCCACCTCTTATGCAGCTGAGAGCAGAGGGAATGTGATCACTTTTTAAAAAAGGGGAAAAAAGGTATTTATAATGTTGTTTATTTTATTTTTTTTATATCTATACACAAATGTTTTGCCTAAAGGCTACATTATTTTATCTCAAGTTGTTCTGATTCCGGACTTTTTCCACAGTACTGAACAGCGTTGTCCTGGCATAGACAACCTAACCTTATCCCTTTGCAACAGTGAAATGGGGTTGCAGCATCGTATCCTTTTCTATAAAAAGTTCACACCTGTCCAAGTTCTGCTATGTGCAACTTAAGGTTGCAATAAATGACAAATGGAGAGGCTTCCTGTTCATGGTAATGCTAAGGATAAAAAGTACCTACAGATTGGTTGATGGAACTAGCTTGGTGTACTTCCTTCACTCTTCAGACAATAGAAGCTGTCTGGTAGTGCAGCTTTTCTGGTAGTATTAGTAAAGCTTTATAAAGAAAGCCTGGAGCAGTAGAAAATAAATCTTAGGCGCAGAGCATGCATGACGAGGGGAGCAGTGTGTGAATGAATAGAAGGGTGGTACTATGGAGCCAAGGAGGAGGGGCTGGAAGAGGTATTAAATTGAGGCCTCGCCTCTGGATGGATCACCAGAGTGTGGGGGAAAGTTCACAGGCAGCAGCATGGCAGAGGTGGAGAGATTGTTAGCTCAGTTCCTGGAGGAGGTGGCGGTGCGGGGTACGACATGGCTCCAGGACACTTTAGGGTCCGCAATCAGGCGCCTAGAGACTGAGGCAAGTGGGAGCGGGAGGTGCGGCACCCGGGCGCGGAGGTCATGGCCGCCGGAGCGGTTCTCTCCGGAGCATCAGGCGGGATCACAGCGGCAGCCGGGAAGTCAAAATAATGGACACCCGGCGGCCCACCGGCAAAACAGGCGACGGGGGTGGTCAGCGGTAGTCCAGTTAGGACACCCACCGGACGGAAGAGACCGTATCAGGGTCGGCAGGAAGGCCTGGTAGCAGCAGAGCGGCCTACTAGGAGAGATGCGAAGAGCGCGAGCCCTGCCCCCAGGATGACATCTATGGACACAGGAACAACGGAGCGAAGGGCTCCTGGAGGGATCCCCAGGCCTTCTAATGCCTCGGCAGGGGATCAGAGGAGGATGGATCGAGGAAGGCCTGGGATGGCACCGGAGAGAGATGAAGAGGTCAGAACTGAGGTATCCTACACCGGTCCTGGCAAGGCAGTGCGGAAGTCGGCAAGCGGTTTCACTGCGCGGAGGCGGCTATCTACAGCTCCAGCGGCGGCCACAGCGGACAGGCCAGCTGGGCCTTCATCAGAGTAGGAGGAAGATGCAGGTCGGTGTTTGCCAAGTGAAGTGACCGGGTCGGAAGAGGAGGCGGCTCCCCTTTCCAGGAGAACAGCTGCAGGGGAGATCAGACGGTCGGCTTATGGGGCAACGCCTGTGCAGCCCAGTAAGTCACCTTTAATTGTAAATGATGTGGGATTGCCTAGTGATATAGGGCGAGGGGGCAGGTTGGATGTTTCTGTTCCTAATGCGGGGTTAGCGGAACTGGTGCAGAAGTTTGAAAATGCAGAAAGGGCCTCCGCGGGGCCGGTGTCAGCCTGGGTTCCGCTGGTGTGGGGTACCGGGGAAGTCGGTACGGCGGGGGAAGGGCAGTGGCGCCGACGGTTACAGCCGCAGTTGCTTTGCCCACTTCGGAGTCGACGGCGAGTAGTGTGCCGCATGAGTTGGAAAAGGCAGCGGTGTCGGGGGAGGCTGCAGTATGGCAGGATGTAATCAGGTTAGATGATGCAGCCAAGTGTGAAGTTTATGTTTGCTATGAAGGGCCATTAGGAGCTCACCTGAAACAGGAGGTTAAAGAAAAACTGCGGAAGGGTGAGTATGTGGAGATATTTTCGCTGCTGCTGTTGGAAAAGTTCAATTTGAAGTTTCAATTTAGGGTAAAACCAGACAGTTCTAAGAAGGAGGATGAGGAAAAGAGGAGGTACCGGTTGATCCCAAGAACATTTGCCAGCTGGTTACAAGCGTTTGCCATCATGGCAAGTGTAATTGGGGAAAAGAGCCCCGAATACTGTTTGGCGCTCTTTTGTTATCAAGATTCGATAGGGGAGGCTGAAGTATGACGAACAGTTCCGTCAGCGGAGAGCAGTACGGCCGGCACTACGTTGGGACCACAAAGACATCAGCTTGTGGATGCACCTGATGACGACTGCGCGGGCACCTAACCAGTTTTTTCCAGGGGGGCAGGTGGACCTTCAGCCCAGGGACATTTGGCCGGAAACAAAAAGGGGGTTTGTTGGCAATACAATAAAGGGACCTGCAAGTTCGGCACTACATGTAGGGACAAGCACGAGTGTTCAGGGTGCGGTGGATCTCATCCAGTGTCCAGATGCTTTAAACAA
Source organism: Aquarana catesbeiana (assembly GCF_042186555.1). Classification (NCBI taxonomy): domain Eukaryota; kingdom Metazoa; phylum Chordata; class Amphibia; order Anura; family Ranidae; genus Aquarana; species Aquarana catesbeiana. The sequence continues at coordinate 253,231,302 of NC_133329.1, forward strand.
GGAAAAGGCCATCCCGGGGAGGCTGGGAGCAAGAGGGAAGACCCCAGTGATGGTGGAAAGGATGCAGCTGTTTCCCAGTAGGTATCCTGACAAAAGAGCGGTGCGATTGTTTGAGGAGGGTTTCACGGTAGGTTTTAGGATCCCCTGTACGCTAGCTGTTGCTCCCCCTGTGTCTCCCAATTTGAGGTCAGCATTGCAACATCTGGAGGTAGTTTTGGAGAAACTAAAGAAGGAGGTTGCATCGGGGAGAATGGTGGGTCCCTTCTCAGTGGCGCCTGTTGCCGATTTGGTAGTGCCAAAAAAGGAGCCAAACAAATTTAGGCTCATTCACCACATGTCCTTTCCAAAGGGTGGGTCGGTGAATGATGCCATAGATCAGGAGGCGTGCTTGGTGACGTATACATCATTCGATGCCGCAGTGGGGTGGGTGCGTCATTACGGAAAAGGAGCCTTGATGTTGAAGGCAGATTTGGAATCAGCTTTCCGGCTAATGCCAGTTCACCCGGACAGTTTTAGGTTGCCGGGGTGTCATTGGAACAATGAATTTTACGTTGACCAATGCCTACCGATGGGTTGCTCCATATCTTGTGCGATATTTGAGCAATTCAGCTCTTTTGTTGAATGGGTAGTGCGGGATGTGTCGGGTGTGAATTCAGTGATTCATTACCTGGACGATTTCCTGTGTATGGGCCCGGCTTCTTCCAGAATCTGTGCAATGCTTTTGGCCACTTTGGAGCACAACGTGGACAGGTTTTGCATTCCGCTGGCAGCTGAAAAGACGGAGGGACCTGGTACGGTCATCGCGTTTTTGGGCATTGTCCTGGATTCGGATGCCATGGAATGCAGGTTGCCGTAGGACAAGTTAGCGGATTTAAAAAAAAGGAAATTGCAGGTTTGATTGGCTTGCGCAAGGTGCAGCTACGAACACTGCAATCGGTGTTAGGAAAGCTTAACTTTGTGTGCCGCATTTTACCAATGGGGCGGGTGTTTAGTCGTCGGCTGGCGGCAAGCAGGAGCGGGATCAAGTCCCCAAGGCACTTTGTGCGCTTGGTTAAAACGCACAGGGAGGACTTGAGGGTGTGGCATACCTTTTTGGAGTTGTTTAACAGTCGGGCGCTTTGGATGTCGGGGCCTGTCAGCAATTTTGACCTGGAACTGTTCACAGATGCCGCAGGGTCCACAGGTTTGGGGGCCTTCTTCCAGGGACAGTGGAGTGCAGGTCCTTGGCCACAGTCATGGATAAAGGAGGGATTCACAAAAAATCTAGTGCTGCTGGAATTGTTTCCGGTGGTGCTGGCGGTGGAACTGTGGGGAGCATCAGGGATCTGAAGGTGCGTTTCCATGGGGACAATATGGGAGTGGTGTAGGTAATCAATAAAATTACGGCATCTTCTCCGCCGGTTATTAGGTTGCTGCAGCATTTAGTTTTGAGATGTTTGCAACTGAATGTGTTCATTCATGTTGTACACTTACCAGGCATAGAAAATGTTATAGCTGATGCGTTATCTCGCTTCCAGTGGGACAGGTTCCGAGAGTTGGCGCCGGATGCGGAGCAGCAGGGGGTGCCTTGTCCCAAATGGTTGTGGGGGATAGCATTGGCCTCGTCGCAGGATGGATAAAGAAGTCGGTAAGTGGGGCTACATGGTCGGCATACACGAAGGTTTGGCAGGAGTGGCTTGCGTTTGTTCAAGGGGTGGGTGAAGACCCGAATGGACAGGAGGTGCAGCTTCTCGTGCTTTACTACATTGCCAGAAAAATGGAAGAGGGGGTGTTTGCGTCGGTTGTAAATGCGCAGCTGGCGGGGGTTGGCTTTCCTGTTTAAATTGCAAGGGCAACCCGATTTCACTAAAGATTTCTGGGTCCGTCAGGCGATAAAATTTACAGGCGATCGGTGGTCTGGAAGGATACCAGGAGACCAGTAACATTTGAAATTATGCTGGGTATGGTAGCACGGTTGGGGTGTGTGTGTTCCTCGGTTTATGAAGTTACTTTGTTTAAAGTGGCGTTTTTGTTGGCGTTTCTTGGGGCTTTTAGGATAGGAGAATTGGTTAGTCCTTCTAGGAAAGTGCATGGGGGACTGGGGTGGTAGAAGGTGACGTGTGGAGACGAAGGGTTGATGTTGTGGTTACGGAGGTCTAAGACGGACCAAGTGGGAAAAGGTAGGTTGGTACAGGTGTATCCAGTCACAGGATCGCCTCTGTGCCCGGTAGGGGCAGTTAGGGAATTTTTGGTAATTCGTCCGGTGGTACAGGGCTCATTTTTGGTGAATTTAGATGGAACCCCTTTGTCTCACTTCCAATTTATGGCAGTTTTTAAGAAATGCCTCAGGGTATTGGGGTTGGAGAATAAGGATTTTTCCTCTCATTCCTTTCGGATAGGGGCCGCTACTGAGGCAGCCAGAAATGGGATGGAGGTAGAGGCGGTTAAACAAATTGGGCGGTGGGAATCTAGCAGGTTCCGGTCCTATGTTCGGCCACATTTGGTTGTGGAGCTGTAAGGTAGAATGTGGGTAGTTAATCTTCAGTTTATCTCTTTGGTGTAGAATATGAGTGGTCATGGTATGGTGTTTTGTTTTCTTCTAATTTCAGGTTCGGTTGCAGGACTGGTCTGGATAATGGGCCACTCCTACATGTGTTGGGGGGCCCGGAGGGGGGACGTTCGATATGAGGGCAGGCAGTTGGGTTTTGATAGGCGGGAGGTTTGTATTAGGTGGTTGGGTATCCCAGGTATGTTGTGGGGTAGGTTGGTCTCGGAAGTGCATCGCTATGCACAAAGAGACAGGCCGCCTGATGTTTTAGTCGTGCACGTAGGCGGCAATGATTTAGGAATCAGATCCATGGTTGACATCACGTGGGACATCAAATTTGATGTGTGGCATTTAATGGAGGAATTTCCTGAGATGATCATTGTTTGGTCGGACATAGTTTCTCATACAACATGGAGAATGGTCAGGTCGGTAGAGGGTGTTAACAGGGCCTGGAGGAAGATAAACAGGGAGGTGAGCAAGTTTGTGGTGCGGATTGGGGGGTTGGCTGTTCGGCACTTGGAGTTGGAGTTTGAGACTTGGAGATATTTGAGGAAAGATGGGGTGCATTTGAATGATGTGGCAATAGATATGTGGGTGTTAGGCTTACAGGACGGAATTCAGAGAGCACTTCGGGTGTGGAGGGGCACTCAAGGTTAAGGTGTTTACTCTTGGGTGCTGTGGCGGGCATTGGTCTGTGCAGGGGAAGGAAGATGGCAGAAGTAAGAGTTCGGGATCTATCGCTGGTATTGATCCTGATGGTGGTTTCCGGTTAACGGGGGTTAGCTGGGAAGTGATAATGGGGGCAATGGCATTGGTAGTCTCTGAGCCAGCTTGTCGGCTTGAGGCCTATTTAATACACTCGATAGGGACTGCAGTGTAATATTGTTATGGTTACAGATGGTTACAAGGTCCTGCTCAGACCAACGCTAGACAGATTTATGCGGTTGAATAACAGATCTTTTTTCTGATATGTTTTATGTTAATTTGAAGGTTATATATATTTGTTAAATAAAGTAGGCTGCTACTGCCTTTTGCTACTCCAACTTTGGTGTGGTCTTGATTATTAAGAGTAAGAATACAAGGTTGGAGTTATGTAATAAGGTGATAAGCACATCTGTTATCCAACAGTCAAGAGAGCCTGGAGCAGTAGAATAGAATTCTTAGGTGCAGGGCGTGCATGACGGGGGAGCAGTGTGTAAATGGGTAGAAGGGTGGTACTATGGAGCAGAGGGGGAGAGGCTGGAAGAGGTATTAAATTGAGGCCCTGCCTCTGGATGGATCACCAGAGCGTGGGGGAAAGTTCCCGCCCACCCTCCCTAAGGTTGTTCAAATGTATATTGGTCAGTTTGTTGTTTTAATCTTTTTTGGACAGGTCTGGATGATGGGATGTCGTGGCAGCGGCGGGCATTGGTCTGTGCAGGGGAAGGAAGATGGCAGAAGTAAGAGTTCGGGATCTATCCATGGTATGGATCCTGATGGTGGTTTCCGGTTAACGGAGGTTAGCCGGGAAGTGATAATGGGGGCACTGCGGTCATTGGTAGTCTCTGAGCCAGCTTGTCGGCTTGAGGCCTATTTAATACATAGGGACCACAGTGTAATATTGTTATGGTTACAGATGGTTACGAGGTCCTGCTCAGACCAACGCTAGACAGATTTATGGGGTTGAATAACAGATGTTTTTTCTGATATGTTTTATGTTAATTTGAAGGTTATATATATTTGTTAAATAAAGTAGGCTGCTACGGCCTTTTGTTACTTCAACTTTGGTGTGGTCTTGTTTATTAAGAGTAAGATTACAAGGTTGGGGTTATGTAATAAGGTGATAAGCACATCTGTTATCCAACAGTCAAGCTTTTCTAATACACTTCTGTGATAATGATTATTTATAATGTTAGTATATGCTTCTTATCATTCCCGAGGTTAACTTTCAATGGCTCAAACCTTACCCAGTTGGCCTTCATATCGGGGTAGGATTGGCTCATCTATAGCCATCCTTCATCACTACAGGTAATTAAATGTCAGTTGGGACTTCAATGTTGTGTATGGTGGCAGTGGGTAAGAGAAAGCCATTAGGAAATATTAGACCTGAATTGATGTAAAGAGCAGCCCTGCTGTATAAACACACACAGCTGGTGTTTTATACCTGATAATACTTTGACAAGTTTGTAAACCTGATTATCTAGTAATATTTGCACTGATTTTTGACGTAATTGGCCATTTTGAAGTACCATTCTGAAGCCTTCGCTAAAAAACTGAACTGCTTGGCACAGAGCAGCCTACAGGTACTGTATTAGACAGTCTATTATACAGTATATTAGCAGACACACCAGCCAGTCAGACATATATCAGACGCACTAGACTGCTAGGTCAGGCCTATAGGAATTAAAACAACTCTGTTGCTAATCTGAAAGTGTGAAAAAAAGCTCTTCCTGCAAAGAAGATAGTAAATACCATTCCCAGTTCCCTGCTGCTCTCAGTGGTTCCTCTCGACAATCCCTAGGTCATCACAGGACACAGAAGTGTCAGTGAGAGGAAAGCCAGTGGCTGAATGAGTTGAGAATCTTCACTCAATAAATTGTGTGAATATTCAAATAACTATCCATTCATGTGAAAGGTGGTGCATCGCACTGTTTAATTTTAATCACAGAACTAATACAGTTGAATTCACCACATTGGCATTGCGGTGTTTCGCATTACAGTAAGTGACCAAATTTTTAAAATGCAATCCAGGGACACATTTTTTTTTTATTGACAAAATTTCCTTAAATTATATATGCAGTGTATGTGTTTATGGAATGATTGTATGATACAGTATATAGGTTATTTCTCACATTTCGTAAATGAGATTAAAAAAAAAAAGACACTTCTTACAATTTTTTTGGGATATGACTACCAAATATTCATTTTTTTGGTTCAAAAATAACAATATAAATTAACAATTCAGAACATTTTTTCCACAAAAATAGAGCTTTCATTTGGTGGCATTTAATTGCCACTGGGTTTTTTTTGCTAAACAAACGAAAAAAGACAGAAAATTTTGAACACAAAAAAGTTTTTCTTAGTTTCTGTTATAAAATTTTGTAAATAAGTAATTTTTCTCCTTCACTGATGTGCACTGATGAGGCTACACTGATGGGCAGTGATAGGTGGCACTGATCTGTGGCAATGATGGCCACAGATAGGTGGCACTGATATGCGGCAATGATGGGCGCTGATAGGCAGCAATGATGGGCACTGATAGGCAGCACTGATATGGGGCAATGATGGACACTGATAGGCAGAAATGATGGGCACTGATAGGTGGCACCGATAGGTGGCACTGATGGGCACAGATAGTTGGCACTGATGGGCACTGGTAGGCGGCACTGATGGGCACTGATAGGTGGCACTGATATGTGGCAATGATGGGCACTGGTAGGTGGCACTGCTGGGCACTGATAGGTGGCACTGATAGGTGGCACTGATTGGCACTGGTAGGCAGTACTGGTGGACACTAATAGGTGGCAACGATGGGTGGCACTGATGGGCACAGATAGTTGGCACTGATGGGCACTGGTAGGCGGCACTGATGGGCACTGATAGGTGGCACTGATATGTGGCAATGATGGGCACTGATAGGCGGCAATGCAGGGCACTGATAGGCAGCACTGATATGCGGCAATGATGGGCACTGATAGGTGGCAATGATGGGCCCTGATGAGGCTGTACTGATAGTGGGCACTAATAGCCAGTAATTATAGGCACTGATAGGCGGCAATGATGGGCCTTGATGAGGCTGCACTAATAGTGGGCACTAATAGGCAGTAATTATAGGCACTGATAGGTGGCAATGATGGGCCCTGATGAGGCTGCACTGATAGTGGGCACTAGTAGGCAGTAATTATAGGCACTGATAGGCGGCAATGATGGGCCTTAATAGGTGGCACTGACAGGCATTAAGGGGAACTGTGAGCTAATGGTGGTCTCTAAGGGAGGTGCTTCTGATCTAATGGTTGATCACCAACCATTAGATCAGCAGTCAGTACCCCCTTTTAGAGACCCCCATTAGCTCACAGTCCCCTTATATGAGTGCCCCACCACCTTCCTTAGAGACCTCCAGAGATCAGAAAGACCCCTCCCCTCTTATATCAGCACCCACTGCCCTCTTTAACACATTCATTCAGATTGCCTTACCAGTGGGACCCGGGAGCTACTGCAACCAAGGAGGGAAATGTCAGAGCCATGCTGGGGGGTGGAGCTGGGAGGTGGAGCCACTCTAGGGCTATTTACCTCCCACTATGTAGTGTGAATGGCAAAAAAAGCATGTCATTGGTTGCTAGGAGAGCAACTAATGACTGCAAATGAGATCATCGAGGCGGTGAGTGGGGGAGGCAGAGTGGAGCAGCCTGGAGTGTCAGGGGGAAAACCAGACAGGTGGCAACACTATCTGGGGACAAAACCGGGGACAGACTTGGTCTGAAGACAGTGTCCTCAGTCCGGGGACGTCTGGTCCACCTACATCACAGCCTTCTGTATTCAAAAAAAGTGGAAATAACTGGCAACGCAGCCTCAATTAGCTGTTTTAAAAAATGATCTACAAAGCACAAATCTATTGAGAACATGCTATAACTTCCAAGGATAGTTGCTTGTGTCACAATTAATTTTAACACAATTCACATGGCCACCATTATGCACCCACATGAAGTCTAAATGTTGTGTACTCTTCTTAAAAAAAAAACTGGAGAAACCCCTTTAAAGGTACTTTCAAGTGCTGTAAAAAATAACAAAAAAAAAACACTTTAATTTCCCCTTCCCCTAATGCCTAATCCAGGAAAGCAGCAGGATACATCTGGTATACATTTGCTTTTAACCACAGCCATATTCCACCTACATGCTGAATTTGCACTCCAACGTAGTCATATTCTCAATCATTTGTTCCTGTTAGGAATTTTGTAGATTTTCATATATCATATATCTTCTTTTCTATACTTGGAAAACAGCTAAAAACTCAGTAGGTAAAGCATACTTAACCTCCCTGGCGGTATGATTATTTCAGATTTTAGGTGCTGAAAGCGGTACAATTATTTTGCACAGAAATTTGGCGTTTCATATTGTAGGCCTGTAATTCTTAGGAATAGTTCACTTAAATCTGTCCAAACAAGAGTCTAGTAGACATCCCGGGTATGATAAAGTTTGAAAAACGAAATAAAAAATTATAATATAATAAATAACTATAAATAATTAAAACACATAATAATATAATAATAATAAAAATTATATAATAATGTAATCAAATCAAAAACACTGAAATTTGCACAGTTGCAGAATTTTAGCTTTTATTACTTTTAGTGTTTGATGACGGATCTCCCCACAAATCACTATCGCTCAATTCTGCAAGTGATTATAATTTATTATCGCTTTTTTCTAGCTGGTCTAAAACCACTTTTGATGTAAAGAGACAGTTTTGGTTGCTATGGACAATCTCCAGTTTCCTGGCAGAAAGAACAGTTTTATATATATAAAACTGCATGCAGGACACTGGACAGACCACTAGGGACAAAGGGGATGTGTAGTTATTTGATACAGTACTGTAATCAGTAAGATTACAGTATACTGTATCTATACTGTGTGTTTCACTTTTGAATTTACCGCCGAACTCCGTCCCCGTGCGTCGCAACGCTCGCAGGGAACGGAGCTCGGCACTGTGAATCGAGCGAGACACAGCGGCTCGCCGATCACAGCGGGGAGACATCGCAGGAACCAGGGGACAAGGTAAGTAATCTCTTCCTGGATCCTGCGATGCAAGCCCGAGTCTGGCTCGGGGATACCGCTTTTGGTATGTAAAATCCACCCCGAGCCAGACTCGGGAATACCGCCAGGGGGGTTAATGTCTGTTGCAAGATAACTGTTAACAAGTACAGGGCTAATTTTTTTTAATTTTTTTTTATACAAAATAGGAAAATATAGGCATATGGCAATTATTAAACGGAATGCATAACCTTTAAAATGTGTTTTTAGATAAGCAGATTAGATGAAGTAAATAGTTTTACCAGTGTTATTGTGATACAAACTTTTTTTTTTTTAATAACAAACATGTCACACTTGTATCCCTTGTCCTCCTCTTCTGGGGCCACCTGCTGGCACTCTCTGCTCCTCCTCTTCTCTGTGTGCCACCATAGGAAGCCACTTCCTATGGTGAAAAACATGCAGGCTTGATCCCAAGCCATGCTCTGTGTCTATTTACACACACAGTGTGGCTCAGCCCTGTCCCTTGCTCCCTCATCACCGGATTAGATTGACAACAGCTGAAGCCAATGGTTCCCAATGCTTTTACACTGTCCATTGAGGACTGAGAGAGAGCAGTGCTGCTGCTCTCAGGCACATCACTGGATCGAGATTGGGCTCAGGTAAGTATCTGGGGGTTGGGGAGGGGCTTACAATAAGTTTTTTTAACCTTACAGTGTTGCAAACCCTCACATATACCCAGTGAAGTGAACAGCCTCCGATGATACACAGAGATGAAAAAAATCCTCCTACATAAGTTTACATGTATATCTGCTGTCTTCAGCTTTCTATATTCTTTAGAAAGTGCACATTGTGTTAGAAAATCTTCTTCCTGTTTCAGCAGTGGGTGGGGAGTCTGGGCATATACTGTGTTTGAGCTGATTGGAGGAAAGACACACAACCCCTCTCCACATAGGCAGAGGAAGGAAGAAACTTGCAGAGCTGTGCTGTGAATAGACAAGATTTTTGCTAATCTATGGCACCCCCAACACAAATTTTCAGCTGCTTTTATCTCCTGTGTCAGAGAGCTTGTCAGACGTTATCATGGTGTTAACATGGTGTTAACGAAGCAGCAGAAAGACACCTGACTTAGGGCTTTGGAGAGAGATAAGTAAACACTACAGATATATGGGCATAGGTCAGATTTCATCAATGGGAGTTACATCCACTTTAATGCAGAAAATGCATTGAGGTAAAAAAAAATGTATGCCTTTTAGAACCACTTTAAGAGTTGACCAGTCAAAAATAGTCACTCCCTGAGTGTACTATATCCTTTCTTAACAGGTGTCAAGAGAGACATAGTAATTGCACTGAGCCGCTAAGAGCTCTTTCTGGTACTAAACAAAGAAAAACTATATTTATTACAATAACAAAAATGTTCACTAAATTCTGCTTTGAAATAAATATTACATTTTCAAAATATGTGCTCACCAACAATGTTTGTTCCTCTTGATAGTATACACTTAATTTTCAGAGCATGGTGATGAAAGACTTTGTTACTGGAAATGTCCACCTACTATCCTCTCTAGCATTGGAAGAACAGCCAGACATCTTATAAACAGTGTGTAGAAACAGTTCTCCACTACAGCATATTGACTTGTTGGGTTTGACTTACCAAAGGCAAATAGACTGTTCACTTTACAATGGAATGCACCCCAGCATTACGTGTATGTGGTGAAAATGTACTTTGAAAAGAAAATCCAATCATATGCAGGGAAAATAAAAACACTTTGGGGTTGCTTTATTAAAACTTGAGAATGCAAATTCTGGTGCAGCTGTGCATGGTAACCAATCAGCTTCTAAGTTGAACTTGTTCAATTAAGCTTTGACATTAAAACCTGGAAGCTGATTGGTTTCTGTTCACAGCTGCACCAGATTTTGCACTCTCCAGTTTTAGTAAATCAACCCCATTGGTGATTGCATGTAATTGGATTACTTGATTGAGTCTGAAAGATTAGCTATCCCTCCTAAAGAAGATAAATTTGGAGTCCTGTACATCATCCTTCAATGGTGCTTTTATGACCGCTCATGAGAACCTCTCTGCTTTAAAATCACAGGGGCTATAGAATTGTCAGAAACATTTTCAGAAGTAATATTTTAAAGTACCTGGTAAAAAAAGAGAATATGTTTTATTAGAGAGGTAGTTGGGGCCAATGGATACTGAATGGCATCTACATATGGCTGCTATCTTTCTACATGTGGAACCAGTACCAGGGGGAAAGATATGCTGCCTGCTGTTACTACTTTGAAACACATGTGATTGACCATTCCTCTCAATAGCCTAGGAACTGTTCCGAGCAACCTTATAAGTACTTGTATGTATTCTCTGCTGACTGTAGCTGAGAAAACATAGCTGTTGCAGTCAGCAGTCAGCAGAAATTGATTCTGTATTATGGTGCAAACAAAACAGGGACAGATAAAATAAAATATTATAAAGGACAAAGAGACAAAGAAAAGGGAGTCCTTTCAAGGGACATTTTGCTTGTTATACACAGAAGGAGGAGAATGGGCTCCTAGTGTACCCCCCATTCCCCACTCTGGAACAATACAAACCTTCCCTCTATTTTCCTCGATCCTATGTATCCCCCCTCCCTCACATCCCAATCCTGACTTTTTTTTACTTCCTGCTCTGACCTGTATCTTATTGACCTTTGCTCATCTTGTTTCTCTATAGTAATTTCAACATAACAGCCTACATACATGCCACAATGAAGGCCAGATGATGTTCGCACTAACCTCTACTGATCCTGTACTTGAGTCTTTTCTGGAGGTTTTTTTCTTTGTTTCGGTACTTTCACTGGCCAGTCAGACTATTTAGAGGTTGGCTGGATGAACCCCATAGCGTGTTACCCTAGAATAAGTTGACCTTCATCATTTGGGAAAATATAGGTTTCCAGTCCCCGATTAGAACAACCTCCTTAGTTATAAGGTGATCATGTTATTTTATGTTCTATACTTAAGATCCCTACCATATTTATGCGGGTGTTCTTCACCCGCACAAGCCTGTTCAATGGGTCCTTTTTAATTAACCTAGTACAATCTTTCAATAAGAATTACTGTTTGAATATTCCAAATGCATTTGAGAATATTACGTTGTATCCAGATTGACTATTGTTTGGATTTGTTTCTGGATTCACTTGTATGTAAAACTGTTATATTTCCTTGTTTCCAATAAAGAGTTTTTGAAAAAAAAATCTGCATTTAAAGCAGAGTTACTCCCAAAACACTTCCGCTTTAAGTGTTGGTGACCCCCTGACATGCCACATTTGGCATGTCCTTTTTTGGGGGGAGGTGCGGGTACCCTGTTTTTACAGGGACCCAGCTCCCACTTCCTCATTGCGCCCTGGCACCGGAAGGAAGATCTCCTCTCCCCCCTCCCTCCGTGCAATCTTCTGGGACATGTCACAGGTCCCAGAAGATTGCCCAGCAAATCACAGCGTGGCTTGCGCATGCGCAGTGCGCGCCCGGCTGTGAAGCCACAGCCAGGCACCCACAGTTAGAGTGCCGGCACCACGGAGAGGAGGGTAGAGGAGTGGGGCTTTGTGCGCCCGCATCTCTGGCCCGTGGGACAGGCGAGTGTCTGATTATTAAAAGTTAGCAGCTACACTTTTTGTAGCTGCTGACTTTTAAATGGGTGGAAGACAAAAAAAGAAGAAAGGGAGAAGAAAAAAGATGATGATAGGATAGATAGATAATTAGATAGATAGACAAACTACCTTTCTAATAACGTGCAGCGTACGTCTGCAGTTTCCTTTACAAATGTTTTTCCCTTAGAATATATTTTCATAACTCCCATTCCTTGCCTGAGGTCTTTATTCTTGGCATCACTTACAAACATTTTTGCTTGCCTGTTTGTTCTCATTTCCCACAGGCACATAATTTTACCAAATGAATAGCTATGGTCTGCAGTCATCAACTTTATTCTTTTCAATTTCCAGTGGAAACAAAACTATTCAGCTTTTCAGCTTCCAAAGAGAGCAATGTCTCCTTCTAGAGCTGTGTGCTGAGCTTCTCAAAATCAAAATCAAAATCCTTATATTCCTTTAGACATTTCGCATACAACTTGCCTTTTTAACAGATCATGAAAAAACGTTTCAGGTAATAAAAACAGGCATCTAGATATACCTGAGCATAACTGCATCTAAAACTCACAGCTGAATCCACTTTGCAATTTCATAATGAATGCAAAGCCTTCTCTGATTGGACGAGGTGGAGAGGCAGGGTGGTGATGTCATGATCTCCACAGTTAGGGAGGACCCTCACCATGCCAACATCCAATATATATATATATATATATATATATATATATATATATACAGTATATATATATATATATATATATATATATATATATATATATATGGATTGACCAAGTCAAAAAATTGGCGGATTTTGTGGGCATGAATTAATAAAAATGTATACATTTTATTACAACATCATTAAAATTACAAAAAATAAATAACTAACATATAAACAACACCCTGTATCAACACAGTAACCATGCTTTCACACTGGAGCAGTGCGCTTGCAGGACATTAGAAAAAGTCCTGCAAGCAGCATCTTTCGGGCGGTGGAGGAGCGGTGTATACACCACTCCTGCCCATTGAAATGAATTATCCCCACTGCCGAAGCGCCTGCAAAGTACTTCAGCAGCAGCACTACACGGGCGCATTTAACCCTTTATTTGGTCACTATGGGGGGTTAAAAGTTAAAACTAGTGGTGTTTTACCGTCAATGCCCGCCCGCCCCAGTGTGAAAGCAGCCTTACTTGTAAACATCAGTCAGAAAAAGTATTTTTTCCTGGGAGCAACCAATGTAATGTAATGATAACAGCAAATTTGTGAAAATGAATCCATTGTGCGGCCCTCGGGACATATTGGGGGCTGCACTTGGGGCCCCCTATATTTACTAAAGTGATCACCACTGATCTAATCCTAAATTTACCATATATACTCGAGTATAAGTCGATCCGAGTATAAGTCGAGGCCCTAATTTACCACAAAAAAATGGGTAAAACTTATTGACCCGAGTATAGGACGAGGGTGAGAAATGCAGCAGCTACTGTAAGTGGAAAAAGAGGTTCAACAATGCCCATCTGCAGCTGCATGCCTCCCTGTGTCCTGTGCATGTGTCCTGTGCATGTGTCATGTGTCCTGTGCATATGTGCATGTGTCATGTGTCCTGTGTATATGTGCATGTGTATATTTGTATATGTGCATGTGTCATGTGTCCTGTGTATATGTGCATGTGTCATGTGTCCTGTGTATATGTGCATGTGTCATGTGTCCTGTGCATATGTGTATATGTGCATGTGTCATGTACCTGTGTCCTGTGTATATGTGCATGTGTTATGTACCTGTGTCCTGTGTATATGTGCATGTGTCATGTGTATATGTACCTGTGTCATGTACTTGTGTCCTGTGTATATGTGCATGTGTCATGTACCTGTGCATATGTACCTGTGTCCTGTGTATGTGTGCATGTGTCATGTGTATATGTGTCTGTGTGCATGTGTCTGTGCATCCTACCTGTGTCCTGTGCATCCTCCGTGGGCCATTCACTGTTCAAAAGCCGCGCCTCCTCCTCGTCCATGATAGGCAGAAAACTTAATTTCCCTGCAGTCAGCGGTCAGCCTATCACGGACATTCTCTCATCCTCATACCACGGACGAGGATGAGAGAATGTCCGTGATAGGCTGTACACTGACTGCCTATCACAGACGAGGAGGCGTGGCTTTTGAACAGTGAGAGGCTGCCGAGTGCTACGTCTGCCTGTATGACACGCTGATCATGTAGGCAGATGGCGGTGACTCGAGTATAAGTCGAGGGGGGCACTTTCAGCTCCAAAAAAAGGCAGAAAAATTTGACTTATACTCGAGTATATACGGTATGTTAACAATGTACAAAAACACATTTTTTTTATTCTTGCTTCATTTGGAAAAAGGGGCAGCTTTGTCACTGGGAGGGGGACATTTTTCTCAACAAAACACTAGTCTAGAAGAGCAGCACCATGCCCAAAAAACTTTTATATTTTACTATTTCAGTAATACCATTCCAATAAATATTATAAGCAATGCATGCAAAAACAAGCTCTTTCTTTCAAAGGATCATCTTCATGACCTTATCTTTTCCCAATTGTCACAAATGATGCAACATATATCAAATTCACATGTGACAGATGGATGTGGTGGCATATAGGTGGTTACCTACACAATGCTCCTGCAGAAAAATTGGTCCTGAAAAGTGCTAGTAGAAAAGAATTTCCCCTAGAAAATGCTGAAATGGGGAGACCCCTCTGAAACACGGAGCAGTGCTAAGCAGATAGTTATCTGTAAATCCCCTTAAAGACATGTAAAATCTGGTAGCAAAAACTGATCACTTTAGAGTATTGTTTTCAGGATTACATTTACTTGTAACTTCTTAAAACAACTTTTTATGGCTAATCAGCCTAATGTGGGACATTCCCTTTCCCAAGGAGCTGTGTTTGTGGTTGTTAAGTATATATACCAATTAGTTCTTTCCTGAGAGGGGACAAAACAAAATAATCTTGTTCCCAGTTGATTTACAATAGTCCACTGTTGAAAAAAACCTAGGGGTCTCATTCACAGTGATTCCAGATCAAGGAATTAACTAGTCTTTATCCTTTTTACTGGATTAGGTATTTTCTAATTAGTGTATATACTAATAGAATGTATAAAATAGATACACGTCAATATACCAGGAATTTGTAATTTCTCGTTTTCTAATTTTTGTATGCAGTAAAAATTAAAAAAATAAAAATAAAAGCCCAACTAGCATTAGCTTTCATGAAATTAAAAATATAGAATATATATTCCATACTATACCATACACCAGCCTATATGTTCCAGGCTCTGAATGGCCACTGAAGCATTTGTCTTGCTATGCTTGCAACCCTTCTCACAAGTATAAAAAACTTAATTTTTTTAAATTGCAGATATACCGTGCCTACTTATTCAATGTCTAAAAGGCTTCTCAAGCCCAGTCCATGCTATTGTTTTTATTGTTAAACAAAATGCCAACATGCCACACATGCTGTACATCAAATAATAAAATAACAGATGGAACTAATTCTAAAGAACGCATGTACAAAAATATTACACAAGAGCTTCCAATGTCTGAATGTTGCCATATGCCTTAGATGTTATAGGTTTGCTTACACGTTGCGACTATCAGGTGTCTAAGGTTATCATTCCATACAGAAATATGCAATATTGGGTCATTTGAGTACATACACTTATGAAAAAGGCAGACTTCACCCAGTGTGGGCTTATCTTGGGGGAGAAATTAGGGATTTGCTCATGTGACCTCAAATGGGTCAGCTGATATTATTTGCTGAGACAAACAGTATAAGAAATTATAAGACACCTTCCAGTTATGGCTTATTTTAAGGAGAGAATGAAGATCTGACCTATTTGACTTTAGGATGATTTAGGTGATAGAATCTGCTGGGACCAACAACTTAAAGGCTAAGTTCACCTTTTGCATAAAAGCAAATATGCAGACCAGTATCGGCGCGGCTCTCATTCTGGGACGACGTCATTTGACGTCGTCCCAGAACAGCCACTCTCGCACACGCAGGGGCGTGCAGCTCAGTGATCGCAGCCACACAGCGTGGCAATCGCGGTCGCGCCGTGTTGCTAGGACACGGCGCAACCCTGATCTCTGTAAAGAGCCGCGGCGACGGCTCTTTAACCATGTGATCGGCTGTGTCCAATAACAGCCAGTCACATTTAAACACGGAAATGCCGGTAATCGGCTCTCATCACCCCAGAGTGTGTTGCAAGGAGAGCCGATCAGCAGTATCTCCTTGCAGGGGACAATGACACTTGTAATCAGGGCACTGATGATCAATGCCCTGATTACAATAAAGTGCCACCAGTGCCAGCAGTCAGTGCCCACAAGCGCCTACAATCAGTGCCCATTAGTAATGCCAGTCAGTGCTGGCTTTTAGTGCCGCCTATCAGTGCTGTCCATCAATGCCCATGATTGCTACCCATCAGTGCCCATCAGTACTGCCTATCTGTGTCGCCTATCAGTGCCCATCAGTGCCACCTTTCAGTGCCCACCAGTGCCACCTATCAGTGCCACATATCAGTGCCACCTATCAGTGCCCATAAGTGCGGAATATTAGTGCCTCCTCATCAGTGCCACCTAATCAGTGCCCATAAGTGCCTCCTCATCAGTGCCCATAAGTGCCACTTCATCAGTGTCCATCAGTGCAGCCTATCAATGTCCATCAATGCCACCTCATCAGCGCACATGAGTGAAGGAGAAAATTACTTATTTACAAAATTTACTGACAGAAAAGCAAAACTTTTTTTCGGTCTTTTTTTTAGAAAAAAATAAAAACTCCAGCAGTGATTAAATACTACCAAAAGAAAGCTCTATTTGTGTGAAGAAAATGATAAAAAATTCACATTGTTACAGAGTAGCATGACCGCGCAATAGTCATTCAAATTGTGACAGCGCCAAAAGCTGAAAATTGGCCTGGGCAGGAAGAGGGTGAAAGTACCCTGCAGGCAAGTGGTTAAAGTGGATGTAAACTCTCTCCTATACCCAGTGAAGTGAACAGCCTCAGATGATACACAGAGATTAAACAAATCTGCCTTCATCATTTTTACATGTATATCTGCTGCCTTTCCCTTTCTACACTCTTTGGAAAGTGCATATCATGCTAAAAATCTTTTTTCCTGTTTCAGCAGCACATGGGGGGGGGGGTAGAGTCTGAGCTTACACTGTGTTCAAATTTCATGAATGGGGTTTACAACCACTTTATTCTAAGTGCCATACCTGCAACAACCCCAAAGCTTGGCAGAAGAACTCTCATGCTCTGCTGTCCTGCCTTGTTGCTAGGATGCTTCATACATTTAAGTACAGGATTGACAGCACTTTCTGATTCAAAATCTGCACATGTAAAGTGGGTTGTCCCTCTTCCTGTGGCAGTAATGCTGACCTCAATGCTGCTGCAACGGGGGAGAAGGAGAGTACAACTCATGTGTGACTTTTGAACCAGGAGGAATGCTTGCTCCTGAGATGATGGGAGTGTCTAATGTATGGAGCGTCCTAGCAACAAAGTGGGGTGGGTAATGATAATTACATAGGAATTTTTCAGACAGGCTTTGGGGGTGCTCAGTTATTGGGGCCCCTTGTCTGCACAGTCACTGGTATGCAAATGGTGAGCCTTTTACAAGTTGTGGAACACTAGCTATCATACCTATAAGTTCAAAATAATTAAAATAAACCCAAAATGCCTGAGTTTGTATAAAAGGAGCCATTAAAATGTTTTGGAATTTTTGGATTCAAAGAAGATGCTTTTAAAGGTGCATGCACAGCATGCACACACAAAGCAAAAGAACAATAAGCACATTAGCAGTATTGCCCTCATTTGTCTATTTGTCTGGGTTTTTATTGAAATGATGTGTGGATACACTGCACATGTGAACATAATATTTTATAAGCTTCCAATCACCCCTGAAAATTTTGTCATGCAATTCCCGAACTGCAACTATACTCAAGATCAAGAATCCCATTATTCTGAAGGGGTGTGTTTTATCACTTGTTGCCTGTTGCATGAAGCTCCAAAAAAGACATGAGCTTCTTTGGGGCAGAATTGAGCATTTTTGACCCGTTAGATCTAATGGGAGCACCTAAGGAAAATACTTGAAAAAAGTGGGTTAACGTATATTTTTTAGGTGCTCTCATTTAGAAAACTGGGACTGAAAACACTTGATTCTGCTCCTGTAGTACGTAGCAAGTTGTGCATAAAAACCCACGTGCAAACGTGCCCAACAAAACACAGCTAAAGCACCTAGCTATGCTCATTCTATGTATTAATGTGTGTGTGTGTGTATCTGGGGCACACAGGACAGTGCTGTCAGGGCTCCACAAACCTAAATGTTTCTATAGATTTTCACACTGAAGGCCATGATGCTTAGGTCTGTTTAGCAGCATGCTCCCAAACTCCTGTGTGTGGGAAACTTGTATATACTTGCCAGAGGGTGCAAATACCGGCTTCCTCCTAGGGCACATATCACCGAACTGAAACTGCGCTTTACAAAGAGGAAAAGTTCTGGACTTTAGATGAAGCATATGATAGACCATAAAATATATAGACGTATTTATTGTCAAGGAGTATATCTAGCATATAATATATATACATGCAGAATTCAAATATATACAAAATACAAATAGATTTTATATATATATATATATATATATATATATATATATATATATATATATACACACATATAATGTGTTGGTGTCAAAGCACATGCCGGTGGGCGGTATACAGGGCTCCATATGATGAGTAAGAAATAATAATAATTTAATAATTAAATAACAGGCCTATTTAGGATGCAGTCATGACTTCAATCTATCATGTTCTTTTTATATCCCTACAGTTTTAATTATTATTATTTCTTACTACTGCGTTTCATGGTATAAACCACTCTTCAGGGTCTAAAAACAATTAATAAATCTAATAAGAAACCTCAGAGATAATGTAAATACGTTTAATAACAAGGAAAGAAAGTATCCAATCCTACAAAACTTACATGGAGCTATAATAATAATAATAATAAGCAAGACACATACGGTATGGTCCAACCAGGGACCCGTGGGGTAGCCTGTCCCTGGAGCTGAGGTAAGAGGTATCCCACAAAGTGAAAACCTCCATAGGTACTGAGTGATGGCGCATAACCCCAAAGTCTGTAAAAAATGTATAAATAGTGAGAATCTCACATATGAAATAATACTAACAAAAGTGGAGGTGAGCACCTTGTACCATAGAAGATTGTGGAGGTATACTGTATATAAGGTGTAAAGATGTGAAACTAAGTTAGATAATGTGGAGGGAGAGCGGGCTAGATAGTGAATAGAAATACAAGAGTGTGCAGGGTAATACAAAAGTCCCCATGCTCGATACCCACAAGGACAGAGATGTGATAAGAAAAGTATGCTAGATAAGTGCACAAACCACCGTAGCATAGCCAGCAAAGATTACCTTATGTTAATATGTAAATGAATGCTGACAGTATCCGCCACGTGATATGCAGCATGCACAAATGTGCAGATAAGAGACTGTGACAGTGAGGGGTACTTATGTGTGCGCATGCCCAATGCACGCAGGGCCCGACCAGCATCACGTTGGCATGACAATAGAGGAGGGGCAGTTTTTTAAACTGTTTTTGAAACTGCACTTTATGACTTATATTCAAAGGTCTGAAATAATCATCCAACTGTTCTTAGTATTTCTCCATTCTTGAAATTACTCCTGTCTTGTAAAACAGGGAAACTTTTAAAGAATATCTAAAAATGGGGGCTGCGATTGTTGACTTCTGAAAAATTCTAGTTCCCTGGTTGCCTCTGGTTTTATTATTTTCCTGAAACACTGCAGCAGTACAGAACATCTCTAGGGAACTTGAAAAGGAGGAAATATTCAAAGGGGTCCTTTGACTGCAGTTTTACAATCTGGTACATACATTGCCACTATTGTGTTGTTTCCCACTTCTCATAAATGGAATTCTCTCCTAGGACACAGATTCTTCTATTGCGAACCAAAACAATAGTCCTCTTATACATTGTGAACAAGTTAAGATTTGTGAATATCAACAGTCAAAATCTAAAATTGTGCTGATTTTTTTGTGGGATATACCTTTCCCATTGGCAAAGCAATTACCTCACTTTAGTGCCATCAAGCAAGTATACACTTTAAATGGTAAGTGCCTTTTGGAAAGAGATGACAATCATTAAAAGAGCACAATTCAGATAAAGACAAATATAAATCCCTCACTATAAGGCTTTTATCGATTAGTGCTTCAGTGGTCACCGAAATATTGTGAATTCCCTAGCCTTGGTCATAGAGAATAATGGGGGGAATTTATCAAAACTGGAGCATCTCTTCAGTTCATATCCTTTTCCAAAAATAATTCATACACGCCCACTACTTATTGGCCCTGTAATCAATTTTTATTAAATAGTTTCTTATTATGTTTTTTTTTCCTGCTTATAAAGTCCTCCTTTAGCTCCTGAACCTGTCTTATTTCCCCACACTTGCATTTGTTTGAAATGAACCATGCTCCTTAGTTGCGATCTTGTGCACTACACTATGTATTCTACAAATGCTATAGTCAACAGTCAATAGTCTCTAGGGGTTGATTGATTGGTTTCTATGCAGAGCTACAACAGATTTTGCACTCTCCAGTTTTAGTGAATCAACCCCCTAGTCTCGTTCCTACACACAGTGGACCACAGGGAATGAACATTGTCACCCACTAACAGAAAGTCAGATCAAAGCAGCAAAAAAAAAAAAAAAAGCATTTGGATTTTTGAAGTAGGCTGCAAATAATATAAAGTTCTTTGTTGAGTTAAGAATATATATTTGAATATAATTTTTTGCGAGTTTAGTGTCACTTTAGCTTTCACTTTATGAATATGAAAGATAGGCGCTGATTGGTTGTCATGCACAGATGCTCCAGATTCTGGCTTCCTCCCCTCAATATTTATCGAGGAGCATACTTCGATCTTAGGATGGAAAAGCACATTATTCTTTATGGCTGGTGCTGGCACATAAGTGCTATTTCAGGGACCACTGAGATGCTCCAGAATGTAAACCCTGAGGAGCAAAATAGCAATGAAGCAATGTGTAATGTGCATGTTAAAGTAGAAGGCAAGTCAAACCCTAACTAAGCTTAAATTCACTCCCACCCGCATTCTAAGCATATTCTATCTACCCTGTAAAAGGAGAGATGCCTATACTTACCTATTTTGAAGTTGCTTTGGTCCGATCATATCTCTCCAGCGCCGGATTCAGTGTAGAGGACAGATTGCTGACAATGACCATGGAGCTTGTGTGATGACATCACCCAGAGGCTTACTATGGGGCATCCATTGTCGGCTGTCCCTCCTCTATACTGAAGTCGGCTCTGGGACTTGATCATGATGTGACTAGACCGGAGCGACTTCATAATAGGTAAGTATAGGCATCTTTCTTTTTATAGGGTAGATAGAATAGGCTTAGAATGGGGGTGGGAGTAGATTTGTGCTTAGTAAGGTTTTGACTTGCCTTCCACTTTAACAATGCTTCTCCCCCTCATACAAGGCTAAGAGAATACAAAAGCAGCTTGAAGCAGGTTAATGCAACTTAGAAAGAGATCAAATGCAGATCAGAAGGAGTCAACTGCAGGTCAAATGCACCTGTGAAAGAACTCTGAATGATCTCAAAAGCATCTAAAACTAATCTCAAATGCAGGCTGAGAGTACCTGAAAACAAGCTGTTATGATGGAAATTTTCTTCTCAAAGAGTGCTTTACATTTAAATAGGAACTTCTCATCCCCCCCTTTTTTTTTCTATCTCCCCCTTACCTGTTAGGCAGGGCTGTCCTCAATTCACATATTTACCTGCCCAGAGAATTCAACATTGTCCTGCTGTCATCCGCTACTCAGCTGCAAGCTGGGTTCCTCCTTTGTCCTCCTCAGTCTTGGGGAGCCAGCTGCCTATTCTTGGTTTGGGCAGACTGCTCTCAAAGGGGGAGATTTACTAACACTGGTGCATACAGAATCTGGTGCAGCCATGCATAGTACCTAATCAGCTTCTAGGTTGTATTGACAAAGCTTAATTGAACAAGCTGGAGTTAGAAGCTGATTGGTTACTATGCACAACTGCACCAGATTTTGTGTGCACTGGTTTTAGTGAATCTACTTCAATGACGCATGTCAGGTCTGCCAACTGGACATTGTAAAGCCAGGTACACACTGCAATTTTTTTTCTTCCGTTTAAGCCCCGGCCTGAGCTGCCATTTTTTTTGCTTGTACTCACTGTGCAAAGTTAGTAAAGTGATCTTCTCTGCTGAGCTGTTGTGTTCTGACAGGGGGATGGCCCCCACCAGAACACTCCGATCAGCCAATGGCAGAGAGTGCTGACCGGGAGTCGGTCGCCTGCAGGTTTTCCAGCATTCTCATCTGACAGAAGACAGATTCTGTCAGACAGACAGGACAGACCCACATTTGGGCTGTGTGTACGGTGCTCAAGTCCCTGCTCCTACAGCCTCCTAAGATATGTGGAAGTGCTAGGATTGGAAAAGACCCGGGGTACCCTTGGCCACTCTGAGGAAAGCTGTGCATGTCACAAGGAATGGTCGGTTTTCCAAAATGTGCTAACATTAGAAGGAGCTTAAAGGGGTATGGTTAAATAAAATCTGAGCATACTCTGCTCTGGGTCAAGAGTGCATAACACACAGGTCAGGGCTCAGGGGTGCTTAATGCACAGAGTGCAGGGCTCAGGAATAAGTAACCCATAGAGTGCAGGGGTATTGAGTGTGCAAAAAATGTTTCTTCTTTCCAATACAATCCACACACCCCATGGCAAAACCATTTCCAGTACTAATTACCCTAGATGATGAGCGCCTTGATACCATGACCATGCACATTTTTTTGTGACTAATGGAGACCCCTCAAAACAAATATTGCCCTCTGCTAACGGGGACAGACATAGACATGGGCGTCCGCAGGAGGGGGCAAGGGGGGGCAAGTGCCCCCCCCCGGAATGGTTAAGGTGTTGCAGCAGTCAGCAGGGTCCACTGCAGCCGCCGCCACGCTGCATTCTTTTTTCTGCTGCTTGCTCTCTGTGTCTCTGAGACTTTGGCATCTATCATCTGATGGCCCCCCCTCACCCCGGCCCTATCATCCAATGTGATGCTCGCCTCGGCCGCTCCGCTCAAGTCATTGGCTGCCAGCTTGCTTGTGTTGTGCCGGCCGGCTCGGCTCTGGCCCCGCCTGCTCAAGTGGCCTGAGTCAGAGTCAGTGATACGCTGTCACCTGCCAGTGGAGCCCTGGGCCTAGGGGATCATCATCACGAACAGAAAATACTGAGGCATACACAGTGAAGAATCCCAGGTAACAGCAAGACTCAGGAGGAGCATTTTTATATAAAATAATATATTGCCTTGCTTGGAAAGTGGGACAACTGAGCTTAGCTATAATTGCAATTTGCTGGAAAGATATGTGTATGTACATTTTAAGAGATAATTCATCTTCACTTATCACTTTGTATTGGATTGAAAGCATGGGCGTCCGCAAGGTTACTCAGGTGGCTGCGTACCATGCCCATATAGCCTAGAGAATGTACATGTTTTTACATTGCAATACATCTTTTGTGGCCATATTTTGATCTTTATGAAAACAGCCTATACAGTGACAGTATGAAGATCAAAATATGGCCGCAGCACATGTATTGCAATGTAAAAAGATGTACATTCTCTAGGCTATATGGGCATGGTACACAGCCGCCTAGTAACTTCCAATACAAAGTGAAGATGAATATCTCTTATATAACACACATATATCTTTCCAGTGGAAAGATTTTCATGAGATTGTCGCAAAGGGGTGGAGCATGGGTGGCCTTAAAATTTTGCCCCCCTGGAAAAAGTTCTGCGGGCGCCCATGGTTGCTGATCGCTAGGGGTTGCTGAAATTTGCACATGGTGTTACAGCCAAATTGATCTAAATGTGACTACCTCAATTTATTAATGATCAATGTAGAGTGAATGGAGAGGCTAACAACAGCAAATGTCTGTATGTTTCCCTAATGCTATAAAAAAATCATTTCTGCACACTGCTTAAATACTATAAAGGTTTGCGGTGCCTGAACATGATACCTTGCTGGAAGGTTTTCTAGATATTGAAATATGCTGGAAAGGAATGTTATGAAATTATACTCATTTTGATGAGATTAAAAAGTCACTGTTTGACAAGGTTTGTTTAGCCACAAAATATTTAATCAACTTGGAGATCAGAACAAGATGACATGTGTCAGTGTTGCTTGATATGAATGCTTTAAGCAATCTAATGCCGCGGACACACGATAGGACATTCCGACAACAAAATCCATGTTTTTTTTCCGACGGATGTTGGCTCAAACTTGTTTTGCATACACACGGTCACACAAATGTTGTCGGAAATACCGAATGTCAAGAACGCAGTGACGTACAACACGTACGACGGGCCGAAAAAATGAAGTTCAATAGCCAGTGCGGCTCTTCTGCTTGATTCCAAGCATGCGTGAAATTTTGTGGGTCGGAATTGTGTACACACGAACGGATTTTGTTGTCGGAAAATTTGAGATCCAGATTTCAAATTTTGTTTGTCGGAAATTCCGACTGAAAATATCCGATGGAGCCTACACACGGTCGGAATTTCCGACAACAAGCTCCCATCGAACATTTGTTGTCGGAAATTTCAACCGTGTGTACGCAGCATTAAAGTATACAGTATTGATATTTTTCCTTAAAGGTAAACGGTTACAAAGCACATCTGTCTTAGTTACTCACAGAACAATATTAGCTCCAGAGAAAGGATTTAAAGTCAGTGCTGAAGTCAGGCCAGTATAAGATTGGTTCTAATTGATTTCTGTTGGATACTGCACAGTTTATTGATTAACGCCAAACATTTGTAAACTGTTAACTTGCGGTCTGACAAATGTCAAGGGCAGTGGCGACTGGTGCTCAAAATTTCTGGGGGGGCGCAAACTAAAAAATACTGAAACACCCCCCCATCAGTTGCAGCCTCACTGTGCCCATCAAATGCAGCCATTATGCCCATCAAATGCAGCCACTGTGCCCATCAATTGCAGCCATTGTGCCCATCAAACACAGCCACCTGTGCCCATCATATGCAGCCACTTGTGCCCATCATAAGCAGCCACTGTGCCCATCATATGCAGCCACTGTGCCCATCATATGCAGCCACTTGTGCCCATCATATGCAGCCACTTGTGCCCATCATATGCAGCCACTGTGCCCCATCACATGCAACCACTTGTGCCCATTATATGCAGCCACTTGTGCCCATCAAAGCAGCCACTTGTGCCCATGATATGCAGCCACTTGTGCCCATCATATGCAGCCATTGTGCCCATCAAATGCAGCCACTGTGCCCATCATATGCAGCCACTTGTGCCCATCATATGCAGCCATTGTGCCCATCAAATGCAGCCACTGTGCCCATCATATGCAGCCACTTGTGCCTATCATATGCAGCCACTTGTGCCCATCATATGCAGCCACTTGTGCCAATCAAGTTAAGCCATTTGTGCCCATCATATGCAGCCATTTGTGCCCGTCAAATGCAGCCACTTGTGCCCAGTATATGTAGCAACTTGTGCCCAGTATATGCAGCCACTTGTGCCCATCAAATGCAGCCAGGTGCGTCCCCCGGCTGTCACTTCACTAACCCCCCCCCGCGGCCGGTCCGGCGGCACTTACTGCTCCTGTGGCCGGGCTCTGCTCCTCTCCTGGAGTGACGAGGCTCTCCTCCCCCTCTTCTGTAGTGGTGGCTCCTGTGTCTGCTCGGCTCCTCAGGCTTCCTCTGCCGTGTCTCCTCTTCAGCCAAAGTGTTAGGCATCCAATAGGATCGCGTAATGCTTTGGACAATCAGGAGATAGGTCTCACTGACCTGCCTGCTGATTGGCATGGAGGAAAGTTAGTGTGAAAATAGCAAAAATTAATTCGCTATGCCACACAACAGGTTGGGATCGGGACGCAGTGCTCTGCGCCCCGAGCCCACCCTATTTTGAAGCTTATTAGAGCCTCTGGCTCTAATCACGTGCTTCAAAATACGCACCCCCCCACTTATCCCCACCATAGTATTTCATGTGTCCGGCATCCTGAAAGGTGCCAGGCACATGAATAGGGAGGGTGGTGGAGGTGTCGGGGGGGCGGCACCCGTGCGCCCACAATGCATGGGCCGCCACTAGTCAAGGGGTACTTGATGGGCTGCTACCACTATAGCAGGTCACCAATTTGGTATCTTGGTTGCCTCAGCAGTAAACTAGTGAAAGAGTCATAATGTGTTTGGATTGTGTTCTTTACTAAAACTTGTGCACACAGAATCTGGTGCAGCTGTGCATAGTAACCAATTAGCTTCTAACGTCAGCTTGTTCAATTAAGCCTTGACAATACAACCTACAAGCTGATTGGTTTCTATGCACAGCTGCACCAGATTCTGTGTGCTCCAGTTTTAGTAAATCTACCCCAGTGCATTATGTACACAGTATATTGTTAATGCAAAACTGGCAATGAAGTGATTAACTATCCTAGGTTTGAATAAACAAGCAATATGTGTTGGGCTGGGACTATTAGTGGTTGGAGCCTGGTGGCCATGGAGCTGACTGATAGGTAAGGATCTTACCTCATAATTACTTGCACTCTATGCAAGTAAATAATATGGAATTATGCTTATACTAAAGCGCTGTACACACGGGCAGAATGTCAGGGGACAACAGCCGGTTAAAAAAAAAAGGCAGACACTTCGGCCCATGTGTATGTCGGTCTGTCCCTCAGAAGCCAGCCATTCGGTTGGACGTGCATGCTTAAAAACCAGCAGCCAACTGATTTCCGAATCCCGATCAGCGCTCTCAGCCAATGGCAGAGAGTGCTGATCGGAGTGTTCTGGCGGGGGGGCCATCCCCCTGTCAGAACACAACAGCTCAGCGGGGGAGATCGCTGAACTAACCTTGCATAGTTAGTACTCCGACCAGGGCTGACAATTTTTTCGTAGTGTGTACCCGGCTTTAGGTTTGGCGGTCCTACACCTGCGTTAAGTGTTCCACAGTGGCTCAGATTACCTATTAAAGAATCCATCTGTTAGTCTGTTATATGCCAAGAAGATTATTATTATTATCCTTCCGGCAACATTAATCTTGGCATCCCAAGTTCTAACCCTTCTTAGCTCTGATTAATTCACTTCTCATTCTTATACAGCACACATTTTTGGTCCTAGTCTCCTCCATGTTACAATAGTCTAGAGAACATATAACCACCAAAATCTATAGAGCCATTAAATGGCTTGAATATTAAAATAATGCTTACAATACAATCATGTTTTTAGAAGGATTGCTTGGATTATATGACAGACAAATAAAGTAGATCCAAGCCCAATCACTCATCTCATATCTCATATGATTTTTAACATATTAAAGTCATTTCAAAGTCATTTCAAAAGTTATTTTCACTATTTTTAAATTTGTGGCTTTTATTAAAATGATACCTGGTAATCCTGCCGTGAAGGTCCTTATTTAGGACCTTCCTGTTATGGGATGACAGTGCTCTGTCCCTGTTTCCTAACTGCGCTCCTCCGCTGTCACCCTGTCACATGTGCTTCCTGTGAAGGCTACAAGCAGCCATGCCAACACTTAATGAGTAGGCATGTTTTGCCTTTGCCACTTTGTGCGAGATTTTTGTGATTAGATTTATATCTACTTAAAAAATAGGGTGCCAGTTGTATATTGAGCATACTAACTACATACTTTTTGATATTTCTCCAGCTTTGGCATATGTGGCATATATGTAGTGGACAAAATAGTGAATTAATTTTCTTTTGTGCTTTGTCTACTACTTTAAAGTGTATGTAGGGCCTCTTTTAGTTTTGGGTAGAGTCGGCAAAGATTAAAACCCCGCCAGGTTATTTGTTGCTGACTGTGTATCAGGGATGAGCTTCGTGTTTGAGTCGAACCCATGTTCGACTCGAACATCATCTGTTCGCCCGTTCACCTAATTGCGAAAGATATGGGCTGTTCGCGCCAAATTTGTGTGGCGTGTCATGGCCCATAATTCACTGCGGCATCGCAGTGCATTGCTGGCTGATGATTGGCCAAGCATGCACTATGACCCGCATGCTTGGCCAATCACAGCGCCGTCTGTAGAAAGAGCTGTAATTGGCCAAAGCCAGGGTGGCTTTGGCCAATTATGGCTCAGGGGGTTTAGTAAACGCCCCACACTATATAAGGCCGCCTGCACGGCGGCCCTGTGTAGTGTGTGTTCCGGCGTTGAGAGACAGAGACAGAGAGACAGTGTCATTTGATTTAAGTTAGATAGATTAGGCAGGACTTCTGATCCTATTAGTACCACAGTCAGGCAGCTAGACTATTTACAGTTAGTGTAGTGCGTCCTCCTCACAGTGTTCAGCTAAAGCTACAAGTTAGTGTAGTATGACCTCTGCACAGTGTTCAGCTAAAGCTACAAGTTAGTGTAGTGCGACCTCAGCACAGTGTTCAGCTAAAGCTACAAGTTAGTGTAGTGCGCCCTCTTCACAGTGTTCAGCTAAAGCTACAAGTTAGTGTAGTGCGACATCTGCACAGTGTTCAGCTAAAGCTACAAGTTAGTGTGGTGCATCCTCCTCACAGTGTTAAGCTAAAGCTACAAGTTAGTGTAGTGCGACCTCTGCACAGTGTTCAGCTAAAGCTACAAGTTAGTGTAGTGCGTCCTCTGAACAGTGTTCAGCTAAAGCTATAAGTTAGTGTAGTGCACAGTGTTCAGCTAAAGCTACAAGTTAGTGTAGTGCGTCCTCCTCACAGTGTTCAGCTAAAGCTAAACGTTAGTGTAGTGCAACCTCTACACAGTATTCAGCTAAAGCTACAAGTTAGTGTAGTGCGTCCTCTGAACAGTGTTCAGCTAAAGCTACAAGTTAGTGTAGCGCACAGTGTTCAGCTAAAGCTACAAGTTAGTGTAGTGCGTCCTCCTCACAGTGTTCAGCTAAAGCTACAGTTAGTGTAGTGCGACCTCTGCACAGTGTTCAGCTAAAGCTACAAGTTAGTGTAGTGCGACCTCTGCACAGTATTAAGCTAAAGTTACCTGTGAAAGGTTGGTGGTGTTTTCCTGATCCTATCACTACCGCAGGCAGCTACATTATTTTAATGTTAGTGTAGTGCGTCCTCTTCACAGTGTTCAGCTAAAGCTACCTGTAGAAGGTTGGTGGTGTTTTCCTGATCCTATCACTACCGCAGGCAGCTACATTATTTTAACGTTAGTGTAGTGCGTCCTCTTCACAGTGTTCAGCTAAAGCTACCTGTAGAAGGTTGGTGGTGTTTTCCTGATCCTATCACTACCGCAGGCAGCTACATTATTTTAACGTTAATGTAGTGCGTCCTCTTCACAGTGTTCAGCTAAAGCTACCTGTAGAAGGTTGGTGGTGTTTTCCTGATCCTATCACTACCGCAGGCAGCTACATTATTTTAACATTAGTGTAGTGCGTCCTCTGCACAGTGTTCAGCTAAAGCTATCTGTAGAAGGTTGGTGGTGTTTTCCTGATCCTATCACTACCACAGGCAGCTACATTATTTACACGTTAGTGTAGTGCGACCTCTGCACGGTGTTCAGCTTAAGCTACCTGTAGAAAGTTGGTGGTGTTTTCCTGATCCTATCACTACCGCAGGCAGCTACATTATTTTAACGTTAGTGTAGTGCGTCCTCTTCTCAGTGTTCAGCTAAAACTACCTGTAGAAGGTTGGTGGTGTTTACCTGATCCTATCACTACCACAGACAGCTACATTATTTTAACGTTAGTGTAGTGCGTCCTCTGCACAGTGTTCAGCTAAAGCTATCTGTAGAAGGTTGGTGGTGTTTTCCTGATCCTATCACTAACGCAGGCAGCTACATTATTTACACGTTAGTGTAGTGCGACCTCTGCACAGTGGTCAGCTAAAGCTACAAGTTAGTGTAGTGCGACCTCTGCACAGTGTTCATCTAAAGCTACCTGTATAAGATTGGTGGTGTTCTCATACTACAGGCAGGCAGTTGATTTTGCTAGCTGCAGTATCAGTATATATATATATATATATATATATATATATATACAGTATATATATATATATATCCCAGCTTAGTGCAGCTACATCTTACTGCAGGCCATTAGTATGTCTGGAAGGCCAACAAGGAGAGGCAGACAGTCACAAGCCAATAAAAGAGTACAAGCAGGCTCTGTGTCTAGAGGCAACAGTGTTGGTCGTGGAGACGGTGCATCCTCATCAGCACGTGGCCTTGGGACACGCTTGGCCTTTTTGTCAGCAGCTGGCCGTGTTGAGCTGCAACATGCGGAAGACTTGGTCGAGTGGATGACCAAGCCGTCCTCATCCCCCTTATCCTCTCTCACCCATGCTCAGGGTACTTTGTCTGGCAAAGTAGCTGCCAACGTGGCCTCTTCCCTCGGCTCAATGGCATCAGTAACTCCTTCCGTAGCCCCACCATGTCCTCCTGAGGAGTCCCTCGAACTGTTTGACCACAGTGTTGGGTACATGCTCCAGGAGGATGCCCAGCATTTAGAAGGCTCTGATGATGATACTGAGCTAGAGGAAGGCAGTAACGTGAGCACGAACAGAGGCCCAAGAAGGACAGCAATCTGGCAGTCATGCTCCCCCTGCTGCAGCATACTGCCAGGCTTGCTCCAGTGATGAGGAGGGAGGGGATGATGAGGTCACTGACTCAACGTGGGTGCCTGATAGGAGGGAGGAGGAGGCACATCACCAACGAGGCAGGATGCCCTCCAGGGGCCAGCCTAAGGGCAGCACACTGACTGCATCAGACCGCAAAGCTCTGCATGTGCAGGGCGCTGCTGTCTCTGTGCGTTATTCCAGAAGTTCTTTGGTGTGGGCCTTTTTTGAGACGAGTGCATCAGATTGCACCGCTGCTTTTTGCAACATATGTCTCAAGCGTATCTCGCGTGGCCAAAACATCTCCCACTTGGGCACCACATGCTTGACCAGACATATGTTGACCTGCCATGCAGTTTGTTGGCAAGCGTATCTAAAAGACCCACACCAAAGAACAAAGAGGACCTCTCCTTGCTCCTCATCAGCTGAGATCTCCAACCTCACTATACCTCCAGTCCTCTCTGAGACCTGCACTGAGAGGAATGAAGGTGTAGAATTAGGTGTGTCACAACCAAGTACTTGTGGGCAATCTGCTTTCAGTACACCGACGTCAGATTGTACCAGGCAAATTTCCCTGCCCCAGCTGCTGCACTGCCGAAAGAAGTTCGCTCCCAGCCATCCACATGCCCAGTGGTTGAATGCTAGCTTGGCAAAATTGCTAGCACTTCAACTGCTACCTTTTCAGTTGGTAGACTCTGCCCCCTTCCGTGAGTTTGTGGAATGTGCGGTTCCTCAGTGGCAGGTACCCAAACGCCACTTTTTCTCACGGAAGGCGATTACGGCTCTCTACCGGCATGTGGAAGGCAATGTCCATGCCTCGCTGGACAGGCTGGTCAGTGGTAAGGTGCATATTACCGCTGACTCATGGAACAGCAGGCATGGACAGGGACGTTACCTAAGTTTCACGGCGCATTGGGTGACTCTGCTGGCAGCTGGGAGGGATGCAGGACAAGGTGCAGTAGTGTTGGAGGTTGTTCCGCCACCACGCCTCCAAAATGCCACTACTAATGATTCTGACACACCTTTCTCCTCCACCCCCTCCTCTTCTTCTTCCTCCATGGCCTCTTCCTGTGCTTTGTCCTTGGAACCAGCGGTGCTCCGTAGGCGTTCAAGGGGCTACTCAAGTATGCAGGCCAAAAGATGCCATGCGGTGCTTGAGCTGGTGTGCTTGGGGGACAGGAGCCACACTGGGGCAGAGGTTCTGTCAGCTCTGCAGGGGCAGGTTCAGAGGTGGTTGACGCCACGCCAACTTAAGGCAGGAATGGTGGTTTGCGACAATGGCATCAACCTCCTCTCCGCCCTCCGACAGGGACAAATGACCCATGTGCCCTGTTTGGCTCACGTCCTTAACTTGGTGGTGCAGCAGTTCTTGGGCAGGTACCCGGGCTTACGGGATGTCCTGAGGCAGGCCAGGAAAGTCTGTGTGCATTTCCGCCGGTCATATAATGCCATGCTCGGCTGGCAGACCTCCAAAAGGAATTTAACCTGCCCAAGAACCGCCTAATCTGTGACATGCCCACCAGGTGGAACTCAACGTTGGCCATGATGCAGCAGAAGGCCATCAATGAGTACCTGTGGTTTTTTTTTCCCCACGCCAGTGGGCCATAATCAGGGAAGCATGCACTGTCCTGTCACCATTTGAGGAGGCCAGGAGGATGGTGAGCAGTGACAGTGCATGCATCAGTGACACTATCCCCCTTGTCCACCTGTTGGAGCACACGCTGTGTGGAATAATGAACAGGGCACTTGAGGCAGAACAAAGGCAGGAAGAGAAGGACTTCCTTAGCTCTCAAGGCCCCCTTTATCCAGACAGTGTACCTGCGTGCCTACCGATCACACAGGAAGAGGACGAGGAGGAGGAGGATTGTGTCAGTATGGAGGTGGAGCCTGGCACTCAGCATCAGCAGCAGTCTTTAAGGGATCATTTACAGTCCCAAGAAACACATGGACTTGTACGTGGCTGGGAGGAGGTGGCTGCGGATCATGTCGTCCTTAGTAACCCAGAGGACTCCGGACCGAATGCCTCAGCAAGCCTACGATGCATGGCCTCCCTGATCCTGCAAGGCCTGCGGAAGGATCCTCGTATTCGTGGTATCAAGGAGGGGGATCGTTACTGGCTGGCAACCCTCCTTGATCCACGTTACAAGGGTAAGGTTGAGGACCTTATCTTGCCGTCGCAGAGGGAGCAGAGGATGAAACATCTTCGGGAGGCCTTGCAGAAAGGTCTGTGCAACGCGTTCCCAGAGACTGGGAGGTTACAAACTCCTGTTTCTGGACAACGTGTTGCTGAGGCTTTGGGCAGTCAAAGAAGGAGCGATGGAGAAGGTGGCCATCTGACCGATGCGTTCAGACAATTTTTTAGTCCGCAGCCCCAAGGTATGATCGGTTCCAGCAACCATCGCCAGCGTCTGTTTTACATGGTGCAAGAATACCTAGGGGCAAGATCTGACTTGGACACCTTTCCCACCGAAAATCCTCTGGGTTACTGGGTCTTGAGGATGGATCACTGGCCAGAGCTTGCACAGTATGCAATTGAGCTACTGGCCTGTCCTGCATCCTGCGTTCTTTCGGAACGCACATTCAGTGCTGCTGGAGGCTTTGTAACTGATCACAGGGTGCGTCTGTCCACCGACTCGGTTGACCGACTGACCTTCATAAAAATGAATCAGTCTTGGATCACCACCAGCTACCAAGCACCTGATGCTGATGTAACCGAATATATTTTTTTGAAATATCAGATCCCTTCAAAGACTGCCTATGCTGATGCTGAGTGACTATCCTGTTATACTGAGTAATTATCCTCTTCCTCCTCAATGATCATGATGATAGCTTGTAAGAACATTTTTGGTTCTGGGCGCCGCCAGTCCCGCCAGCAGTGCCTAAGGACCAGTGTTTCAGCCCCTGTTTAACAGGGGCATGTAATTACAATTTTTCATGCAATTCTTTGCAGCAGGGCTAGTTCCTGCGCTCGAACTAGAGAATCTGTGAGGGGTTGCAGTGTTGTGCCACCAGCACCAGTGCCTAAGGCCCAATTTTTCAGCCCCTGTTTAACAGGGGAGTGTAATTACAATTTTTGATTCAATTCTTTGCAGCAGGGCTAGTTCCTGCGCTCCAACTAGAGTATCTGTGAGGGGTTGCAGTGTTGTGGCACCAGCACCAGTGCCTAAGGCCCAATTTTTCAGCCCCTGTTCAACAGGGACATGTAATTAGAATTCTTGATCTAATATTTCACAGCAGGGCCCGTTTCTGCGCCCACCAAGGGTATCTGTGAGGACTTACAGTGTTGTTTCACCAGCACCACCACCACCACCAAAGGCCCAATTTTTCTGCCCCTGTTCAACAGGGGCATGTAATTATAATTCTCGATCTAATATTTCACAGCAGGGCCCTGTGAGGGCTTACAGTGTTGTGGCCACAACAACACCTAAGGCCCAAATTTCTGCTGAG
Source organism: Aquarana catesbeiana (assembly GCF_042186555.1). Classification (NCBI taxonomy): domain Eukaryota; kingdom Metazoa; phylum Chordata; class Amphibia; order Anura; family Ranidae; genus Aquarana; species Aquarana catesbeiana. The sequence goes on from NC_133329.1 coordinate 253,265,259, forward strand.
TATATAGGGCACGCAACTCCTACAAACAACTCCTACTTGCAAATGGAAGGAGACAACAGGAAGTGAGATGAAATCTACCCCTAGGAAGGGAAATTCTCTCCTGTAAGAGTTAATACGGGAAAAACTTTTCTCCTTTCCACTGATGCTTTATCACCAATCCTTGTTTCACAAAAAAACCCACATTTTCAAAAAACATTTGTCATTGGGACAAAAAGTGAGTTGAAATCTTCTGAAGATAAAAATGTAAACTCATTTTAAACGTTATTTATATGTTAATATAGGAGCTCAGTTCATGTTTTGTTTGCAATGTGACAATCTGAAAGCAGGTTGTTGTCTATTGGCTACAGAGCAGGTAACAGTTTGGAGTACTTTGGAGTTCTATGGCTCCACTCTTTAGAGACCTCTGATCATCAAGTACCAGCATAGTAACACATGCATTCTAGTACCTGGTACATCAACCTCTTTGCATGCCTTTTAAAGGAACAACTCGGCACAGAGCCTTGCATGAAACACACATGCCAGATTCCAACTGGGAACTGGTTGTTGTCAAGCTCAGTGTGTGATGTGCTTCTGAACAAAGGGTAACCACTGCTCCCTGACTAGCTGTGCAGGATAAGCAGAATATTTGACAGCCACAGACAGCAATTCTAGCCTTTGCATGTTGGAAATTTTAAGCTCAAAAACATACTTAACTTTACAAGGCAGAGCTGGATGAAAGACATAGGGGAGTGGAGAGCAAGTAAAAGGATAAGCAAAAATAAATTACAAACAGAAAAAGTGTTTGTGCAAAGGAAAAATAAAAAGACGGTGTGAAGCAAACAAGACATACGAGGAAAAAAGAATAAGAGGAGTAAAAGTTTCCCGAGAAAGTGAGCTTTGATAAAATAATGGGTAACAGAGATTGACCTACAGAGTGTAAATACAAGAGACCCCTGCAAGAAAAAAGGAGCTACCAACCAGATAGACAATGCGTGTGAACCACCTCTGGGCTCTTTAATGGTACCGGAATCCTGGACTCCTCAGTGTGACCCTGTAATTGATTGCAGTTGAATATAGGTCCTAATAACCACCATCAGAAAGGACAGTGTGCGGGGTGGCATTGGATCCTAAACATTTGAAGTTTGGCCACATAAGTATAGTGATACGCACTTTACACTTCCCCTGCGATTTGTTAATTGGTGTGTAGGAAATTCAGTTAATTTTATCTCTGTTTGAAGACTAGATGGCTCGCCGAGGATAAGTGTTATTCCCCGTACACACGATCGGACTTTCCGACAACAAAACCGTGGAATTTTGTTCGAAGGTTGTTGGCTCCATCTTGTCTTGCATACACAGGGTCACACAAATGTTGGCCAACAATTACGAACGTGGGAATGTGGTGACGTACAAGACATACGTTGAGCCTAGAAAAATAAAGTTCAATAGCCAGTGCGGCTCCTTCTGCTTGACTCCGAGCATGTGTGAACTTTTGTGCGTCGGACTTGTGTACACACGATCAGAAATTCCGACAACAAAGTTTTGTTGGAGGAAAATTGGAGACCCTGCTAGCCAACATTTGTTAGCGGAAAGTCCGACAACAAAAGTTCAGTGGAGCATATACACGGTCGGACTTTCAGCCAACAAGCTCTCATCCAACATTTGTTGTCGGAAAATCCGATCGTGTGTACGGGGCATTACAGTTGCAAAATCAAGAATTTCCTAAGAGAAGGCATTGCACAGTCTCTGCTATTACTTTTTTTTTTACTTAAAAAGCCCCCTTCTGGGTGGCAGGATAGCCCTCCCTACACTCTGTAGCTAAAGAGCTCAACGCCTTCAACTTGGGAGGTACTCCTGCCACCAGATCATAGCTCCATTCAGCAGTTCACTCACTATCAAATGATAATACCCCACCAGTCAATAATGGTGGTTAATTGCTAAATGGAAAAGAGAATGCATTAGTATTACAGAAAATGGAAAACATTGTTATAATGTTTATCTGGATACAATAGGAGAGGGCCACATATAATAAAATTAGCTACCTGTAAAGTTTTTTTTTGTTTTTGTTTTTTCAAATAAAAACCTGTACTTTCTGCCTCATTTCACTAGTGGATTGTTTGAATCAAGAGAATGTGATCCTATTTATTCATTCTGATTCTGATTTAAATCTAGTATGAAGTATCTGAATGATAAGTGAGTGATGGGATAAGTCATTGCTCTTACTGTTTATTTGTATGTATAGCTTTTAGCTTGAGCTTTTGAGCTCTTTAAACAATTAGCTTTTTTCCACAGAGCAACTAAAGAACCTTGGGAAAACACGTGAAGAGTAGCCAAGAGCTTCATCTGCTGGTTCCATAAATACTGTAGATCTAAAATATTCATGTAAAAATCTTCACATTAACCTGAATACAAAACATATTTAATTTTTTTCAGTCTTCACTGTAATATTTCTATTTTGATTTTACAGATGCACCAAACATCAGGTAGGGGAAAATCCTGTTAATATCTGACACTACTTTATAATACAAAATATGATTAAGCAATGTGCAGTTGCTTTGCATAGTAACATAGTATGTAATTCCATAGTGGAATTAGGACAATTTAACCCAAAGGTTTACAGTGTATTGATTGCTTATATGTTGTAATTTATTTATTCATCTCAAATCAAGATATCCAATGAAAGTTCAAAATTCCTAAAATTCTATTCCAAATCAACTTTAAATAAGACAGATGTTTGCTTTCACTTATAACATGCTATAAAAAAAGTAATAATATTTCATTATGGACAAGCCCATAGAGTTCAGGTGTACTGATTTTTCATATACATTATACCTCACATTGCAATACTTTTAATTAATTGCCCTATTGCTTAGATACTATGTCCGTTTTTTAATGAAAGTCTTCTCAAGTTGCTACTCAGACTTGTGTGGTGGCTGTACCATATAATTTTGCTTAGCCTGTCCATTTTACAAGAATTTAGTGGAATTCAGCTTTCTTTTAACATAATAGCTTAAGGCTAAAACCTACATGACAATTTTATGCGTCCAAAACTGTAAAATATAATAGGTCATAATTGCTTTGGTTTTTAATGCCATACAACTCATTACAGCCTATTTACCGACCCTAAGGCATTTCACCGTAAAAATTGTCTGTGTTTAAATTTTATCTGTTGTGATTTAAAGGTATTCAAATCCCAATAATTTTGTGCGCCTGTACTTTGAATAAGGACCTCATAGTGGCTTCCACGCAGCAGTTTAATCTTAACGCTACATAATTTAGGTTGTTTTTATTACTTTTTTTTTTACTGAGAAAAGATAGGTTGCAAAAGATAGCAGGACAAACCCCAAAAAATTCTTCAAATATATTAATAGTAAAAAGGCCAGGTCTGAGCATGTAGGCCCTTTACAAAATTATCTAGAGTGGGTGACTGGGGACAAAGAGAAGGCAAATTTAGTAAATACTTTTTTCAGCTCTGTGTATACAAAGGAGCATGGGGGAGCTTTTGTCCATAATGGGGGTGGTAGTGACACAGCTCCGAATGAGCCACAATGGCTCAAAAGTGATATGGTCCAGAATTATTTAGACAGAATAAAGCACCGGGACCTGATGGCATCCACCCACAAATCCTAAAAGAATTGAGCTCTGTAGTTTCAAAGCCATTGTATCTAATTTTTAGGGACTCATTAATGACGGGAATAGTACCACTGGATTGGCGCAGGGTGAACGTGGTGCCTATATTTAAAAAGGGATCAAAGTCTTTACCAAGTAACTATAGACCTGTTAGTTTAACTTCTATAGTCGGGAAGATACTGGAGCGTTTAATAAAAGACCACATAGACGAATTCTTGCTGGAAAAAAACATTTTAAGCAACAGACAGCATGGATTCATGAAAGACAGAAGTTGTCAGACAAACCTGATTTCTTTTTATGCAGAGGTAAGTAAAACCTTGGACAGAGGGGTGGCTATGGACGTGGTATACTTGGATTTTGCAAAAGCGCTCGACACAGTTCCCCACACGCGGCTCATGTGTAAGGTAACATCTACAGGCTTGGAAATATCCGTTTGTAAATGGATAGAAAACTGGCTAAAAGACAGAATTCAGAGAGTAGTGGTTAATGATTCATACTCTGAATGGTCTAAGGTTATCAGTGGTGTACCCCAGGTTCAGTGCTGGGACCCTTACTTTTTAATATCTTTATAAATGATATAGGGTCTGGGATCAAAAGTAACATTTCTGTCTTTGCAGATGACACCAAGCTATGCAGTGGAATAACGTCCTTACAGGATGTGTCCAATTTACAAGCCAACCTCAATGCACAGTCTAATTGGGCGACTATGTGGCAGATGAGGTTTAATGTTGAGAAATGTAAAGTTATGCACTTGGGGGCTAAGAATATGCATGCATCATACATGCTAGGGGGGGTACAACTGGGGGAATCCGTGGTGGAGAAGGATCTGGGGGTTTTGGTAGAGCATAAGCTCAATAATAGCATGCAATGGCAAGCTGCGGTTTTTAAAGCGAGCAAAGTCCTTTCTTGTATTAAGAGAGGTATGGACTCTAGAGAGAGAGATATAATTTTGCCCCTGTTCAAATTATTAGTAAGACCTCATCTGGAATATGCAGTTTAGTTTTGGGCATCAGTTCTCAAAAAGGATATCGGGGAACTGGAGAAAGTGCAGAAAAGGGCAACCAAACTGATAAGAGGCATGGGGGAGCTCAGCTATGAGGAAAGATTAGAGGAACTGAATTTATTCACTCTTGAGAAGAGGAGCATAAGGGGAGATATGATCAACATATTCAAATATATAAGGGGTCCATAAAGTGAACTTGGTGTTGAGTTATTCTCTTTACGGTCAACCCAGAGGATACGGGGACACTCTTTACGTCTAGAGGAAAAGAGATTTTATCTCCAAATATGCAAAGGTTTCTTCACAGTAAGAGCTGTGAAAATGTGGAATAGACTCCCGCCAGAGCTGGTTCTGGCCAGCTCAGTAAATTGCTTTAAGAAAGGCCTGGATATTTTCCTAAATGTACATAATATAACTGGGTACTAACATTTATAGGTAAAGTTGATCCAGGGAAAATCCGATTGCCTCTTGGGGGATCAGAAAGGAATTTTTTCCCCTGCTGTAGCAAATTGGAGCATGCTCTGCTGGAGTTTCTGCCTTCCTCTGGATCAAAAAATTGGGTATATTGGATTGTACGATATTTTTTATTTTATTTATTTATTGTTTTTAAGGTTGAACTGCATGGACTTGTGTCTTTATTCAACCTGACTAACTATGTTATTTTTGCTTGCACACAATTGGATGATAGGAGTAAGCAAAGCCTCACTTCATTCACTAAGGAAAAATTACTGTGAAAAGCAAAAATTCCCTTTGCAAAGTGAACGGCCTATTTGTAATCAATCCCTATGAGTCTTGACTTTTGCCTTAGCTCTATGAGTCTTGACACTTTGGGGTTGATTTACTAAAACTGGAGAGTGCAAAAAACTGGTGCAGCTGTGCATGGTAGTCAATTAGTTTCTAACTTCAGCTTATTTGATTAAGCTTTGACAATACAATTTGGAAGCTGATTGGCTTTTACACAGAGCTGCACCAGATTTTGCACCAGATTTTGCACGCTCTGGTTTTAGTAGATCAACCCCTTTCTGTCTTGCAATATCTTTTGATAGCTTCATTTATCTAAGCTATATGAGTCTTGCATTTTTCTGTCTTGCTTGTGCCTTTCCTTGCACATTCTGCTCTTTAGACAACAATTTCTCATTTAAAGTAATTGTAAAGTTATTTACAGCATCAGTCCAATACTGCATGCATCCCTTGATGCTTCTAAGACTGAGAACTGAGTGATCAAAGAGCGCTGATCGCTCGGGTCTCAGTGTTTAGTAAGCAGTGAGCCAGTGACTGTCAGTCACCGTCTCTCTGCTCTGCACTTCCAGCGATCACTGGAGCGTTTGGGTGTGGAAGGGGCTGGCTCGGTCTCCCAGTGGCTCACTGGGAGGCTGAGCCAGCTGCTGGTTCAGGCATTTAAGTAGATCCCGACTTTAAAGTCAGAATCTTTTTAGAGCCTGGACCAGCTGAGTGACATAAGCCGACAGTGTGCTTTACTCCGCTGTCAGCTGAAAACAGGTCACAGGAATGCAAATCAAAGTATACTCCTGTGATCCATAGGAGAAATAGTGCTATAAAAAGCTTGGGCCATACTTCTCCTTTAACCGCTTGCCGACCAACCGCCCGCGGTCTGTAAACAGACAGATCCCCATTCTGTCAGGGAAGTAGAGAGAGATCTACTGTTCCTAGTGATCAGGAACAACAATCTTTCTGTACTCCCAGTCATTCCACTCCCCCTACAGTTGGAAACACCTCCATAGGGAACACTTAACCCCTTGATCGCCCCCTAGTGTTAACCCCCTCCCTGCCAGTGACATTTATACATTAATCAGTGGCTATTTATAGCACTGATTGCTGTATAAATGTCAATGGTCTCAAAAAAGTGTCAAAATTGTCCAATCTGTTCGCAGCAATGTCGCAGTCCCACTAAAAATCTCTGATCACCGCCATTACTAGTAAAAAAAAAAAAAAGTATAAAAAAAAATGCCATAAGTATATCCCCTATTTTGTAGGCCCAAACCAATCAATATACACTTATTGCAATTTTTTTTTTACCAAAGATATGTAGAAGAATACATATCGGCCTAAACTGATGAAGACATTTTTTGGGGGATATTTATATTAGCAAAAAGTAAAAAATATTGCTTTTTTCAAAATTGTCACTTTTTTTTTGTTTATAGCACAAAAAATAAAAACCACAGAGGTGATCAAATACACCAAAAGAAAGCTCAATTTGTGGGAAACGTTGCATGACTGCGCAATTGTCAGTTAAAGCGACGCAGTGCCATATTGCAATAAATGGCCTGGTCATTAAGGGGGCAAATCCTTCCAGGGCTGAAGTGGTTAAAAAACAAACATGTTATACTTACCTGCTCTGTGCAATGGTTTTGCACAGAGCAGCCCCGATTCTCCTCTCATAGGCACCCCTACTGGTGCCCTTGGCTCCTCCCCTTTCTGTGTGCCGCCACAGGAAGCCACTTCCTATGGTGGTACACTTGCGGGCTCGATCACAAGCTGCGCTCTGTGTGTCCATAGACACACACAGAGAGTCTTGACCCTGCCCCTTGCTCCTTCATCCTTGGATTTGACTGACAGCAGCAGGGGCCAATGGCTCCTGCTGCTCTCACTGAGTCCAGTGAGGAGATAGAGAGAGAGAGAGCAGCAAAACATTATATCTGGCTTCAGTGATGGCAAAGTGGACAGTATTCCAAATGCCAAGTCTGGTAATACCATTTCAAAATCTCACTGGGTCCAGCAATAACAATGTGGTCCAATATCCCTGTCTCCAGCATTGATAACAGTGCCAAATATCCCTTCTCCACTGGTGGGAATATTATTTTTTTTAAAATCAGTGGTAGAACTACTAAGCAGCAACAGCTCACCAAAAGAAGATATAATGACATAGTTCCTATTGTCAAAGAGGAGGCATGTTGCTTCCAACCATGTGCTAAGTCCTGTTTGAGCATGTGAAAAAGCTTCCGTGGTGTGTCAATGAAGAAAGCCAAACATCTTGCAAGCAACTTTGGCAGAGATGGTGTTCTTGTGCAGATCCTCTACATTGACCCAAAACATTTTAGAAATGTTAACTTCTTCCTAAAATGTATTATGCTTTTAAAGATAATTAATGTATATGAAGTAATGAAGGCCTATGGGACATAAACTATCACAGTGCATGAGTAAATGTCATGAGCAAATAGCAGTTAAGAAAATGATGCAGGCATATATATATATATCTTATAGTGACTGTAATGAGCAGAGCAGGGATGTTCCTTACCAAATTAAAGTAGAACTAAAGGCAAAATGTTTTTTTTTTTCCATTTTGGATACAGTAAGGGTGGGTTATAACCCCTTTTTGCCATCTGCGTACCATAGGGGAGATTTCCCTTCACTTCCTGTTCCATAGCCAAAACAGGAAATTACAGGAAATCCCTCCAACGTGAGGGAATCAAGGGGTGTCACTAGGGTCACCAGAACTATGCCGAAAAGAGGTCTCAGATCATTAGCGCCATTAACCTTAGCTTGGGGACAGTATACTGCATAGCCGCTGGATAAAGAGAGCATCATCACTGGGGAAGTCATACTTAAACAACTCTCCCCATTATTATTTTTTTTCCCCTGCTTACCTCTTGCTGGGATGGCCACAGTTTAGATATTCACCCACACAGCAGATCCAGCGTGGTCCTGTTGAGATTCTCTTCTCTGCAGCAGCTCTTCTGGGCTCTGGCACAGCCTCGCAATGATGCATATTCTGTATATGTGCAGTGGCGGGAGAGGTGGGATGGAGAGGAGCCAACTAAATTAAAATGTAAAGATCCACTTTAAGAAAGCTCAGCCGGTGATGCTTAAAGAAAGAACATCTCATACAACCACCTGTTGTAAGTCCTGCTTTCATAGTCTTTATTGGTGATCGTTAATATATACTGGGGTTAAATTAGAGGGAACAAGCAACATATTTTTTTTATATAAAAATAATCAGCAGTTACAATAACTCTACATTTTGCTCTAGAACTCCCCTCTGAACATAAAATGCAAACACAGGGGTTTATGTACTAAAACTTCGGAAGCGCAAAATGTGGTGCAGCTCTGCAAAGAAACCAATCAGCTTCCAGGTTTATTTGTCAAAGTTTAATTTAAAAAGTTGAAGATAGAAGCTGATTGGCTATCATGCACAGCTGCACCATATTTTGTACTCTCCAGGTTTAGTAAATAAACCCCTGTGTGTGCCTTTTTATTCAGAGGGGTACTCTGGAGCAAAATGTAGAATTATTGTAACTGCTGATTATTTTTATATATATAAAAAAAATATGTTGCTTGTTCCCTCTAATTCACCACCACATGGTAAGAACCCATGGCAAGCATAGAAAGATGCCACCTGGTATGCAGAAAGACCACTGCACCTTTTGTGTTTAGAAAGACCCACAGTGAAACCCCACTGACTGTGCCCTCCCCAGGGCAAGATACTCCTTTCATTATTTTATGCCTGAGAGCATTGCTAGCAAAATGTTTACCACTATGAATTAAAATAGAATTCCAGCTCAGACTTACTTTTTTAGGTTTGGATAGACTGGAGTTAGTTTCTCTGTCAGGTTTTTATCCCTGTCTTTGACCCCACCACTTCCTCTACTAGTGACAGTAAGACAGTAAAGACCTTTCCTCTCTGGGGACATAGACAGGAACAAAAACCGGATAGAAGCTCTAAACTATTTCCATGCTACTAACAGTTGTGTTTTTTATTGCTGTCTGTGTTCCCACTGGAGACATAATATTGAATTACTGTCCTGAGGACCCAACAGGAAGTGAAGGAAAATTTTCCCAACAGGTATACAGGCATAATCCCAAAAGAAGTGTTTCTTTCAAACTATATAAAAAAATATGTTGGGGTATCCGGAAAAAATGCTAACAAAGTTTCCTTAGTTGTGTTGTGCAATCTGCATATTAGTGAGTTTCTGCACTATACTTGTTCAAAGCAGTATGGTGATTATCTGTTATAATGACAGCTAGTTGTTGTTACTTCCCCATAGAGATGACAGCTAAGGGAGTATTAGCATTTATCAATGTAGAGTTTCCCCTCAGAGTACATTCTTGCTTGCCAATTATACATCACTATATATATATATATATATATATATATATATATATATATATATATACACATATCACACTTTTAGCCCAACAGCGAGAAGCATGCAGAGAAAGAAAGAATGGCTACAAGATATATGAGGTAATGCGCTTTGTCTCCTCTCCCAGCAGCTCCAGTTAGGCCTTCTTCTTCAGAATTCCAGGTTTTACCCATGTATCCGTGGTGGAAAAACTATGGAATAATAAAGGGGAGCACGTGATCAATCGTGGATGGCACGGTCATATGATGGCATCAATCCCCAGGAGAAAATGAAACTCACAGAGGGAAAAAGGATGGGGATTTTGAAGGTGCAAAGAATGGTATCAGATGCATTCAATAAAAGATATTATTGTTTTATTTCTTGTCAAAAGGAACAAAACTGGATAAAATCAATAAACACAGGCAAGTACAATATTATTAGCATGTTAGATCGGGACAGCATACGGAACCCGACATGTTTCGCCCATGAATCGGGCTTCTTCAGGGGAGCTGTCCTTGCAGGGGTACACGCCTCCTAAAGGTAACAGACATACAAACACCGTACACATAAAGAAAATATATATATAAGTATCAAGTAACAAAGAAAGTGAATATAAACATATCACCACCAAATACTGCAAAAATATATAAACAAAGAAATATATACTCGTAAAGTAAAATAGTGTATGCACCTGTATATCCAATCCCAGAGCACTGCTTCTATCCCGAATCAACCAAGATGAGAGGGGCAGCAATTCCGTTGCACTCACACCTAAAGCCCACTTACACAGTCAAGGCCGCAAACGGCTGGGAGCCACAGAGGGGACAAAAGGACCAGCTAAACAACATATATGAAGGAAATAAAAAAAGGGGAAAAAAGGAGTCTATATGTGGGTACGGATAGCATATATCCATTGGTGTATACTTATAATAAATGCACAAATGTGTAAATAGACATTAAATTAAATGAATATTCGATCTATGGAACAGTGTAACCACCAATTAATTAAATACAAAAAGAAAGAGGGAACTCACAATATGAGCATAGGAGGGATTTGAAGCCGAGGGACTTGGTATAGCCACCTTACAACACAAGGAGCAAAGGATAGGCTCTTGCTGGAAAAATTGGGAAATAATGGAATTAGGGGTTAATCAAGGAATCCATTGTTCAGATAGCAAGGAGTCAATAGTACAGAGCAATAATGTACTGCTCAGAAAGGCGGGTCAAAGGGAGCCAGGGTAGTCACAAACAGGACGACCAGGCTACCAGTGATGGCTCAGTATAAACATAGATTTAAAGAGCATAACTGCATGGGTTACCTTAAGAAGATGGTGGCACAACATGTCCCTAGGGGCTCCGGCAGTGAATGAACGCCGAAGCAGCGGCATTTTTATCACCCCCATCTGGTCCGAAAGAGGGCCGGAAGCGGACGCTAAGCTGCAGTGCACCTGCGCACTGTTACACCTCATCGCTCCGTCCGCTGTCGCCGGGTCCTAAGTGGTGACCAGGAGAAAAAGGGGGGGCATCTCCTCTGTGTAAACAGAGGGAAGAGGCGCAGGGCGGAACAGAGAGGCGGGGCGTCCTGTCATTAGGCAGGATCGCCCCCCGGGCGTCCATGTGACCACCATAAGCCAAGGCTCAAGCTGGAGTGTGGCCAAAGGTGCAAGGGCAAGGACAGGCACCAATCAAATGGGAGAAAGGGGAATTCGGTCCCAGAGTGTAAATAGGAGTTTAAGCAATGCCAAGGTTTTTGAAATAGACAGATGCATTTACAAAATAAAACAATGAACATTGCAGTGCTAGAATTTACTAACATAGTGTAGCCAATACAGTGTGGATCATATTAAAATATGAAGTACAGAAATGGACAAAAAATGTAAAAAAATATGCAAAGGAGAAGAATAATAAATAATTTATAAATAATTTTTTCTTTATATAAATACACAAATACATTATAATCGTAGGTATAATACAATACCGTTGACTAACACAACCAATAAAGTAAATATTACACCAATACAAAATAGGAGAAAAGGGGAGAATTACTCGTCAGTAGTATCCTTTAGGGTTCATTCACTACGGCCAGGATTGAAGAAGGGGAAAACAGGAAAGTAAAGAATGGAAAAAGATAGACAAAGGGAGGGAGGGTAGGAAATGAAGGGACAAGCGGGGAAGGGGGTAAAAACGGGGAAGAGAGGGGGGGAGGTTTTAAAGAAAGGGCTTGAAGCTTAGTATTTCATTTAGACCAGGATAAACAGTAGCCTTCAATAAGTGTATCCATCGAGACTCAAGTTGTAATAATTTTGAATCATTGCTGCCACCTCTGATATCCAGAGGGATGTGTTCCAATGCCATGAATTTGATGGTGTCCAATCTGAAGCCGTGGTATAGTCCCACATGTCAACTGATTGGAGTCTACATCCTACATTTACGAATAAGTGATATATGGTCATTGATTGTTTTTAGAAAGTGATATATGGTCATTGATTCTTTTAGAAAAAATATGTTTTGTCTTCCCGACATAGAAGCACGTGCAAGTGCATTGCATCAAATATACAATGCCAGGTGTCTGGCAAGTGATTCTATGTTTAATCCTGTGGATTTGGCCATTAGGCAAATTAATCTCATGATGGTTCAACATATGGAATAATAAAGAAAAATTGCAATTTTTGTAATTTATTGTTCTCCACATACCACTGTGCTGCTCTAGGCACTGGCCCACAACTGCTTTTTGGTAAATATGGCTCCATATTGACATGTGGATTCACTCTTTTCAAAGCTATGGAAATACAAATGGAGGCATACTTTTTATTCTGTTAGATTTTCATTTCCAGGCAACAGTTTTGGAAGCACACAACAGTCAGCTATGATATATGCATTTTTTTTTTTTCTTACTAGGTGGTCCTGGCAAAGTACTGTATGTCTCAGCTAATGATCCTTTTTGTGCTACATGGTATTTTAACCCTTTGCATCAACTTTATTCCTCTGAGTGATTAATCAGTAATGCACATCACCCAGAATTAGTGAATAAAGTTTTATGTTTGTGGTTCCGAAAATAAATAAACAAGGAGAATAACAGGAACAGCAGTTACCTAATTCTTTACAGCTGAATAAATACTGCAAACTGTTTCCATATTAACCATTATTACATTTTTCTGCTGTCTGCTTCATCGTGGAAAATAGGACTATGAAATGGAGCATGTTGCTAGGTTAAATAAGCTTGCAGATAGATAAGTATATAATATGCATAGAATAATGTCATTGTGCCATCCTATAACTTCAGAGTCTACCATGTGAATATATTTTATATTTAGACAATCCTAATTTATCATATTAGAATGACCCCAGTCTACAGCCCTTGGGCCAGTTGCGGCCAGCTGACTGCTGTACTCTGGCTCCTGCAATAAGGCACTGCATGCAAGTGCATGTTTTCTCATAGCAAGCTGGAGGATGGGGCCTTCTGATTGCAGAGTGGGGATGGGTGCTGGTTGCTGGAATGCAGAGTGTTCTACCACACAGTAGTCTATCATTGGAAGTATCACGGTAATATATTCCTGATGGTGACTTTACCACAAGGAGTGGCATAGAATATGGAGCCTGAACAGAGGTAAGTGAGCACTGAACACTAATGATGGACTATTATATTCTTCCCAATGACCACTGAACACCAACGTTGGGGCGCTATATTTGTTCTATTGACTAATGAACACCAGTGATGAGGCACAATTCCTCCTACTCCCACTGACACCAATGATGGGGCGCTATTCCTCCTAATCATCACTGACACAAGGGCATTTATTACTTCCAGTGATGCCACAGTATTTATTACTCCCTAGTGCTGGGGCATTTACTTCCAACAACAGCAGGGCATTTATTATTCTGGTGCCTGCTGATACAAAAACATTTATTACGGTACTCTCCCTGACCACCAACCGCATCTATTACTCTCACTGATGCTGTGGCACTGACCTTCAACACCAAATCAGTATAGTACTTATACCGGCAACAGTCCAGGCCTAAGATAGACCGACAGTCAATTGGCTTTTTTTTTTTTAAAGTTTGAGTACCCCTGATATAGGCTACTTATACTAAAATTTTTAGTTTTGATAGAATTAGAAAGACTCTTTAATTTTGATAGGATTGGAATGAGTAAAGGCTTCTATGAAACTTTTATTGCTGACAATGTAGTTAAAATCTAATAATCTCATTTTGGAACTAACAATACATTCAGGTTCCTCAACATTGTATCTTTATGTATCCTCTTGGTAATAACAAAAATAAAGATTAGAAGCTAGAAAAATATATTAGGCACATTTTATAAATCATTTGGACTTCAGCAGAGTGGAATTTGGTTGACTCATAAACAGTCCATATAGTCTTAGATCATCTAGTCCTGTTAATACAGTTTGATATCAGGGCGATAGATAATTTTTTTTTTTCTGGGGAAGGGAGGGAAATCAGTCCTGGGCACCCAAGGAAGCACAATTAGGAGGCATGTTGCACATGTCCCAGCAGTTTGTGGGTGTGGCAAAATTGCCGTAATGGTGGGAGGGGCTTATAACTTGAGCCTACTCAAGACCTATGCCACAGTTCTTGTACCCAGAAAATACGTTTTAATTGTAAGCTCTAACGAGCAGAGCCCTCTGATTCCTTCTGTATTGACTTGTATTGTAAGTATACTGTCTGGCCTCATGTTGTAAAGCGCTGCGCAAACTGTTGGCGCTATATAAATCCTGTTTAATAATAAATAATAATAATAATTGCTGTGCCACAAGCAAGAGTCTAACAGGCACACACAAACTGCAGCACAATCATTTGTAAATATGAAACTCTTCCTTTACATATGCTTTTCTGCACAGAGCCTACCATGAAGCAGAACTTTATTAACATAGCAATTGCTGAGCAACTGTTGTGCAATAAACCATAAAGAGTGCAGGGGTCAGGAGTAAATAATGTACTCAGAGTGCAGTAGTCAGGAGTATGCTACATACAGTCAAGTGTCCAGAGTGCAGTGGTTAGTTAAAATATCCTATTTGAACCATCCATACTGGAATAATTGGTACACCAGTCATAAAATGCGCAAGGTATAAATCTGCATAAAATCACATAGAAAATATTTTCTAATAACTATTCAAGCTGTAATATCAGCGACAGCAGAACACATGAAAAGCACCCACTAAGAAATAAGTGAAATTTGTAAGGTGAATATAAATTGAACAATCCATTTATACACTGGCTTAAAAGTAGCCTAAATTTTCCAAAAGACATTAAACAAGAAAAATTGAAAAGGTGCATAATAAAGCTCATCAATGAACTTATTTACTTTTATAGAACTTATAATCAATAAGCCTTCTTCAAGATTTTATGAGACTAGGCAGAAGCTGATGTAAAAAAGGACAAAAGGCAATACAATTCTCACTTGTTCTTATGGTGTATTTGACCATTTATCTGGGCTCCATTTGAAAGATTTCCCCTCTCACTGTCTCGGTGACAATTTACCAGGGAGGAAGGGTAGAAAAATCGTTAAGAGGAATACACAGACACAAATAAAATATATGCTTTTTTAAGTAGAGCAGTGGGAGACTAGAGCCTTTTTATTTCTGTATGTGTCCTGTGGCAGATTTTCATTTGATTCCTGTCTGGTACAATGGTTGTCACCATGACAATAAGGGGTGTATTTTTTAAAAAAATTGCAAAGCTATTCTTCCTGTAATACTGCATGTTATTTTGATCTATGTGTATAGGGGTAAAATCAATTGTTTATCTTGTGGTTGGTTGTTATTCGTTTATATTGAAGAGAGGTTCAGGAAAATACTGCAAAATAGGCAATAGATGGAACTGTAGATCATAGTAGAGTTTAGTTTAGTTTTATTTCTATGCTCATCAACTCCATCTAGTGTTCATAATGCAGTGATTTCCTGATTCACTATATTCTGTATGAATGAGTAACATTCAACCTGGATAGAAAAAAGCTTACTAACATTTGATTTTGCACCTATTTGCGTAGAATGAATGAACATGCAGTTTCACAGCATGAATGGCTCTGCAAATTTGTATGAATACTCCTACAATCTCTTTGCTGATAACAGTAAAACCTGAATGGGATTCTAACTGGTCACCGTGCTATTAAAAAAACTAAAGAGAAAAGTTTTTGCTAGATATGCACTTTATGGCAATTTTTTTTGTGGAGATGTTTGAAAAGGAAAATATCCAACAGCTTTTCAAAGTCACCCAGTTTGGCTGGAAACTAGGCGACATGAAAATCCTGGAGCTTGGCCAGGAAATATGGGAGGGGCTCATATATAGCAAAACAGTGAAGCAGATAAATTCCAGTTGAGTTTAAGAAAAGTGACTAGCATTAAAACTCCCAGCAGACAAACACCAATCACTGCGGTTCACTAACCCTTAAACTGTCAGGCATGACCTACCATTGTGCTGAACCAACTTGGATATTATTTGAAGAAATGAAAGCTTGCAAAAAGATATATTGTCTGAAAGCCACAACCTATATGATTAATACACATATATACACATATGTATGCACATAATACATGTGCATTTCTTTCTGATAAAAATACATGAAGGGCTCATTCAGACATGCAGCAAGGGGGATGCAGCCTCCCAGAACTGTACAAATGAACCCCCTGTCACCAAATGTGACCCATTCAAGCAGGCCAGCATTATATGTGACCCATTCCACTGGGTCGCATTTTCAGGGTTAAAACAGGCAGTGAGGAGGTGACATATTGCCTCCCAACCACCTGCCAAAATAATTCAATTACAACATAATTAAAAGATTAATCTATTTCAAATAAAACATAACAATTATGCATAAATAAAAAACTGTAAACAGCGTACACTAAAATTCTCCACTTCATCTATTTAACGTAAAATCAAAGGCTATCTTTTTTTAAAGTAAATTAAAAAAAGAGGTTATACTTACCTGCTTGGTGCAACAATATTGCACATGGCGGTCCCTTACCTCCTCTTCTGGAGGTCCCCCCGCTGGCGCTGTCCACTTCTACCTGCTACAGATGCCTTCTTGGCAAACAGTGGCAGTGATGGTGCATCGCCCCCTCTCTCCAGCCACTCCTCTATGCCCAGTGGATAGATTCATGTATTAAATGAATCCATCCATGGCTGCCGCTGCCACCCCGCTATTCAGGCGTCCAGCCCCTTTTCGGGCACTGGGTGCCTGAATTACAGCGGCGGGGTATTTTTTTGAAGCACCTGATTAGAGCCATAGGCTCTAATAGGCGTCAAAAATGGTAAACAGCGAGCACCATGCTTGGTGCTTGCAGTTCACTCAGCTGTGTTAGGAATGCAAATGAACATTCACTTTCCTAACACTGAACCGCCTCTCCGCCAATCAGGTGCTTGGGTCTGTTACCTGTCACCTGATTGGCTGAAACAACAGGCGCTGCTATTGGACGCTTATCAGGAGGAGAGGACAGGAGATGAGGACGGCAGGAGACACATGAAGGACCCCGCTTGTCGCTGTCACCCGCTGCCCCATCAAGACAGGGTAAGTGCCGGGCAGACAGCGAGTGGGCGGGAGTCACACTGGCGGCATTCAAGGGCACACTGGCAGCATTTGATGGGCACACTGGCAGCATTTAATGGGCACACTGGCAGCATTTGATGGGCACACTGGCAGCATATGATGGGCACACTGGCAGGATTTGATGAGCATACTGGCAGCATTTGAGGAGCACAGTGGCAGCGTTTGATGGCACAGTGGCAGCATTTGATGGCACAGTGGCAGCGTTTGATGGCACAGTGGCTGCAATTGATGGCACAGTGGCTACAATTGATGGGCACAGTGGTAGCATTTGATGGCACAGTGACAGCATTTGATGGCACAGTGGCAGCGTTTGATTTTTTTTCAAAATTTTTTTGCACCTCCCAAAAATTTTGAGTACCAGCTGGCACTGAGTGCGGGTGTGATCCCAAGCCAGGCTGTGTGCTTCCGTAGACACACACATCGCTGATAAGCCGAGCCCCCACTCCCTCCTTACAGGAGTTTGGCTAACTGCAGCAGCTGCCTATGACTTCAGTGTCTTCTGTGATGGGCAAAAGAGGAGAGCGATGCTGTAGCTGAGACTGTGCTGGATTGGTGAGAGGAGTAAGGTAATTGTTTAAGGATAGGGTGGGGTGGGGGGGTTAGTGGCGCATTTTATTGCAGGAAGATAAAAACAGTTTGACTTTAGACCCACATTTATGTTTTTTTCTCTTCAAGCGCTCAACATTGCGCTGAGCATGAATCTACAATTGTCAGGACTGAGTATATCCAGGCTCATTCACAGCCAAAAGGAAGTCAATAAATTTGTGTGTCAAGTTTACCAATCTCCATGCTCACCATTCTCAGCCTAAAAGTCAGCCATCAGGCTGAGTAGAGAATAGGTAGGACCAGATGGGGACATCATTTGGTTTTGTAGAAGCAAAAGGAGTACCGCATACATACCCGTCTCACTTCAACAACAGACAGGACAGGCTTTTATGTTTTGATTGCCATAATGTATTTTAAATATATTACTCGTGCTATGATTTATGTAATATGTCCTTGGCAATCAAATCATAGCTTCTAGCAGCTTCCCTCACCCATTCCTCACTCTCCTGTGCAGAAGCAACAATGCTGGGTAGCTGGGGATGTGTTTACAGAAATAATAGCCATTTAGTGCCTGTTCTGTACAGGCAGTGAAAGCCAGATCCTTGCATTTTTACACTGCAAAGCACTGTCTATCTTTTTTTTTCTGTCTAAATCTGTGTTAGTGAGCACTTCTCCTTTGCCAAGATAAACCATCCACCTCACAAGTGTGGTATATCAAGATGCTGATTAGACAGTATGATTATTGCACAGGTGTGCCTTAGGCTGGCCACAATAAAAAGCCACTCTAAAATGTGCAGTTTTATCATATAGCAGAATTCCACATATGTCGCAAGTTTTGAGGGAGCGTGCAATTGGCATGCTGATTGCAGGAATGTCCACCAGAGCTGTTGCCCTTGAATTGAATGTTCATTTCTCTACCATAAGCCATCTCCAAAGGTGTTTCAGAGAATTTGGCAGTACATCCAACCAGCCTCACAACTGCAGACCACGTGTAACCACACCAGCCCAGGACCTCCACATCCAGCATCTTCACCTCCAAGATCGTCTGAGACCAGCCACCCGGACAGCTGCTGCAGCAATTGGTTTGCATAACCAAAGAATTTCTGCACCATCTCAGGGAACCGTCTCACAAATGCACTTCTGGAAGAATAGTCAAACATTCACATAGACACACTCCTAAACCTTGTGGACAGCCTTCCAAGAAGAGTTTAAGCTGTTGTAGCTGCAAAAACTGGGCCAACGCAATATTGAACCCTATGGACTAAGACTGGGATGCTATTAAATTTCATGTGCGTGTAAAGGCAGGCGTCCCAATACTTTTGGCAATATAGTGTATATATGGGAGAGAGAAATAGCAATGAATGCACTGAGAACAGTAGCCCCATCCCTTTGACACAGAGTCTAGACTTACGCAAGACAGGTGAAGCCCCCCCAGTGTGTGTGTTTACACCAAATACATCAAAGTTAGAAAGTAACAGCTGCTGGAATTAATGTATGAGCAGCAGAGGAAAGATGTGAGCAGGTGGGGTAATTAACAAGAAAATTAACAATATAAAAATTCCCCAGCACTCAATCCTGCTAGCCAGCTAGGAAAATGTAAAGCCCAACTCTAGGAAACGTTTAAATTATCTTTTGCAGTGGGACTGCACCCCCACTGCAAGGGTTATTTGCTTGTTTTGTCTAGGGGAGAGGAGAAGCACTTCTACTTACTTGATCCTTAGCTCCCCTGGAAAACAGCATTACCTTATGCACTGAAAGTGGACTGTTCCTCCTCATCATCACATCCAGTGCAGAGCTATGGACCCTTCATTGGTCCTTAGACTGCTGGAGTGTGGGGGAGAAGACGCTCCAGGTACCGGTCTGGCAGTGCAGAAGTGGACTCAGACTGGACTCACAATTAATTTGGATGCGTCTCACAGCAGGGGTTCAGTGCGTCCCTGTTCTTGGTTTCAGGGACGAATCAGGCCCAAATGTTTGCCTGAATTCAGACATGGAACGGAGACAAAGACACACAGGACCCTTGTGCAATCCACTCCGCAGCCGCTCCGGAGATGTGTAAACCGGCTGCATTGAGAGCCGATCACAATCTCCTGTCATGTGAATTGGATGCGGGGAAACTTGCAGCCAATTTGCATAAGTGTGAACCCAGCCTTAGTCTGCTTCTAACATTTAGATGAACAGTAGAGGTCTCAGTGTCATATTAAGTCACATGTTAAGTGTGATCCTGAACAAATATGTATAACGTGATTTTACATAAATTTGCTAATGTGCACCCAGAGTCTTCTTTTTTATCTATATGTTAGATATGTTTACATATAAATAGTTTATAGTTAGGGTCTCTTTTGCTGGCTACCTGGGGCTAAGAATGGGTAATTTTTTGTTAATTTTCTGTACATATCTCACCTCTATGCACATATAATTTTCTAGTTATAACCTGTTCAGGCATCTGTCACTTTCTCATTTTTCTATATTTTATGGGCTGTTCATGCAGTATGTCCTTTGACAAGTATTTCCCTTTATTTATTTTTTTTCTGTATGCTTGTTAACCTATTTATGACTGGTTATTACTACTGCTACACTGCCTAGCCAGAGAGTAGGAAAATGAGTAAAAGAGGCAAAGTTCAATTTGTAGGAGGTATGGTAAATCCAGAAAAAATCCACTAAACCTGGACATAGCGCCAAACCCTACTGAAGTCTGTGGAAGCCAAATCTTTATTTTCCTGCTTTTGTTCAAGGCCAATTTGCAATGGGGTATGTTTACAAATGCATTAATATATATAAAAAATTACCATTCAACAAAAATAGAGTATTTTAAGGTAGATTAAAGGGCAACATTAAAAATGCACAAATCCATCAAAGTGGAATTCCACTTTTGCTAAAGTAAATGACTATGTCATAAAAAATTGCCACACTATTCATCTTGTAATTTATTGTTAGTAAAAGTTACCTTTCTATTTCAACACAACGCTGCTGTAATTATCTAAAACTGTCCAGAAATTCAGTACATTATGGCAACCTATGGGTGTAGGTGTAGCTGAGGCTTTTTTAGGCATCCCCTGCGATAGGAATTTCATTTCTGATAAGACACTTTTAAGGGTTAATTACTTCTAATTAGATGCAGCCATTGCAGGTCAGTCTCATTAGAGCACCTAGAGGGGAATTTACTGGCTGGGTTCAGATGGGCCAAAAATTGTCCGTAAACGGTTGTTTCGCAGGAACAGGCCAACTTGCGGCCCATTTGTACAGCTGTCTGACAGAAGCTGGTCTCATGACTGGCTTCTGTTGATGGCTGCAAGCGCTGATCAGTGTGTCCTGGTGAGAACACAATAGCTCAGCGGGGGAGATCCCCGCACTAACATCAGATTTGTTAGTACAGTGATCTGTGATTCTGGGCCGAACAAAAAAAACCCCCAGCTTTAGGCTGCAGGAGTCTGAATCTAGAACATCTGTGCATAGCAACCAATCAGCTTATAGTTTTCAGTCTTCAATCAAATAGTATTGTTTGTCTGCATTTCAACTGTGCATTTCAACTGTTTGCTTTAAATTCCACTCTAAAGGGACTCTGTCAATTTAAGAATACTTAAAAATTCCTGCACATCTTACATAGTTACATAGTAGGTAAGGTTTGTAACGACACCCTGAGTATGAAAAGGTTTAAAGTCGTTTAGGACATTCCATACCCAAACACAAAGGCAGTTACCGAACACTTCAATCAGCCGAACAAGAAACCCATACGAATAATTTTCCCCCCAAATGCGAGACGAGGCTCTGTGTTGAGGTTCAAGACAAGAATCAATCTTTATTCAAACACATGTTATATAGATCCCACTTCAAAACACTTCCCCCCACCCTTGGAAAACATTGCGGGTTAAACTGTCCAATGACAATGGACACACAGGTCAGGTGTGTTTAACTTCTCATCAGTAAACAGTCTTAACAGGGGGGCTGCTGGAGGAATCCCCCCCCTTTCCTCACAGCAAGACACTTAGACATCCCATAATAGTTGAGGCAGACAGCCACAATAGAATACAGTCACACCCCAAACATCACAGCAAATAGTACACAACATAATGAGACAGCACACATTATATATACATATATACAGCATTAAGTCTGACTAGCACAGATCATAGTGGGGTTCTCATTCACCGTGTGCCCCTATCAATGACTCCCATCACAATGGCATATCCAGGGTCCCCAGAGTCTGTGTATCTTGGGGGGACATGGACCTGAATCTAAAGTAACGCAACCTCAAGGGTCCCCAGGCATACAGCTCACAACGAGCACCATTGCCCCAAATGCCAGGGCCCATAATCGGTAGGCAAGACGCTGGCATTAAGTGCCCTCCAAAAGCCTCTTTCCTGGCTAGATCTGTCACAAGATTGCATAAAGTTCATCCAGCTCAACCCGTGTTTATGTGTATTTATTTACAGTATGTTCCTTCCATTTCCTATATACCTGTATATTGCATTTGCTATATTGCATTTGCTAAGATGCCCATCTAAAAAAATGTTTTCATAATTGAGACTCCCCACTGACACCACCAATTGTGAAAGGGAGCTCCACAACCTTACCACTCTGACAGTAAAGAACGCCCTACGCAATTTAAGGTTAAACCACTTTTCATCCAACTTCATGTAGTGGCCGCTTGTCTTCTTAAGCGACCTGAGCCTGAATAGTTTTTTTCACCTTCTAGAATCACCATTTAGATATTTGTATATCGTTATCATATCCCCTCTTGAGGGTCTCTTCTCCAGGAAGAATATGTTTAATGTTTGCAGTTGCTCCTCATAACTGAGGTTCTCCAGTCCCCTTATCAGCTTTGTTGCTTTTCTCTGGACTTTCTCTAGTTCCAGCATATCCTTAGTGAGGACTGGGGACCAGAGTTTTGTAAAGCGGTAAAAATATAATGATTTACCAGTCAGCAGCTTTAGTATTCTTAAAGTGACAGAGTGTCGTTAAAGTGGTAGTAAATTCTCTTTTTTTTTTTTAATTGATTTTTATTGAAAGGTGAAAATCATACAGATTATAACAGCAAACAGTAATGTATTTTAACATTTATTTTTACCTACAGGTAAGCTTATAATAAGGCTTACCTGTAGGCAGGGGCGTTGCTAGGTCTACAAAAGATCTGGGGCTAGAGCCCATAGCAACGTAGTAAAGAAATTCATACGCGTGGGCGGGCATACACATGTATATAATATACATGTGTGTGTATATATATCCCCAGAGAGCCCCCCTTACATTAGGATCCCCAGAGAGCCTCCCCCTTGCATCAGGGTTCCCAGAGAGCCTCCCCCTTGCATCAGAGTTCCCAGAGAGCCTCCCTCTTGCATCAGGGTTCCCAGAGAGCCTCCTCTTTGCATCAGGGCTCCCAGAGAGCCTCCCCCTTGCATGGGGGTTCCCAGAGAGCCTCCCCCTTGCATTGGGGTCCCCAGAGAGCCTCCCCCTTGCATCAGGGTCCCCAGAGAGCCTCCCCCTTGCATCGGAATCCCCAGAGAGCCTCCCCTCCCCTTGGGGACCCCTGCAGAGACTCGGGGCTATGGGCCCCAGATTCAGGGCTATAGCCCCAAAAGCCACCCCCTAGCGACGCCACTGCCTGTAGGTAAAACAAATATCTCCTAAACGTGCACTGCCGCATAGATGAATGGCTGAGACTTTCTGACGTCATTTTGGCTCGGCTATTCAAGAAGCTACAGCCTGCAAACCCAGAAGGAAGACCAGGTGACAATGGAAGCCTCTGCAGCATGCCGCTGAAGGGCTTTGTTTTAAGGTAAGCCTTTCATAAGGGCACATTATGCCTTTACCTTGCAGGGAGAGTTTTTTTTTTCTCCTCAAGTTTACTACAGCTTTAAGTATAGACATTTAGTAAACGTCTGTTCAGTTGCTAGCATGTTTATAGCACTGCCGTGTGCAAAGCAGCCTTATGAAGGTGTTTCTTTAAGTCAATGGCTTTTTTTGCCATTACCAGCAATTACTCGTTGAAGTGTACAAATTTGCATTTCTGCCATAAAACAAAAGGCTGTAATACATGACCACTGTTTTTCTATGCTTTTGATTTAGTGGCACATGTGTTTTGGTGATGTGTAAAATGAAAAAAAAAGGAACCCAGTTCATTCCACAGGAAGATTGATGTTTTGTTGCTGTTTTATGCTGTGCTGAGATAGTGACTCCTGGATGATCCCAAAAAGGCCTCGGGTTGGATATTTCACTCTGAAAGTTTGCCAAATTCCAAGTCTTATCAGCAGTTCAATGTACACAAAGCTTATTACAGTTAAGTACTCTTACTGAGTTCTTTTCATTGAAACATGAAATAACCTACACAAGCAGATTGCACTGATTTCAGATTTATCCGTCTTATTTGCTCATGGAGTTTATCACTTTTGCCCATTTTGAAAAAAAAAGAAGCTGAAGTTTGTGGTTGTAGCATTCTCTGTATTTTACATTCACTCTTAAGTCATGCATGACCACATCCTTCCACTATCACCCGATCTACATTTAGTGGGGTGTTACTATACATTTTTCACTTGCAAGTATTTTTCCATGTTTTAAAATTGTACCTTTGGAAATGTGCCTCTGGCAGTATTTATTGTGATTTTTTTCCCCGAATGCATGTAATGCTTTTGAGGTATGCATTAAACATCTGGCTCATGTCATGTTTATTATCCAAATACATTTTAGCAGTCTAGAACTTTAGAGCAGAAGTTCATGCAAGCAAATTAGTTTGCATACAGTGTAGTATTTGGATCTCTCAAGCACATAACACCCATTTTTTAATGTCCAATCATTCCTATGCCCATCCACCCATCTGCTATTCGAAATGGCAATTTTTTTTTTTTTTTTGTAAATACTTGTTTAGCACTTTAGTCACAAGGCAATTCCCATCCCATAGATATCGGCGTCATCTATCTCAGGAGTCCATGGGAATCGCCTATTATTGAAATCTTGCATGATTTCCAGACCGGAAATGACGCGAACGGGAGGAGTTAGGCTTCATTTTCAATTCGCTTCTGGGATGTCCTCTGCTTGACAGGTTGCCATAACAACGGGACAGGAACTTCCGCCAACGTGGAACACCAACATGCCAACATTACTGACGTTATCCAAATGTTACAGTAGATGTGGTGGCGGAGCATTTTGAAAAAAATAGAATTGGGGAACTGGAACTCCACTTTAAGATGTATACTGCGGCTAGCAGTGGCATGGGCAAGAGAACCACCTGCCCCCCCCCGTGCACCCCAAGCCCACCCTTTCCACCCTTTTTGAAGCCAATTAGAGCCTCAGGATTTAATCATCTGCTTCAAAAAAAAAACACCCTATTGAAATCCATACGTCCGGTGCCCTGCATGTAGATTAGGGGCCCCTGCTCCAATGGCGGCTAGACTGGATGAAATGGGCTAACTTGTACTTAAAGCTGGGTGTTGATATACAATGGACTTTTTTTGCCAAGAACTATGTAGTGTGTAGAGTAAAGTGGAGTGACCTAACTAAATGTTCATATCATTCAATTATTATTATTTAATCAGGAAGGCGCTAACATTACATTGTTGTTGGTAGATGTAAACGACATAGTACAGTCAGAGTGTAACATGGGTGGGCAGTTTAAAACATTGACACAAATTGTTATTTAAAAGTGTTCTGTCTGCAAAGTGTGAAAATCATTTTTATTATTATTATTTTGTTAAAGATGTTGCTTGAGCAGACGCAGGCTTACGGGCCTAGTGGTTTGTCCTAAAAACATCCCTCGGGGCTCATCCATAAAGAAGGTAACACGCACAAATATGCTGTAGTGTAAAATCCTGACTTTTATCTACATACAGGGAGCCACAGGTGGGAACAGAAAATCGCCAGGACTTTTACGCTAGGTATAATTGCTCCTCTTTCTGTCGATGCGCAGGGGTTCGTAAGATACTTCATGCCACTTGATTATGAACATAATTTGTGCAGAGGAATCACTTTGAAGAAAATGTAAAAAAGTTACAGAAAGATACAGAAAAAGTAAAGTTAGACTACTCAGTTTTTCATGCAACAGTTAATGGTTAAGACATTCAAGTTACAGGGTCAGCATTTCTAAACCTCCTCCTCCCTTCTAGAACATTGATTGGTCACATGTGGAGGAAAATTCTACTATGAAGCCTAATTTTTCTGTGAATGTATTGGACCAAAGTCAAAAGACTTGGATCATATTGTGGAGCCTGGATTTTATCCATATATGACTGTATTATGATGAAGAATATGATAGATGTAGCTGTATGCTGCCACCTTGTGGATATCTTTTGAACATCCTTTACATCTTTACATCTCCCAAAAATAAGTATTTATACACATATATGCCATAAGAAAAATGGATCAAAGCTTATTTAATAGCAACAATATATATGCAGTGATATGAATCAAAGAATGTGTTATTAATAAACAATGCGATCTGTAACCCGCTCACTCACTATTTGTTTAACCACTTGACCTTCGGAAGATTTAGCCCCCCCCCCCCTTCATGACCAGGCCATTTTTTGCGATACGACACTTTGTTACTTAAACTGACAATTGCGCGGTCATGCAATGCTGTACATAAATTAAATTTATGTAATTTTTTTTCCCATGAACAGAGCTTTTTTTGGTGCATTTTTCATTTTTTTGTGCTATAAACAAAAAAGACTGACGATTTAAAAAAAAAAGTGAAAAAACAAAACAAAAAAACAATATTTTTTACTTTCTGCTATAAAACACATTCAATAAAAATATTTACAAAAAATCTAATTTCTCCATAAATTTAGGCCAATAAGTATTTTGCTAAATATTTTTGGTAAAAAAAAATCCCAGTAAGCGTATATTGATTGGTTTGTGCAAACGTTATAGCATCTACAAGCTATGGTTATATATACTGGAATTTTTTTTTTTTATATATATAATGGCAGCATTCGGGGATTTATAGCAGGACTGCAATATTTCAGCGGCCAGTCTGACACAAACTGACACTAACTGACTATGTGGGAACCTGTGACACTAATACAGTGATCCGTGCTAGAAATATGCACTGTCGCTGTATCAATGACACTGGCTGGGAAGGGGTTAAATATCACAGCAGAAGCGGCACGTGCCCCCTTACCGGGAAGTGCAGGATCACATGTATATACATGATTCTGCACAGAATGGACACCCTGTAGCACTAAATCTGCTATGAGGTGGTTGTCAACTGGATATATACATGTACATTTCTATGTACAGATATTTAATTTAACATCCACAAATAGATGTATGCAGTAGGCAGCTTCTTCAGTTTTTTTTTTAATTGTATGTGAGATAGGGCCTTAGATTGTACACTCATTGAGGGCAGGGACTGCTCTGAATGTACAATATGTAAATACTGTATGTACAATATGTAAAGCGCTGTGTAATATTCTAAATACAGTACCTGTATTAAATCAATAAATACCTATAGACACTCTCTCTCTATTTCTTTCCCCTCTCTCCTCTTTCTCTCTCTCTTTCTCTCTCCTGCCTCTCTTTTTTTTCTCTCTCTCTTTTTCTCTCTCCTGCCTCTCTTTTCTCTCTCTCTTTCTCCATCTCTACACCTATTGTAAAATGTTATTAAACATGCAATATTCCCTGTACTTACCAAGATCATTAAACACAAGATATCTATACTGTTTAAATGTCACCCAGCTAGCATAAAAACATGTAGAACAAGTTTTGGTGTCAGAAGCTTAAAGGGAACCTGTTATTATTTCTGCTGGACCAACCACAGGATACATAGCACCAACTATGCTTAAAGAATATGTAAATCCAACATTTCATATTCCTGGTATGTGCCTGTTGTATCATGTACTCTCACATACATCAAGTATCCTGTTCTCTTTGTATTGATTCCTTTGTGTTAAATACCTGGTATTCCTGCCAGTCCTTCTGGATCATTCCTATCAAAAACTGAGCTTATTAGGCATGA
Organism: Aquarana catesbeiana; assembly: GCF_042186555.1. Taxonomy (NCBI): domain Eukaryota; kingdom Metazoa; phylum Chordata; class Amphibia; order Anura; family Ranidae; genus Aquarana; species Aquarana catesbeiana. The sequence goes on from NC_133329.1 coordinate 253,292,999, forward strand.
GAGCACAGTGTGGTCAGTTTTCTGGCTGTGCTGGGAACTCAGCCTGCTCACTTTCAATGATCAGCTTTATCCTGATACGTGCCTTTTCACATTTATTCACTGTGATGAGTGTGAGCTAAAGTCAGAGTGGCTGCTAGGATGGTGGGAGCCAGGGGCGTAACTAGAAATCACAGGGCCCCATAGCAAAATGTTGTATGGACCCCCCCCACACAAAAAAAATGAACAATGAATGTTGGTGCTTCAGTCATCACGGCACCATGGTTGGTATGGTGTCAGGATGATTGAAACACATTATTTCTATTATTACATTGTTATATAAAATGAAACAGTTCAACTCACCATAATGCGGAATCAATGAGAGCCCTGAGCATGTCACTTGCCAACGTTACCTGCCACAAGTTGTGGATTGTCACTTGCTACAAGTTGCAGATTGTCCACTTGCCACGTCACCTGCCACACATTGTGGATTGTCAACTTGCAATGTCACCTGCCACACATTGCGGATTGTCCACTTGCCACATCACCTGCCACACGTTGAAAATTGTCCACTTGCCACATCACCTGCCACACGTTGAAAATTGTCCACTTGCCACGTCACCTGCCACAAGTTGCGGATTGTCACTTGCCACGTCACCTGCCACACATTGCAAATTGTTCACTTGCCATGTCACCTGCCACAAGTTGCGGATTGTCACCTACCATAAGTTGCGAATTGTCACTTGCCACGTCACCTGCCACACGTTGCAAATTGCCCACTTGCCACGTCACCTGCCACACATTGGTGATTGTCCACTTGCCACGTCACCTGCCACAAGTTGTGGATTGTCCACTTGCCACAAGTTGCGGATTGTCACTTCTCTTGCCACAAGTTGCAGATTGTCACGTTCCTGCTAAGGTGGGGAATGGGGATTGACACTTCCCTTTTCCCAGTCTGAGTCAGGCAGCAGAGAGATGATGTAATCTCTCTGCTGCCTGCACAGTGAGTGAGGGTGGAACTGCAGGGCGGGCCCCAGGCAGTCAGAGATGATGTCATCTCTCTGCTCCACCACCCGCTGATTGGCCAGTCCACACACCAAGCCTCCCAGCTGGCAGCGTTCCCTACGTTCTATTACCCGCCCGCCAAGCCGCCCAGCTGCCCAGCTGTGACTGTACCAGCGCCCGAACGGACGGGCAGCTCGGCAGCTCACCCGACGCCCGCTCACTTGCACGCTGACTCAAGGGGCCCTACTCGGCTGCGGGGCCCCATAGCGTTCGCGTGGGTCGCTATGGCGGTAGTTCCGCCACTGGTGGGAGCCTAAATGGCTGTGTCTGTGAGTTTTCACATCTTGATGAAGGAAATCTGAGATGTGGTTCACAAACCTGTGCATGATCTTCAGTTAGATCTTTGTGAGGAGGACTGCAAAGTCATATAATTTTTTTCTTTATTTAGTATATGCCCTGCCGAAGCGCCGGCCATTTTTTTTTCTTTAACTTACCATGCCTGCATTACTTTAATACCATGTCCTTATCTGTCAGTGGCAGTGTCTTTTTTTGGCAGCAATAGTTGTCATGACACTGGAGAGGGAGGAGGAGAGGAGTATAGGGTATCATCAGAGTGAGTAACTCCATTAGTAGTATTCATGTAAGTACCACTATCCAGAAATGTAGTATAACTGGAGATGAGGAGTGAGCAACAGAGGAATGGGAAACTGCTGGATAGACTGTTACCTTGCAGCAGCAAGAAAAGCCATAAGGCTGCAGGCAAGCTTGTTTTAAATTTCATCACCATATCTGTCCTCCCCTTCCCAGCACTGGAAGGTCATGCGGCAACTTCCACAATCTTGAAAAGGGGCATTGCCTTAGGAAAAAAGGAAGGAAGTCATCAGAAGGGGCCAACAAGCCACAACAGAACCCAGACTGAGTGCCCCAAAACATAGTAGAAAATTCAGGTTAGGATAGATGAACCTGGCTGGCCTACCAAGGGAAAATACCAGGTAAGGACAAAAATAACAATTCAGATAACGTGTCCATGGGAAAGACAGAAAAAAATTAATTTTCAATGAGGTTGAGGGGCGGAGCATTTACTAATTGTATCCTGCCACAATGTGCCAAGAAAATTAAAATAGGCATAACTATTGGCATGTATACCCAAAAAGATCAAAACCAAAGAAAGCATAACAACACTGACAGTTGTGAGGCTTATGAATATTTACAACTCTGTTTTTTTGGTGGTGGTGCTTTAAAAATATTTTTCTTGTGGCATCTTTGTATGTCCAGCAAAATGCACCTTTCAAGGTGATGAACGTTAAAACATGTAAAAGGAATCCATCACACCCCATTATGTTCATTTACTTCATGGAAAAATGTGTCCAGGTATGAATATAGCCCCTTATATATTGCAGGGACTTGAGGGAAACAGACAACCCTACATTTTATCTACATTTTATCTTTTGTCTATAAATAAACGTATTTCTATGAACTGAATACAGTGCCTTGCAAAAGTATTCACCCCCCCCCCCCCCTTTCCGTGTTTTGTTGCTTCACAATTTGGAATTTACATGGATTGTTTGAGGATTTGCATCATTTCATTTACAGAACACAACTTTAAAGATTTTTTTTTTTATTGTGAAGCAAAAAACAAATAGGACAAAAGTCAATACTTTGTAGAACCACCTTTTGCGGGTATCACAGCTCCAAGTCGCTTTTGATAAGTCTCTATGAGTTTGTCACCTCTTACCACTGAGATTTTTGCCCATTCCTCCTTGCAAAACTGCTCCAGCTCCTTCAAGTTGGATGGTTTGTGCTTGTGAACAGCAATCTTTAAGTCTGACCATGGATTTTCTATTGGATTGAGGTCTGGGCTTTGACTAGGCCATTCCAACAAATTTACATGTATCCCCTTAAACCACTCAAGTGTTGCTTTAGCAGTGTGTTTGAGGTCATTGTCCTGCTGGAAGGTGAACCTCTGTCCTAGCCTCTAATCACCCACAGAGTGGTACAGGTTTTGCTCAAGAATATCCCTGTATTTAGCACCATCCATCTTTCCCTCAACTCTGACCAGTTTCCCAGTCCCGACTGCTGAAAAACATCCCCACAGCATGTTGCTGCCACCACCATGTTTCACTGTGGGGATGGTGTTCTTTGGGTGATGTGTTGGGTTTGCGCCAGACATAGCATTTTCTTTGATGGCCAAAAAGTTCAATTTTAGTCTCATCAGACCAGAGCACCTTCCTCCATACATTTTGGCAGTGTCCCAAATGCCTTTTCGCAAACTCAAAATGTGACATTTTGTTTTTTGCTGAAAGTAATGGCTTTCTTCTGGCCACTCTGGCATAAAGCCCAAATCTATGGAGTGTACGGCTGAGTTTTGGTGTGTTTTGGTGTGCGGCCATTTCTTGGCAGGTTTGCTGTTGTGCCATGTTCTTTCCATTTGGTTATGATAGATTTGATGGTGCTCCTAGGAATCATCAAAGAATTGGATATTTTTTTATAACCTAACCCTGACTTGTACTTCTCAACAACATTGTCCCTTACTTGTTTGGAGAGTTCCTTGGTCTTCATGGCAGTGTTTGGTTAGTGGTGTCTCTTGCTTAGGTGTTGCAGCCTCTGGGGCCTTTCAAAAAGGTGTGTATATGTAATGACAGATCATGTGACACTTAGATTGCGCACAGGTGGACATCATTTCACTAATTATGTGACTTCTGAAGGTAATGGGTTGCACCAGAGCTTTTTATGGGCTTCATAACAAAGGGGGTGAACACATACGCACATGCCAATTTTCATTTTTTTATTTCTGAAAAATAGTTTTATGTATATATTTTTATAATTTTACTTCACCAACTTAGACTATTGTGTACTGATCCATCACATATAATTCAGATTAAAAAAACATTGAACTAAAGGCTGTAATGTAACAAAATAGGTAAAAAGCCAATGGGGGTGAACACTTTTGAAAGGCACTGTATATACATTGTATTGTTGCTTAAAGTGTTTTTTAAGCCTTGTTATTAAAAACTGCCAGCCCCTCTATTAGAGGCTGGCATACCGCACTGTGTAAATTCTATCTAAAAACGAGCACTCTAAATAGCTATTTAGAGTTGTCTTCAGGCCAATCACGTGACTCATGGACGCTTTTCAGCTCTGATACACGGCTACTGCAGAAGGGACCATGATCTCCCCCCTTTACACAGTGTGATATGCTAGCCTCTAATAGAGAGGCTGGCAGTGACCGGGGGGGGGGGGGGCATGGTGGAGCGGAGACAGTGAGGGTGCTGACAGGAAGGAAGGGTAGGAGGGGTTGAGGGGGGCAAGAGGAGAGCAGAGAAGGCCAGCGTATGACGCAGGGATGCACTTTGACCACGGTGATCAGGGTTGAGTAGCCTTGGTTATCGTGGTCTGTATAGAGAGGGGCATAAAGGAAGTGGAGGGTTCAGGGTTTTTTTTTTTACAGTTTAGAGGGGCGCAGATTACACAGCACAAGCACTGTGCTGTTTAATCTGCTTTTAAGGACCAGGGTGTGTATTTTTTTGGGGAGGGGTTAACAAACACTTTAATGTATTCTGCAGCAATATGAAGGCCTGCATAACAGCCTGTGCTCAGACAGTTAAATTGTAAGAAGGTGATGTATTTGATTTTCCAAGCTGACGTCACAGAAATGGGATGGCCATTTTAAAGGATCCTGCCAAAACATGTGGTGTGAATTAAGTCAACAGTCAAGTAAAAAGCTTACATCATAGGGTAACCATATGAAACACTGTAATTTAACTATTTTCTTTGGGAAGTTGCATTGCTTTAATTCTTTGTAATGTTAAAGAGAACCAGTCACACCCAACAAGCCATCAGCTTTGTAAGACAATATTTAGCTCATAAACGAGCCTGCTCAGGTGTTTGCTCTAGGGGCACTTGGCAGGAGGAGGGAGAGGCCAGGAGTGCTGGCGGGGGACCCAAGAAAAGGAGGATTGGAACTACTCTGTGCAAAACCACTGCCCAGAGCAGGTAAGTATGACATGTTTGTTATTTTTTTTAAAAAAAGCCTGGCCTTTAATATCACTTTAATACATTTAGGCAGAGAAAATTTAGATAACACCATGAACAACTGATGATGTATTAAATAGTACAAAGATGCCCCCTTTGGAACTTCATGTTGGACATACATATCCATTCTAATAGCTCCGTGGTTGGAAAAAACATTTAAGACGATAAAACTCATATGCCAGACATCTGGGAAAAAAGGCCTGCTTTTGTTAAACAAAATCTAATACAATAAGTCATGCACATGCAAGGGGAAAGACATGGAATGCTCTCCAGAGTGGATTCTTCAACCGTGAAATATGTTTTTTTCACAAGAGTGTGGTTAGAATTTATTGAAAAAGTTTACTCTTGGGACCAGATGTTCCTATAAGTAAACTGATCCTATGGCAAGCTTTATTTTCCCAGTTAGAAAGAAATTCTTCTTTATATAAATGCTTCTTAGTGGCAAATATTACAATTTGTATGTATTTATATTTTATTTATAATACTTTTAAAAATATATCACATGCTACAAATGCTGTGAGCTAACATTTCCCTGCTCACTCCTGTAAAATAAACTGAATGGGCATTTAATCCATACTTGGGCAAAAAAATCACTGTGTGGATTGGATTTTACTCTTATGCCCTGTACACACTGTCGGATTTTCCGACAGAAAATGTGTGATAGGACCTTGTTGTCGGAAATTCCGACCGTGTGTAGGCTCCATCACACATTTTCCATCGGATTTTCCGACACACAAAGTTGGAGAGCTTGCTATAAAATTTTCCGACAACAAAATCCGTTGTCGGAATTTACGATCGTGTGTACACAAATCTGACGCACAAAGTGCCACGCATGCTCAGAATAAATAAAGAGATGAAAGCTATTGGCTACTGCCCCATTTTTAGTCCCAACGTACGTGTTTTACGTCACCGCGTTCAGAACGATTGGATTTTCCGACAACTTTGTGTGACCGTGTGTATGCAAGACAAGTTTGAGCCAACATCCGTCGGAAAAAATCCTAGGATTTTGTTGTCGGAATCTCCGATCAATGTCCGACCGTGTGTACGGGGCATTAGACTGGGTTCCCACTATTGCAAGTTGTATGCAGGTTTCCCCGAATCCAATTCGCATGTCAGGAGATTGTGACCAGCTCTCTATGGAGCGGGTTCACACATCTACAGAGTGGCTCCACTGCGAAATGCACAGGATTGCTGTGCATTTTTTGGTCCATTTCAGGTCCGAATTCAGCCAAAGATTCGGGCTGAAATCGGACCTGAAATGGTGAATGGGGACGCATCGGACCCCTGCTGTGAGCCGCTCCGTACTGCGGTGTGAACTCAGCCTAAAACATGTCAATGTCTGAGGGTGCAAAAGAACATTGCTGAGAAATTGAATAGATTTCCACTCTGACCCTGGAGTAAGGATCACTGTCAAACAGACAGTGGATCCCCGCAAATAACATCAGAAGGGCCGCTTTACCAGCAGTCTGTGGAGCTGTGCTGCTAATCCTCTGGAGCATAGGCAGTGGGAGAGGATACTGCACCAGCAGAGCTCCCCACATCACAACGCCCTTGGTATGGGCCTTATTTTTCACTATTTGGATCTATTTGGAAGATTGTTGTTTCAGGATCTTTGTTTTATATTGTACTACATATAACATGCTACATGTGATACATGTCTCCAATTGCCATGCTATACATTCCTATTTATGAACAGAAAAATAACAGAAAATCAGAATGGTGTTGTTATTTTTTTGTGAATATAAAGTTTGAATTTATGTTTGAAATGATAGTTTCTGTGCGTAACATGAGGTAGTTAACATATATTTTTTGGCTTACACACTTTGGATCATGTAAAATGTACCTGTCTTTAGGAGAAATATAGGCTTCTAAAGCCTCTTAGAAATGGTCGGATTTTCCACCAATAGCCTGTCATCACACAATTCCCGTCGGAAAATCCGATTGTGTGTACGAGGCTTAAGACCCATTACATTTGCAACTTAATTACTTTATTTGATATTTATTAATTATTTAGGTGTATTTAGTCAATGTGAGTCACACAGGGATTTGTAGTCTTTAATCTCTATAAAGTAATCTGTAGCTATTAATGGTATATTTCGGATGTTAGGCTCATTGGCTTCCTCTATATTTGCTAGTTGTTTTCCTTACTATACTCAGTCATCCCACATCACAGTAGTATGCCCTCACAATTTTTTTCTGTTCTATACAAAAGTAAAGAGCACTACAGATAATACAGAGTTATGAGGCACTAAATGTAATACACAATACAAGCACTACATGTAATGGTAAAGTATGAAGCTTTGGGGGGAATTACTAAAACCGGAGAGTGCAAAATCTGCTGTGGCTCTGCATAGAAATCAATCAGCTTCCAGTTTTTATTGTCAAAACTTAGTTGAGCACTGATTTTAGAAGTTGATTGGCTCCCATGTGCAGCTGCACCAGATTCTGAGTGCTCCAGTTTTAGTAAATCCCCCCCCGTTTGTGTCTAACAGAGAGGAAAAAGGCATTCCATGTGATACTCAGGTATGATGCAGTGTAAATGTTGAAAGGGTATGAAGCGTGGCATGTATTACAAAGGTATGTGGCACTGTATGTTTTGTCACGTAAAAACACATGGAGTTTGTTGACTTTTTCATCATATTTGAACAGGAAACTTTAGATCTTGATTCAAATAGTATTTTTAGATAAAGGTGACATACTTGAACAAATGGCACATAAAATTGATGTGGTGTACTTATTTTCATTATCTAAAGCAGTGGTCCCAAAACTGCATCCAGTGCGCTGGATACGGCCCTTTGATAGCCTTTATCTGGCCCTTGGGGTACTAGTCCTTCCATTGACACCAACGATGGGGCACTTTTCCACCCACTGATACCAACGATGTGGCACTATTCCTCCTCCTACTGACCACAGGTGCAATGTAATCTTTTTCACTCCCACTGACCACCAAAACTGGGACGTTGTTTGCCGGGACAGTTTCTACCCCACTGGCCACAATCTGGCCCCTCTAACGTCTGAAGGACAGTAAATTGACCCTTTGTTTTGAAAGTTTGGAGATCCCCTGAACAAAACTAACAAAAGACCGGATTTGTCATATGGAAAAAGTGAGCACATTCCTATATTTAACACCATTTCAAATCAATGAAATTAGAATCCAGAGTTACAAATTAGGTGCAAATGATTAAAACTTTTAATCATTTTAATTTTATTTCAGGGTGTTTAGGAAAAGCTGGTCATAAACTGCTCTAATTACTGCCAATTCCTGCTGAATCAGAATCAGAAATTTGAGCTGTGGCACCAACCAACTTGTCAAAAGTCACTTTTTCAATAAATGTTTGTCAAAGGACTCTGATGGAAAATTGTCAGCTGCACGGTGACTGCTTCCAATCGAATGAAGTCACTGTTCAGTTATTCAGCTGCTATAAATTCTATTGATTAATGAATATAGCCAACAGGTGAAATGCCTTCTTTCATACTATTTATCATTGATGGAGGAATATATTAGATTTCTTTGGGTGTATGGCTAGCTTAGGTCTTGAAATAGTTGGAGTCAAAGTAAATGCATTTTCAAAAAGAAAGAGATTGCATCAAATCAACATGTATGAGAGGTGTGCAATCCAAAAACGCCCCACTGCTCTAAACTCCAGACTTCTCCTTAGGTGCACTGGGTGCTGGCCATTGGAGCTCATCCATACTCCAGAAAACTCTGTACCAAAAGAGGTCACCAATTATATAACTTCCTTACAGCAAGTACCTTATTCAATTAAGCAATGGGGTGGATTTACCAAAGGTAAATAGACTGCAAGTGCCATTGCATCCTTTTCTATGTGAGATAGCGGGATGGTGAGAGGATGGATTTACTTGTTTGCCAGCTTGTTTACTTACCTTTGTGAGTTTTTAGTATTAGAATGTATTAATAAATGTGAAATTGTTTTCCTGCACTTTGAGGTTTGCTCTTGCTGCATGTTATGATGGTATACTGATAGTTTGAGGATGCATTTTCATTTGATGTTCAGCTGGGGATGTCCTGTTCTCTTGCCGGGCAGCTTACCTTTATGCGAGATATGACCTCTTATTATTTTAAGGTCCTAATAATTGGTAACAGTTCTTAGTGCTTGTGGCGGTGACTAGCATTCACGCTGAGAAGTCTTCTAATTAAGGATTTAGGAGTGGGCTGTTATGGATCACCTTTTACTCTAAGGAAGCCCGTTTGACTTTTTGGGCTACACTAAAACAATGATTTCATATTTTCCTTGTTTCACTCTATTTGCTTGTATGTTCATTTTTTGTGTTGAGTTGATTGGTTCACTTTATTCACAATTTATATTTAAAGTGGTGGTGCAGAATACTGTATTTGGGGAATCACAATACAGAGGTATAAATTAGTTCTAACCTGCTAGAGATACAGGTACATAGGGGACAGAAGGTAAAGTGCTACAGAGGCACAGTGACACAGGAGAGCAAAGGTGGAACAGAGCCAACAGATCAGAAAAGTAATCTGCCTCGCTTGCCTGGCGAGTGATGTATGTTGTGTAAGGCTTGACTTGTGTATCCTGTAGGTGGGATGCTCTTTCCCCCATAGCCTTATCTGCCTATTTTGTTTCCTGAGAAAGCCAGTCTCTGCAATCATTCTGTGGTCCAGTGAAGGTACAGAATGTAGAACAGGGATAAGTGGTCATGCAAGTGAACCATCACAGAATGGCAATTGCACCAGCTGTCTGCATGCCTAGCAGTCTAGCTTGCTAAATAATTACATTTATTATACTAAATCACAGGAACATGATTGTTGATGTGGCTTAAAGGTTAGAGTCCATGGGCATAACTATCCTGAATTGGAGATGCATTTGAGATGTTTCTGAGTTCTGAGTTTTATGTGGAAATAAAGCAATCAAATGCCTACATATACAAAACCACAAAGCAGTCTGTTTGCAGATGCCCCACTAGAACCTCTGTTGCATAATCTAATTTCAGAAATCAGAATTCTAAGCATAGTTACTTCATAGTAACCTCTGAACTCAATCGTTTTTGGAAGGGAATTGTATGAAAAAAGTTAAAGTGGACGTTCCTCATAGAATTATTCTTTGAACATAAAAGTATAACTGAAAACTATTTTTTTTATATTTTGAACAAAGTGGAGATGGATTAAAATACCTATCAGGTTTTTATTACTACCTCTGCCGCTGTTTAGTCCTGTACACGCGGGCCGAATGTCAGGTGGTATCGGGCCAGGTGTACTGCAGCTGGCCCAACAGAAGCTGGCCGGCTTCTGTCGAAAAAGCATGACCAAAAAAGGTCTGCCAACTGGCTCCCGATCAGCGCTCTCAGCGATGGCTGAGAGCGGTGACTGGACTGTTCTGGCTTGGATTGTTAGTACATCGGTTCTGACCTCAGCTGTCAGTTTTTTTCACCCAGCCCGCTGGGTTGAACGACAAAAAAAAAAAAATAGCAGTGTGTACTAGGCTTTGTGGAGAGCCACCTTCTCTATTTGTCCTGTTTATCATTATCATTGAAAGTGAAAATAAAAGAAAATCCTACATTTGGTATTGTCCCCAGAACAGTAATAGAGGAGTAATCCTCCAATGGGGTGCTAGTTCTGGAGACCTAGGTGGCCAAAGAGATTCCCTTGATTTTCAGGGATTATCTCTCACTGTTTTTGCTATGAGACAGGAAGTGAGAATAAAGCCCCCCAATGGGACACAGACTGCAAAAAAAAAAGAAAAAAAAACTTAAAGGGATTATAACCCTCTCTTACTGTATCCAAAAAAATAAATAAATTACCTAGTGTTCTACTTTAATGCCTTCATGACCAATGTAGAACAAATCCTAATGCCTGAAACCAGTTTTGCAACTTTACCATGTGTTAGTAAAACTGTACAATCATCACAACTACATAGTGTATCTGGGTGAATTAACTGGGCTTTCATTTGATGGTAAAAGGTAATGAATATATCCTAATTTTTATTTATCAAAGAAAAACTTGCCTAAATAGTAAAAACATACCGTACATATATATATATATATATATATATATATATATATATATATATATATATATATATATTAAATTTAGCTATAATTTTTTTAACAATACTATGACCTACCACCAAAGAACAACCTAAAACAAATTCTCCTGATCCCGATGATTGCAGCAATACCACATATGTATGTTATTTGTTGTTTTTACCCTTAGTAGGACCAATAAACAATAATGCATATCTTGCTTTTTTTTCCATCCTAAATCCTAAAACACACTGGGTCTGGCACACTCTGACACTGATACCAAGTAAAAATCCTTTTTAATCCTAGCTAAAACACACTGACCCTGACCTTTGACCCTAACCTTTACCCTGACCTTTTTGTTTACAAACCTCTCCTCTAGCATGGTGACCAAGATACAATGCATCTTTTTTCCATTCAAGAGAAAAGAGTACAGGGACAAGTTGCACAGTGATTGACCACTGTGATAGGCGATCACAGGCTATCAGAGTGATCATGTGAAAGTCAGTCCTCCTGGCTCCCCGGTCATATAGTAGTACGAGAACTGGAGCTTTCAGTGACAGCACAAACACACGTGTGCACATATGTGGCCCCACAGAAAAACATCCACTTCTGTGAGGCTGCATATGTTCCTATGCTCAGTGTGAAAGGGTTAAAGAGCCATGTAGCATATGTACCTTGATAGATGCATATCACTATTTTTGACTTCTGTCAGTGCTCCAGTCATTCAGCAACTAGGATTTAAAACTTCTGGCCATTTGCCAGTGACACCATGCAACTTGATGCTGCTCAATGCCCCAATGGTTTTTATGTCTAGGGTTAATGCTAGAGTGAACTTCCACTTTAATTACAGAAATGTAACCTCCGTGCATAAAGGTTTTAAGCTAAGTTGTTCCTATATTTTGTGAAGATTGGAAGATGGATGTCATACATAAGTAATATAATGTCATACAAAGATTTGGTTGAGTTATTACTAAACATTTAAAATGTAATGGATGTGGCCATCACTATTTATGACTGTCTTTTACAGATGTGTTTTGTCTTTGTGTTACCAATCACTAGTTAAAGCTGAACTCCAAGAAAGTAAATACAGTACATTTTTGTTCCGGTGTCTTGCAGAGAAAGTTCCCCCGGCGGATAAGGACCCCCCTGTACTGTGCATGCGCTGCGCTTGCTCAGTACGCACAACTACGGAGCCGCCGAAAATAGACAAAGATGAACAGCTGATCGTCAGCTGTACACGGCGCCTGTGCACTACATTCTACCCTATGTCCACGTTAAAGCCCCACCATTCAAGTGGACATAGAGGTAGAATAATAATATGCTGAGCGCAGCGAGGCCGTGCCCGAAGCGTGGTGAGCGTAGCGAGCCCGCGAGGGGCCTGTTACAAACTCTTTTTTATTAAAATAGTCTTGGTATGCAGGCGTCGTGTACAGCTGACTCAGGTGTTTAGCTTCGGCTCTTTTCGGCGGCTCCCTTGTTGTTCCTACTGCGCAAGCGCTGCGCCTGCACAGTAGAGGGGGTCCTTATCTGCCGAGGGGAACTTTCTCGGCAGAACACCAGCACCCCTTTTGAAGTATAGGAATCGTTTATGGATGATTTGCCACCTTTGACCAAGCAAAAGAACTTTCAGAGCATTATTTTGATAGACACTTAGAACTCTTTCCATTGATGTCCTGATTCACCTTAAATGCTGTTTTAGCTTGTTCTTATAGATACTCAAGTTATCAGCTTGCTATAACTTGACATTTTTCATGTATTCTGTTTCATGCACATATGTCCCCATAAAAAGGTTTACAATTAAAAAAAAATGTTTTTAATTATTTATTATTGCGTTCAGGTTTACAGAAAATGCTCACTTCTGTGTGTTTTTCTATACACAGTGTGTGTTTATATATACAATATATATATATATATATATATATATATATATATATATATATATATATATATATAACATTTCCTTATGCACAGATGCATGCGGTTCAATATATGTCAAAATAATACCATACCGATTTGTGTTTATTTATTTATTTTACAGGGGAAACAGAGGGTTTGGCCTGCAAGCATGGGGACAATATTTACATGAATCAAGATGTTTGGAAGCCATCTCCCTGCCAAATATGTGTTTGTGATAGTGGTGCCATTTTGTGTGATGATATCCAGTGCCCTGAAATTGTAGACTGTGACAATCCTGAGATCCCACCTGGAGAATGTTGCCCGGTGTGCAGATCTGGAGGTCGTCCCATTAATCCTAGTAAGTAATATATATATATTTTTTACTTATAGAAGACTGGATGGTGCCTTGTTGAGTTGTTCAGCATAGTAATATCACGGTTGGCATTTCTGTCTTAGAGCTGAAGGATTGAGACCAAAACTGTATAAAAGGCTATATGTTATTCCTAGTGGCTTGTAAATTTTTCTGACATTTAAATCTACACCTCAAATCGTTTGGGTATTCATGATATAATGGCCATACCCTACCTAGTATTCTCCAGGAAATGATGAATATCTGCATTACTAGTCATAACAAAGTAAAGTACTGTATATGGTATGTATTATATTCTGTGATTTATTTTGGCAGCATGATCCATCTTTTTTTGCAAGGCTGTGCAGAGTGGCAGCAGCAGATCAGGTGGCTTGACTAACCAGGAGCTAGCAAACAAGTTTGGAGCTCTGTAGTTCTTTTATTAACCACTTCCCACCTGTAGGATGTTCTATGATATCTTTAGGTTAAAGTGGAGATATTTGAATGATAGTTGCAGCTACAGGCATCATTCAGATATGTTTCTTTTCAGCCAGTGATTCCCTGCAATTCAAAAGCCAGCCTAGTGGCTATTCAGCTGCTGGATGGCTTTTACAGGCAGCGGGAGGTAACACCCCCCCTCCTGCCGCCCTCCGGTGCCTCTCCGGGCTCTCCTGAGCGATTTGGAAATCAGATTACCGATCCGGTGGTGGCAGCGGATTACAATAGAGCTGGCCATGTACTGGATGGTCCCCAGCCATTTCTATCACCCTGGGAGGCTGGAAGCGATGTCATGACGTCACTTCCAGCATTGGCAAATGTAAACACTGACAGTTTTTTTTCCTGGAAAGCAGGGATCAATGTTTTTTGTTTTTTTTTATAATCTTGTGCTTTTTAGGGTAGAGGACATATCTGGGGTCTCATTGACCCCAGATGTCCCCATAAAGAGGACCTTTCATGCCTTTTTCCTATTATTAGGGATGTTTACATTTCTTGTAATATGATCTATCTATCCATCTATATCTATCTATCTATCTATCTATCTATCTATCTATCTATCTATCTATCTATCTATCTATAGATGGATAGATGGATAGATAGATAGATAGATAGATAGATAGATAGATAGATAGATAGATAGATAGATAGATAGATAGATAGATAGATACATCTCTATGTATATATATGGGGGTTTTGAGTAATTTTTTACATGTAGGAGAGGAATGCCAGAATTGGCCTGGGCTGGAAGTGGTTAAAGCACACTTACAGTATGCACACAATTGGGCATATTTGGCGTAACCTTTCAGTCTTTCTGGCAATAAAAGGAGAACCTTGATTATGATATGGGCCTGGAGACATGCTTTACAGTAGTGCCTGATATCTAGTGGGGGAGCTGGCTGTTGTCATGTGTGGACCACTGCACATTCCTGAGCAGAGGCTTATATCAGCCATCCAGCATATAACAGGAAAGCCATGCAATGGCTGTGAATTACCAAAATCCCCAAAAGCTGCATCAGTGGCTAGAAATAGCTAATAAGGTTTACACTCCTCAACCGTCCTCTGTAAGATGAAGACTGTTCTTGAGCGCACAATAGATTTTTGGCGAGAGGCAGTTTGAGAAATTACAGTATTCACTTTAAAGCCTCATGCACACAGGCTGTTAAAAAAACGTTATGAAAACGCCAGTATTTTAGCAGTGACTTTTTTCAGCTTTTTTCAGCTTTTTTCAGCGTTTTTGTAATAGCGTTTTTTAGCGTCTTTGAGCGTTTTTGAGCGTTTTTCCGCGTTAGCGTTTTTGAGCGTTTTTTTTTTTTTCAAATTTTTTTTTTTTTTTTTTTCTTTTCAATGGATCAAAAACGCTAAAAAACGTTGGTGAATGACGTTTTTGAGCGTTTTTTTTTTTTTTTCAAATTTTTTTTTTTTTTTTTCAATGGATCAAAAACGCTAAAAAACGTTGGTGAATGACGTTTTTGAGCGTTTTTGAGCGTTTTTGAGCGTTAGAGCGTTTTTACAGCTGAAAAACGTCTCTCAGAACCCACTGGTCCTGGGTTTTTTTTACAGCTTAAAAACGCCTATGCCACTTGCAGCTCAAAAACGCCTAGGTGGGCATGAAGCCATAGACTAACATAGACAGGCCTTTTTAAGCTGCAAAAAAAGCTCAAAAAAGCAGCTGTAAAAACGTCCGTGTGCATGAGGACTTAGAACTTTGAAATATCCTGTACTGCATCAGTTTTCCTTTTAAACTATTTACTCCAAACTCCCCTCCTCCCTTGACCTTAACTTTTGCAAAACATTTTCAGTCCATCTCCATTTTCATTCCCTCTACCTCACTCTAGCAACATTGTTTCTCCCCTGTCTCATATAACCTTCTCTAGTTTTATTTTCCTCCAAACATCTTCCCTATTTCATACTCTCTGTGTCTTCTTACCTACTGCTCTTTGGCAGTATATTTGATTTTGATCATTTTTGCTTCATGTGTGCCTCCTGTGTGGCCCCTGAGATTTACTGCTGTTTTCTATGTTTCATCTTCCCTGAATGTTGCACTATTTCTTTTAATTATTTAGTTATTCCTTTGTGTTAACATCATATACCTGGAAAGATAAAAACATCAGTGTAGTATGAAGATGATCTTTACCTGAAAACCCCATTATGAGATCTGAAATGTTTACTGTTCCATCATTTCAAGCTCATCCCCTTCCAGTTTGTCATGTGTGATGTAATAACTATACAGCTGTAAGGAATGAAAAGTTGGGATGAGAGAGGAAGATCCATGGAACATAGAAGAGAGTGATAGGAAGCAAGGAGCGACTCATATGGAAGAAAAAGAGAGTTGGAGGTTTCAAGGAAGGCTTGTGTAACAGTAATGAAAGATTCTGGTAGCATGGAAACAAAAAAGGCAGCATATTTAAAGTGGTTCTAGAGACCAAACATTTTTTACCTTAAAGTGGTTATGAAGCTTCTGTTTTTTTTAAAAATAAAAATAACAAACATACCTATACTTACCTGCTCCATGCACAGAGCAGCCCATATCCTCTTCTGGGGTCTCCCGCCGGCGTTCCAGGCCCCTCCTTTTCATCGGGTGCCCCCAGGGAAATCCATGCTGCTGCGTCCATTGACACAGACAGTGGGACTCGGCCCCGCCCCCACTCCCATGTCACCAGATTTGATTGACAGCAGTGGGAGCCAATTGCTCTCACTGCTATCAATCTGTCCAATGAAGAGAGACAGTGGTGGGAGCTGGAACGGATGGGCTCTGGTAATGAAAAAGATGGGGGGTCTGGGGGACAGGTACAGCACAGAACCTTAAGGCTTTAGAAGCACTTTAAGTCATTCCATGCATTAAGGTAAAAAATGTCTAGGTAAAAGTGTCGCCCCTCCACCCAATACTTACCAGAGTCCTCACTCGATCCAGCGCTGTGCCCATCTTCAATGGTTCTCTCCTCTCCCTTCCTGGTCTCACAGGCTTTGCTGAGGCAGCCATTGGCTCTCACTGCTGTTAGTCAAATTAATCAAATGCTATGAAGACGGGGATGGGGGGCCAAGCCATGCAGTGTGTGTCCTGGCACACCGAGAAAAGGAGATGCCAGGAGTGCAGGCAGGGGACCCGAGAAGAGGAGGTTCGGGGGGCCCCTCTCTGCAATTCCATTGCACAGAGCAGGTAAGTATAAACATTTTAGTTAATTTTTTAAAATAAGCCTTTACAATCACTTTAAAACAGTATATAGAGGTTTTTAAAACATAATAAGTTGTATGAGCTATTGGTTGCCGCTCCTATACTGAAATCAGGGCAACCATCCATTTTCTTATTTATACAATACATAGACTGAATGAATGAATAAAGAGATTTATGACATGCCTGTAAGAGTGAGGTAGAATTGAATAACTGACTTCATTTCAAGGAATACAGTACATGTATATCATTTGAAGTTATTAAGAATTGGATTTGATTTCAATGTGTTTTCATTACTTTCACAAGTATCTAACAATGTTCATTTTCTTTTTACTTATAGGTAGAGGATTAAAGGTGAGTAAAATGCTGAACGTGGAATGTATAAAACTTTAGGTAGAATAAATTGATGAGAAAATGGCCAGCACTTGTCATAATGCGCAAACATGAAAAGCATACATGAAAAATATGGTACACTTACCTCTAGGTGACCTCCCCTGCCCGGTGTGAGGTTCAAACTCCCTGCCTCAACTCAGTCACTGCCACTGCCTTGTCTTTCTCCTCTTCTTCTGGGTCTGACCTCTTTTCTCTTAACCCATGGGGTTATATATATATATATATATATATATATATATATATATATATAATTTTCACTGGCCAAAGCGCCAGGCGATCCTATTGGATGCCTAGTGCTTTGTTGGAGGAGTAGACACACGGCAGAGGAAGCTGGAAGAGCAGACACAGGAGCCCCAGCGGCCACTGCTCGTACTCCTGGAGAGGAGAAGAGGGCACCATGGCCCTGCCACATGAGCGGGTAAGTTTCCTGGACCGCCCCGGGGGGAGGGGGTTGCTGTTTCTGTGCCGTGCCATGACACTTGGGGGGGGTGTTCTTTGTTTGTCACACTCCAAAAAAAGAACCCACCAGCTGCCACTGAAATTAGTCCTTTCACCACTCTTGTCCTGCACATCTGAACATTAACCTCTTCATCTCCATCCTGCTACTGTCCAGTACATTATTCCTCTGTTTATGACCTGTACATTTTGTATGTATCTAGTGCACTGTTCTCAAGCTATTTGTTTAACCCCCTCAATACCAGCATGTTTCCTAATTTCCAAAAAAAGTTTAAAAAAATGAGATCACCTTGGGGTGTTTATTTTTCAAAAAGAAGGTCATGTCTGGGGTTTGGGTACTAAATACCACCAAAAGAAAGCTCTATCTGTCTCTCAAAACTGATATCAAATTCACTGGATACAGTGTTGAAGGACAGAGTAAATGTTAATCAAACTATCACAGCACTGAAAACTGAAAATTGCCTGGTAATGAAAGGGTATTACAACCTGCTACACAAGTGCAGAGACCTTTCACTTTGAAAAGAATGTTCATTGGGCTCAATAAATAAGCTTGTATTCATCTCAATCTACCAATCATCTACTACCAAAAACCCTGTTTTTACATATCATTCGCATGATTTGGTATTCAAGGTGAACACAGTTTCATTGTATTCACTAACTTTCACTTTGATAAGTAAATAGGCTCTACTCCTTTATTAATTCAATCCTAATACATGCTATATATAATGTTGGCAGTAAACTCTGCAGTGATTATAAAAATGGGTGTCAGCAATCAAAAACCTTAATAAAGTTTTTTTGTAAAAATAAATTTTTTTTGTAAAAATAAATTTTAGATGGTGGCCCTTTAGGCCTGATCTACCCATTGGTAAAATCTACAAACCTGCATGAGTCACCATTTAGTATAATTTTAGAGATTAATCAGAATTCTTTTTTAACTTTATACTCAGCACAAGTTGGATTTATTTTATATAATTGTGACTTATGTATATTGTGAATTAACTATATTTCACAATTTTTGTATTTATATAGGGTCAAAAGGGAGATCCTGGAGATGTGCCTGCTGTAAGTTTTTTCTTTTTCACTAATATTTTACACTGATATCGTAGCAAGTATCATAGCAGTATATTTCCTACTTCCACATTGTCAATTATTTAAAGTCTTATAGACATAATAAAGTGTATATAAAACATCTGTGTCCCAACTGGGGAGATTCACCTTCTCTTAGGCTCGATTCACATCTATGCATGTTGCTTTTGAGCATTTCTGCAGTGTTTTTTGTGGTGCTTGCCGCGTTTTTGAACAGTTTTTTTTAGACTGTATACAGTCTAAAAAAAAAAAAAAAAAACGCCAAAAACGCAAAACGCGTCAAAAACGCATCAAAAATGCTGTAAAAACGCTGTAAAAACGCTGTACTTGCGTTTTTGATGCTGGTCCATTGAATTCTATTACATGCAAAATGCTGCATTTTGCATGAAAAAAGTCCCTGACCCTTTCCAAAACTCAGCGGTACAAAAATGCATTGATGTGAACATGTTCCATAGGAACCCATGTTAAAAAATTCCCATACATTTCTGCAAAATGCATCAAAAAACGCGCTAGTGTGAATGGAGCCTAAGGGCTTGTTTCCATCAGTTGCAGATGGATGCATTTTTAAACACAGTATCAATGCAATAAAAATGCATATGCAGGAAAAATGTATGTATGTCAATGAGCCTAGTTTACACCATTGCAGTGCTTTCATGTGCTTTTTAAAAAAGTACAGCATTCTTCATTTTTTTTTTGCACTGGAAAACAGGCACCGGCACTGCGAACGCATATAAATGCACGTAAATGCACCACAAATGCACGTAAATGCGCATACAGTAAACTCGCATGAATGCATGCAAAGACATGTAAACACAACTTAGAAAAAAATAAAAATTCAAATAAAAAATGTTAAAATACACACTGCAAACGTATGTAAATGCACACTGAACACAGGGATTGTAATGTAAACAAGCCCTAATGGCCCTGGAGACCATTATCACTTGGACTTAAGAGACAACCTTTGAGTTGTTACCGGAAAAGGGAAGAGAGGGAAAAATTTCCAGTGGAGACAGGTGTCTAAGAGAGGATTGCCCTTACTTTAAAGTGATCTCCCCAAACTTCCTTTTGGAAGTGAAGGGAAAATAACCTCAAAGAGATGCAGACAGAAAGCAGCTTTGATAATTTGCCACTCTAACCTAAAACCTACAAGAAAAACGTTTTGATTGTACATATGCTTTAACATAGATGCATATATTTACAGAAATGCTGGTAAAACCGATATATATATTTTGGTGGTTAATGTATTGACACCTCAGATTATATTATTTTTTTGCAACAGTTTTTATTTTTCTTAGAACCATTTAGCATGAATAAGTGGGAAAGCTTTGTACTGAAGTGGACAGCATATGGTTGGCTGCAGATGGATGTCTTCTGTGTCACGGCCAAGCAAATGCATTTGCCAAGCCAGATTCAAAGTAAATAGAACCTCCGATTCCCAGTGTTGTGCATTTGTTTAGGGAGTGCTGTAACATTGTTTCCAATAGCAGCCATGCATCATAGAAACACTCCTGGAGTGTTTCTATGTAAACTCTACCACTGCCAACCTAATTGCATAGATATTGCCTCATGAGTCAAACAACTACCTTTTCCATCTATTTTTTTTTTCGGTATATTTCAGAGACTTCCCTTTACAGTAACAAAGCACTTTACTTGTCTCAATTACATTTCTCATATACAGTAGGACTAGGGTTGATTTTCTAAAGGTATTAAGCAAGCTTCCATTACGTTTATAAACATGTAAACATTTAAAAAAAATAAACTAATTTTAAATGTGATTGGATGATTTAAGTGAACAGAGTTTTACTTTATTAACTATGCGCCCATTTGCATTTTTCTGCGCTGTTGTGGTGCGTCATTCCATTACGTTTATAAACATGTAAACATTTAAAAAAAAATAAACTAATTTTAAATGTGATTGGATAATTTAAGTGAACAGAGTTTTACTTTATTAACTATGCGCCCATTTGCATTTTTCTGCGCTGTTGTGGTGCGTCAACACACGTGTGCTAACACGTGTTATATAAGGCTTTACATTAAGGCAGCTTATTCATTATAAATGGCTGCCAACACATGACAACACCTTATTATCTAACATACCAATTTTTTATAAGGCGGCACTGTATAACGCATGATTGGTGCATTGTAGTGTGCTGCAGTGCATGTGCATCGCCCAATACTGTAATAGTATATTTTGGTCAAATTGAATAGCACTGTGCACTGTGGCTTTGTATAACCCTGTGAAATGCTGGTGTTTTCAAATGCATAATGAGATCTCTGTCATTATCATCAATAGTACTATTCACATCTTTGAAATTTTGTCCAGTGTGTTTTTGAAAAGTCAAGCATTTCACGGCAATGCAAATGCAGGAGAAACACCTACTGCATGTAAAATATGTACAAAAATGCTTTATATATTATTAAAAGAAAACATGCATTTTGAAATGCCACAGAGTAAACCTTTGGTTAGTGGTTACTGTCTATGGAAGATGTTTGTCTTTCGGTTAATTTCTTGCTGTATTCTGGCTTTTGGATATTTAGATAATTTTTTAAGCAAGAACTTCTACCTCCCTTCTTCTTCACTCTCCTCCTCTCCCTTCCTCTCCATCCTTCTCCCCTCTCTTCCAACACCCCTTCTTCTACCCTCTCCTGCCCATCCTTCTTCACCCCTTTCTTCCCTCTCCTCCACTTCCCTCTCCTACCTTCTCCTCCCATCCCTTCTTAACCCCTATTTTCCCCCCTCCTCCACTCCTCGTTTCTTCCATCTCCACCCTCCCCTTCTTCACCCCTACTTTCATCTGTTTCACTCCCCTCTTCTTCTCTCTCCACCTCTCCTTTCTTCAAATCCCATTTTTCCCTCTCTTACACTTCCTTCTTCTTCTCTCTCCACCCCTCCCTTCTTCCTCCTTCTCTTACACTTCCCTCTTCTACCTCTCAACTTCTCCCTCCTTCACACCCCTTCTTCCCTCTCTTCTACTTTCTCCTCCCATCCTTCCTTCGCCCCTCCTCCCTCTTCTTTCCCTTCTTCCACTCCTCTTTTCTACCCTCTCCTCCCCTACCTTCTTCACCCCCAATTTTCCTCTCCTCCTCTCCCCCCCCTTCTTCAGCCCTGTTTCACCTCTCTTACACTCCCATTTTCTACCCTCTCCCCTTCTTCACCCCTCCTTCCCTTCTCCTCCACTTCCCTCTTCTACCCTCACCTACCCTCCCCTTTTACCCCCTTCTTTCCTCTCTTCCACTTTTCTCTTTTACCTACTCCTTCTCTCCCTTCTTCATCCATTTTTTTCTCTCTTTTATTTCCCTCTTCTACCCACTCTTCACCTTCCTTCTTCACCCCTTTCTTTCCTCTCTTTGACTTCTTTCTTCTACCCTCTCCTCCCCTCCCTTCTTCACCCTTTTATCTTCTCTTCCACTTCCCTCTTCCATCTTCTCCTCCCCTACCTTCTTCACCACTTTCTCTCTTCCACTTTCCTCTTCTACCCTCTGCTCCCTTCTTCACCCCTCCCTTTTCCTCTCCTCCACTCCCCACTTCTCCTCTCACCTCCACTCTCCTCCTCTCTCTACGCCTCTTTTGATTGGTTATCACTGTATAATTCCTGATTAAAACAATGTTGCTGCATGCTTAATAAAAAAAATGCATATGTAACAAATGTAATATGTTGTTGCTTTAATCCTAGGTATCTGGAATTCGTGGACGGCCAGGGCCTGCTGTAAGTGTTTCAACTTAAAAGAAAGTGAACCTTTTGTAGCCTACTTTTCTGTTGCAGACACATATAGTCAAATCCAAATCAGCAGTCCTAATATAGGAGTTTATAAGCCAAAAGAGTACAAAGGAAAGATCTAAACATTTAAATCAAGCTTGACTAGGTAAAAATATTACCATTAAAATTGAAAATGAGGACAAACAATGCAAGAACATTTGTATGTATAGTGATTGTAAATAGATAGAATAGGAAATCGGGAACAGATAACCAGTGATCAAAGGAAACTAAATGTTCCCTGCTCAAGTCAAGGGACCAAAATCTGTTTAAACTTACTCATCTCTGCCATAAACTGCAGATGTAAAATGCTACACGTGGAGCATGTTAATAAGTTTGTTCTGAATGTCTGCCAGGAAAGCACATCTGATCTACACTTGCATGATATGTATAACCTGGAGGCTATTGATATTTAATTAAAAATAGACATTCTCAGCTCCACCTAGACCTAGCACATGCTGCCTCATTGGGCAGCTAAGGTGTTCCAACAAGATCTGAAGGCAGTAAGTTTTTTCCCAGAATAATATTTGAGCCTTATGGCAGTTCCAACAGATGTGCAACAAATTTCATAAAACATATACTATTAGGCTAAACACTTCTGTATCACACATCGCATCACTTCTGTATCACACATATCTATAAAAATATTAATCATAATATCATAATATCAGCTATGGTAAATAATATGTTTATTGTAAACAATATTCCTTTAGAATATTACAATTTGTGTTTTTATTCATGTTATTTCTTTCTGTAAAAAAAGTATATTTCAATTATTTTACTGCAATGCTTTTTTTATAATTCACAGGGACCTCCAGGATCACAAGGACCTAGAGGAGATAGAGGCCCAAAGGGAAAACCTGTAAGCTGACATAATACATGCATATTTATCATTTTTTTTGACTTTTTGCCATATTGCATGTTTAGTTTAGGGGTTACTATAAATTCCTAACTTCCAGAGACTTTCTTGATCGATAAGCATTCCCTCAGGTTTATACTTCTTCCAAACATGTCCAGTTGGTTTTATGACTTACATGGGTTACCCATGAATCAGATATATTTGTTAAATATGCAGTAAAAGCTATACAAGTGATCCCTGTGGCACAAGTTCTGTTTCAAAAAAGCGCCCATAATTAAATACCGTGATAAGTCTTAAAATCTGTACCCACTGACCTCTTTACTGACTAGTACTACTAGGTAATCAAGTGTTGCCTGACAGAGCCTGCTCTGACTGTTCTCACAACAGGAGGTTGATTAAGTATCCCTTAGTGCCGATTCACACAGGGGCAACACGACTTCAGCGCGACTTTGCAAGGGGACTTCAACGCGACTTCAAACTTCAACGCGACTTCAGTGCGACTTTAAACAACTTACAACTTGACTTCAAGTTGCCTCCAGGAGCAGCGACTTTGGCTGTGGCCAATCACAGAATAATCAGCTCTCTGGGAGGGAGGGGTTTGCCTGGGTAAACTAATTTCTTTTCCTGTAAAGTTGCTTCAATATAGATGGAGATCTGACTTGGAGGCGACTTCCATTGAATTCTATGGGTGCAGGTCGCCTAGAAGTCGCCTTGAAGTAGTACAGGAACCTTTTCTGAAGTTGGAGTGACTTCAGTAGTGTATATTAAGATGGCTCTCATTGACTATAATGCAATTCCCAAGGTCAAGCGACTTGGGGCGACTTGAGGGCTGACAAGTCGGATCCCAAGTCGTTGTAGTGTGAACTGACCCTAAAGGAGATGCCATGAGATTGCAGTAAAAGGAAAGCTGGAGTCAGCACCTTGATGAATCCTCAAGGTGCAGATGAGTTGCTGAAAAATAGACCTTGTAGTAATTATCTCTGTAATTTCTGCAATAGACTGAAGAGAGTCCAAATTTTGGGATCTGAGATTGGGCAGATCCCTCTTTTGGGTATGGTTATTGTGAATAGGATAGCAACAAAGATCCTAGAAACTTGCTACAGGAACAGAGGTAATGACATCCAGGAACAGGAGACTCAAGAGAGCTCAAATAATATCTGCTAAATTGTGCACTGACACATAAAGGATGAAAGTGAAAATCAAGGAAGAGATAGTTTGAAGCCTTCAGAAGAAATGTTTTGAACCCATGTTTTGGAGAAGCAAGGTGTATAATAATCCATAAAAGGTTAACTACACCCTGGAAAATGGGGGTGTACCTGCATATAGAAGAGGGCTGGTCTGAGATTGGGATGAATACGCAGTCTGCACCATAGGCTTTTCCCCTGTTTGCCAACAGTAGCATTACAAATTAAAAAAAAATCTAGAATCGATTTAACGAGAGATTGGGGTTAATTTCCTTAAAGGAGAAGTACAGCCAAAGCTTGTTTGGTTGTATTTCTCCTGTGGACCACAGGAGTGCAGTTTGTTTTGCACTCCTGTGACCCATTTTCAGCTATAATATAAGAAAACAAGTGCAGCGCTAGAATCCCAAACCACAACTAAAATTGTGAATGGATCAAACAAAAAAAGAAAGAAAAATTGTGTTAGTACCAGTGACTAACAGGCAACTGTAAGTGATTGTGAGTCAACAAAATAGAAAAACTGTGGGAAATATACAAATATCCGTGGTGAACTGTGATATGCTCCACAGAGGATAGTGAGTAAAACCACAAATATATCTGTGACTATGAAAAACCTGTGACTATTTGTGAATCAACATAATATAAACCAGTGGACTGTATACAAAAGTCTGTGATGCAATGTACTATGCTCTGCGACCAGAGTCCATAAATAAACATGAAAGGAGTCTTCTCAAAAGAGGGGGAGCTGGAACACAGGATGTTGACTGAAGACTGGAGTATAGGACAATCACAGGGAATACTTCATAGACATCTAAAGTAGGTACTCTTACCGGATCTGGTAGGACATATCTGCCTTATAGCAGTACGTCTATCAAAGCTTATGGAGGAGACCTCCCGTGGAATCCTCCCAAGTGTAATCCCTTGGATCACGATCACCGGCAGGCAGGGTTGTCGCAGGTGGGGATAAACGGCTCACTCACATATTCTCCGATTCCGGGGCCCAAAACAGTCAAAGGGAACCAATAGTGGATGAAGTCATGGAGAAAAAAAGAGGAAAAAGGCTCCACATGGCGTAGGTCAAAAATTAAAAGGAATTTATTGAATAAAAAACCTTTACAGGTAAAAGTGATCACAAATGATTAAAAATGGTGGCAACGTGGGAAGCTGGAAGCTTGGGCGTTCCAGCTTCCCACGTTGCCACCATTTTTAATCATTTGTGATCACTTTTACCTGTAAAGGTTTTTTATTCAATAAATTCCTTTTAATTTTTGACCTACGCCATGTGGAGCCTTTTTCCTCTTTTTTTCTCCATGACTTCATCCACTATTGGTTCCCTTTGACTGTTTTGGGCCCCGGAATCGGAGAATATGTGAGTGAGCCGTTTATCCCCACCTGCGACAACCCTGCCTGCCGGTGATCGTGACCCAAGGGATTACACCTGGGAGGATTCCACGGGAGGTCTCCTCCATAAGCTTTGATAGACATACTGCTATAAGGCAGATATGTCCTACCAGATCCGGTAAGAGTACCTACTTTAGATGTCTATGAAGTATTCCCTGTGATTGTCCTATACTCCAGTCTTCAGTCAACATCCTGTGTTCCAGCTCCCCCTCTTTTGAGAAGACTCCTTTCATGTTTATTTATGGACTCTGGTCGCAGAGCATAGTACATTGCATCACAGACTTTTGTATACAGTCCACTGGTTTATATTATGTTGATTCACAAATAGTCACAGGTTTTTCATAGTCACAGATATATTTGTGGTTTTACTCACTATCCTCTGTGGAGCATATCACAGTTCACCACGGATATTTGTATATTTCCCACAGTTTTTCTATTTTGTTGACTCACAATCACTTACAGTTGCCTGTTAGTCACTGGTACTAACACAATTTTTCTTTCTTTTTTTGTTTGATCCATTCACAATTTTAGTTGTGGTTTGGGATTCTAGCGCTGCACTTGTTTTCTTATATTTGGTTTGACTTGGTTTGTTTGTGTGTCAGCTGCTATATATTATTTGACAAATAATTTTTGGGGATCAGCGCAGCATTCTCCCTTTATTACCATTTTCAGCTGACAGCGGGCTGAAGCCCACTGTCAGCTGATGTCATAGAGCCGATCCAGGCTTGGGCAAGATCGCAACAAAGAAATTGGGATCCGCCCACATGCCTGGACCAGGACCCAGCTCAGCCTTTCATTGAGCCACTGAGAGCCTGAGCCAGCCGCTCCTGTCCCCTCCACAGCTCAGTGCTCCAGTAAGCGAAGGGGGCAGAGCAGACAGCGATGACTGACAATCATCAGCTCTCTGCTCAGGGAGCTGTGAGAACCGAGAGATCAACGGTGTTTGATTGCTCGGTTCTCTGTGTTAGAACCGGCAAGGGACAGATGCAGCATTGGACTGAATCCACCTAGGTAAGTATGATTCCGAAAAAAAAAGTCCATAATTTTCTTTTAAGGCAAATAAGCTGTTCTCTTTGTAAGGGAGTTAAACTTTGCAGAAAATGTGCCCAGAGTTTTGTGAATGTGGTGAAGTTTAACTTTTCCAAGAATACCCAATCAAGTGCAAGGATTAAAAAAAAAACAGCATTTTTGCTTGCAGATGATTGGATGATGGAAGTCAGCAAAACTTCATCTCATTTACAAAGTTCTGGGGTGATTTCCCTTGCAAAGGGACTACCCTATTTACTTTAAAGTAAATGAACCACATTAACCCTCAAAGACCATGCATAAGAAATAATTCCTATATAATAAGTGCCCTGCCCAGCACCAAACTAAAGTGTCCATGCATGTTTACTGACATGAGATTCATATGGGAACAAAACTAGGAAGCTTTTAGCAGTGTCACAGCTAAAATTCGTAGCTAATGCAATAAGTTCATCTGTAATATATCCAAGGGATCAATCACAGTAGTGGAGAAATCTCTGCAGTGAAGAACGGCCAGTGATTGAACTCAGAGCAGAAGCATTCAATTCCAGTAACTCAAAAATAGAGTGAACAGCCGTAATACAGACAAACTACATCTCCTTTTTTGGAGTAACAGCCACAGATTTAAATCAATCCAGGGTCCCGGAAGGATCCCAACTGAACAAGTAAAGTTCAGCACATCTGTATCAGAATTGGCAGGGAAGAGGGGAAAAGGACGTTAGTGAGCTATGTTTCAGTGGGGGTCTGTAAAGAACCCTCTACACAGAAGGCAAGTGAGCTTCGGTACTGCAAATGGCCTGCTCTGCCCACACAGATAACCAGTTACATGACCAACCGGCTGACCTGTAGCAGGAATAAACAGAGGCAGATCCACTGTATAGTGTACATGCACCCCCACACATGCTTCTCTGCCCCTACACTCCTTCCTGAATTAGAGCTGTGTCAATAGCAGTCTGGGAAAAGCAGGGGGCAGGAAATAAAGAGGGCTCTCCATATGGCCAACTTGCAAATTATATAAGGGAAGCCCAGAATAAAAATAAAAACTCCCCACACAAAATGGCCTATTAACTATGGAAATTACTGTAGAAAATACCATATAGGTAGCCTCAGTGCATAAAACAAGGATTAAGAAGTTGCAACAGAGAGCTGCAGAGACAGAAAAATTGCCTCAGCTCTGGAATAATAACTCTATAGGGAATCCCCAGACTTCAACAGCAGAGTCCTGTTTGAACTGGAACACAGACAGTTGTCACTGCTGTCGCAAGGACTGTTGCAGAGAGAACTGCAGCGTAGATTAAGAACTGAGAATCTGCACTGCGTAGGTAACTGGAGACCTTTCAGAATTTCAGGGTGTTTAATAGTTGACTGGAGAGAATTAAAGTGTCACTAAAGGGAAAACTTTTTTTTTTATTTTGGATAGAGTAAGGGTGGGTTATAACCTTTGTCATTTTGTTTTTGTCATTTGGGTCCTGTTTACAAATATCATTGGAAGTAAAAGTAAAAGAAAATCACAAATATTTTGTACTTTTTGCTATAATAAATACCCCCAATTTAAAAAAAAAATCACATTTCCTTCTAAGTTTAGGCCGATATGTATTCTTCTACGTTTTGGTAATAAAAATCGCAATAAGCGTATATTGATCGGTTTGCGTAAAAGTTATAGTGTCTACAAAATAGGGTATAGATTTATGGCATTTTTATTATTAGGTTTTTTTTTTTTTACTAATAATGGCGGTGATCTGCGATTTTTATCGTGACTGCGACATTATGGCGGACACATCGGACATTTTTGAAAGATTTTTGGGAGGATTGACAATTATACAGCTATCAGTGCTATAAAAATGCACTGATTACTGTATAAATGTCACTGGCAGGAAAGGGGTTAACACTAGGGGGCGATCAAGGGGTTAACTGTGTTCCCTGACTGTGTGTTCTAACTGTAGTGGGAGGGGACTGACTAGAGGGGATGACAGATCGTGGTTCCTAGCAATTTGGAACTCACGATCTGTCTCTCCTCACAGAACAGAATAGGGATTTGTGTGTTTACACACACACACGTCCCTGTTCTGCCTCTCATGCATGCGATAGCTCGTGGCCGCCGGTCAACGTGACCAACAGCTACGAGCATCGGCACCCCTGCAGTGCAGTGGGCAGCGTGCGCGCCTGCTATCCTGCTTAAAGGAGCTGACGTATAGCTACGATGGCTTGCGGGAAAGTGCTGACCTGTCGCAGTATAATGACGGCGGCTGGTCAGCAAGCGGTTAATATATGTTGCATGAATCTACCAGCAGCTGTTGATAGTAGAGAAACCTTCCATATGTACAGAAAACAGCAAAGCTAATGAAGACTTCCTGAGAACCTTTTACTTACCTGAGGACACCAGCAAAAAAAGACATTCTGATTGTGGGTGAGGTTATCCTGAATTGGCTAAAGTTTCTTCTGTTGCTTACCATTTTTCCTGTAGGTGCCAGTATTATTCAGCAGTTTAAGAATTTCGGCATCCCGCAATAGATGAGAAAGAAAATACATATTTGGAAACACATAGAGTATTCTTAAATTCAATAATAGATTGCCATATACATTGAAAGCAGTATTAAACTCAAAAACAAACTTTTTTTTTTTATAGTAATACTACCTTTCTACCAGACTGACAATGCTGCTGTCTGCTATTAATATACAGGGTTTTTTGAATAGCACCTACAGTTTGCGCAGCGCTTTACAATATGGGGGCAAACAGTACAGTTACAATACAATTCAATACAGGAGGGATCAGATAATTAATTGGTAAGCTGGAATATAATACATTTTTGTTTTTTGGATTTAATACCACCTAATTTAAAAAAAAGAAATGGTCGACCTGTGCCCCTCTTTTTCCTTTGCGCGGCTCATAAGGCCTACAATAGAGGATAGGCTTGTGCCATGTTAATATGTTTCTCCTTTTAGCTACTATTATGTTGGCACACAGATGGGTGCATTAGACAAGGGGCCCGCCCGGCGACCCTGGTACCCCAGTGAGACCCACATCCAAGATGGCCACGGGGGGGCCTGGGGGGTGCTCCACCCCTGGACGAAGGTATGCTGGAGGCTTTTTAGCCCTCCTCCCGGGGGGCTCACCTGCTGGGTCCCTGCTGGCCTAAAAGCTGAGAGCCCCAAACATAAGGGCGGAGAGCTACGAGAGAATCCAGGTCCAGGCCAGGGTCGTGGAGGTGGAACATATTCTATGCCATGAAATGGTGAAGAGTTATCCTTATCCCCCACTCCCTTCCCATGTTCTCCAAGTTTTCACATTTTTTTTTGCTTTATTTAGACTATGTCGTCGTACAACGTCTGACTCTTAGGCCTATTATACACAGTCTATAAGGATACGTTGTGGAATCTACTGTACATTATGTG
This sequence comes from Aquarana catesbeiana, assembly GCF_042186555.1. Lineage (NCBI taxonomy): Eukaryota > Metazoa > Chordata > Amphibia > Anura > Ranidae > Aquarana > Aquarana catesbeiana. The sequence continues at coordinate 253,323,471 of NC_133329.1, forward strand.
TTTTGTATGCTTACTAAAATAAAATAAAGATTACATAAAAAAAAAGAAATGGTCACAATAGATTTCACATGAAGTAGACTCTGTGGCTTAAAGTAATTTTACAAATGTACATAGTTACATACATAGCTACATGTATAGTTAGTCAGGTAGGAAGGCCATTATGGTGGCCTGAATTTATGGGAGAAGCCCGGGGGGTATTTAACCAGCCTGCTCGCCTGTGGTCTTTGTCGGTTTCCAGTGCGCGGTACGTTACATCACTAGGCCGACTATTCCAACTCAATGGCGTTCGTGAAGTTGCGCGTTAGAAATTTAATCGGCTTTCGGTTCCCGTTCGCAGTTTCTGAGAGGCTTCCGTTCCTGTTCGTAGTTTTTCATACAAACGTGTCTGGCTCGGCTGTCGCAGGTAGGGTTTCGTTGACATTTCATGTATCACCATTTGCTAGATACTGTGTGTCGCTCAAACCCCGATACGGAACTTACGAGTCATTCGTTAAGAAACCCTGCACGTAGCTGTAGCACTCAGCCAGCGATTCGTGCCTCTATCATTTCTAAAAACATTTTTTTCATTCATTTTACGTACCTCACTCTGATTCGAATCCAGTAGCGTCCGCTTCGCACCTGTTTGTCCAGCCGCGTCTCACTTGTTCTTGTCTCATGTTTTATACCATGCTCCACAGTCCTGTTTGTTATCAGTCGCAATTACGGCACACAGATTTGTGCCTCTGTCATGGCTTATCATTTCAATCATTTCACTCATTTCACTCATTTCACCGTCATGTACCGCGCTCCGATTCGAATCTAGTCGCATCTGTGATGCACCAATTCGTCCCGGTGTGCCCCAGTTGTTATTTGGCCTCATTTCAGTACATGCTCCAGAGTCCGGTCGTTGTCAGTCGCAGTTTGCGGCTCACCGATTCGTGCCTCTGTCATGGGAAATCATTTCACTGTCACGTGTCACTTTCGGATTCGAATCCAGTCGCATCCGTGATGCACCGATTCGTTCCGGTGTGCCCCAGTTATTTTTTTGGCCTTAATTTCAGTACATGCTCCAGAGTCCGGTTCGTTGTCAGTCGCAGTTTTTGGCTCACCGATTCGTGCCTCTGTCATGGGAAATCATTTCACTGTCACGTATCACGTTCCGATTCGAATCCAGTCGCATCCATGATGCAATGATTCGTTCCGGCGTGCCCCAGGTATTTTCGGCCACATTTCAGTACATGCTCCAGAGTCCGGTTGTTGTCAGTCGCAGTCGTGGTAGGACCGATTCTTGCCTCTGTCATGGCACGTGCCTCTACAATGACAAATCATTTCATTCATTTCATCATTTCACTCATTTCACTGTCACGTACCGCGCCCCAATTCGAATCCAGTAGCATCCGAGATGCACCGATTCGTCCCGGGGCGCCCCAGTTGTTTTGGCCTCATTTCATTTTGTGCTCCACAGTCTGACTCGTCGTTTGTCGCAGTCGAAAAAAAAAAAAAAAAAAAAAAGAAAAAAGAAAAAAAAAAAAAAGGAAGAGAAGAAAAGAAAAAGAAAAAAAAAAGTAGTATAAATAAATAAATAAATAGTTTCGGCCTCATCCAACACCTGCACCAGAGCTTGGTTCGCTGTCAGTCGCAGTCGCGGCATGACCGATTCGTGCCTCTGTCGGGGCAAACATTTCACTATTACATACCGCACACCGATTTAAATCCAGTCGCATCCGTGATGCACCGATTTGTTCCAGTGTGCACTAGTGTTTTTCCTCTTGCCTCATTTCAGTACATGCTCCAGAGTCTGGTTCGCTGTCAGTCGCAGCTGCGGCACAACCGATTTGTGCCTCTATCATGGCGAAACATTTTCATTCATTTCACTCTAAGGCAAACATTTCATTCATTTCGTTGTCACATGCCACGCCCCGATTCAAGTCTAGGGCATCCGTCAGACATTGATTCATCCCGGCAAGCCCCAGTTGGCTTGGCCTCATTGGCGCAGTCACGGCACACCGTTTCGTGCCTCTATCATGGCATAAACATTTCACTAATTTTATTTAATTTCATGCACCTGTCGCTTAAACACGTTACAAGTCACTTTTAGCCCTGGTTCACACCTATGCGAATTAGATGTGCGTTTCCGCACATCTAATTCGCATAGCAGGAGAATGTGACTGGCTCCCTATGGAGCCGGTTCACATATCTCCAGGCGGCTGCGGAGCGCACTGCACAAAAACGTTGTGCGTCTTTGGCTCCGTTTTAGGGCCCAATTCAGGCATAGAATCGGTCCTGATTCGTCCCTGAAACGGGGAACAGGGACGCACAGCGCTCCTGTTTGATCCGCAGCCTGTTGTAGTTGGTTTCATTTCATACACTTTACAAACCGATTCATATCAGGATTCATTGTATACAACATAAGAATGATTCGTATCGGTTTAATTTCATACACGCTACAGTTCAAATCAAATCTAGTCGCGTTGGTGGCACAGCGATTCATATCGGATTCATATTCATACTCTCCACAGTCCGATTTTATATTGGATTCATTTTCATACACTCTACAATCGGTTCATGTCAGATTAATTTCATACAACCGATTCGTATCGGATTCATTTCGTACACTTTACAACCGATTCATATCGGATTACATTTCATACACATTCAATCACAACTTCTTGCAATCATTGCAAGCACGCATCGAATCACAACTTCTTGCAATCATTGCAAGCACGCATCGAATCACAGCTTCTTGCAATCATTGCAAGCACGCATCCAAGTATAAACTTCTTGCATTCGTTGCAAGCACACATCGAAACATAACTTCTTGCAATCGTTGCAAGCACACATCCAAGCACAACTTCCCGCAATCGTTGCAAGTACGCATCCAAGCATAAACTTCTTGCATTCGTTGCAAGCACACATCGAAACATAACTTCTTGCAATTGTTGCAAGCACACATCCAAGCAAAACTTCTTGCAATAGTTGCAAGTACGCATCCAAACATAACTTCTTGCAATCGTTGCAACCACACATCCGAGCACAACTTCTTGCAATTGTTGCAAGTACGCACCCAAACATAACTTCTTGCAATCGTTGCAAGCACACCCAAGCACAATTTCTTGCAATCATTGCAAACACGCATCTAATCATAAATTTCTTGCAAACATTGCAGGCATGCATTCAAGCGTAGCTTCTTGCAATCCTTGCAAGTACGCATCCAATTACAACTTCTTGCAATTGTTGCAAGCACACATCCAAGCATAACTCTTGCAGTCTTTGCAAGCACATGCAGTAATACGAATTTTTCACAGTCACTACAAACACATCTCCAGCGAAATAAACTCCCTTGCAATCATTGCAAGCACACATTTAAGCACAACTCTTACAATCATTACAAGACACGCATCTTAGCATAACTTCTTGCAAACGTTGCAAGCATGCATCCAAGCATAACTTCTTGCAATCATTGCAAGCACGCATCCAGTCACAACTTCTTGCAATTGTTGCAAGGACACATCCAAGCATAACTTCTTGCAATCGTTGCAAGCACGCATCCAAACATAACTTCTTGTAATCGTTGCAAACACGCATCCAAGCATAACAGTTCGTGCAAGCACATGCAGTAATACGGACTTCTCGCAGTCACTGCAAATACATCTCCATTGACACAAACTCCCTTGCAATTGTTGCAAGCACGTATTTAAGCACAACTCTTGCAATCATTGCAGGGCTCGCATCTTAGCAAGACTTCCTGCAATCAGTACAAACACATTCCCAGTGGCACACAATCAGTCACACATCATTCTTCAATGGCACTTAATCGGCCAGTTGTCTCCAGTGGCATCTTCATACGAGCCACTCATCATTTTCTGTATCATTTCTCGCTTAGGTCAGTTGAGTTCAGGTTCCATCCCGCACCAGGTATCGTATGGCCACACACAGCTGGCTCCTTCTCATAACACTATCAGGCTATACCTAGCCAGCATCCAGCATTTCCTGTCCTTACAGGACCCCAGAGAGTCGTCTGTGTTTACAGCCCATACAGTAAGATCCCTTCTACGTGGCATCCAGAAACATCAGCCCATAGCTAACGGCAAACGCTTGCCCATCACAACTGCCATCTTTAGGGACATGTCAAAAACCTCAGACATTCCCCAGTCTAGTCATCAAAGCAGCCATCTACCTGGCCCTCTGTGGTTTTCTATGGCCTAACAAATTCACTTTTACTGGCACTGGCAGCCAGGTACTATGTAGACACCACTTGACTCGCTGATAAAACCATTACGTCCTTCAGCTTGCAGTCTCTAAAGCTCAACAATCCGGACCCGAGGTCTACAATAACCTCTTCCGAACTAACAACTCCATGCAGGCCAGCCTCCCCCTTGACAAGCTGACCCGCATCAGGCCAGTTCCCCAAGACTTCACCCATACACGGGTGTGTACTAGAAGCAGCTTCAGTCTTTCCTGGGAATGCGGACCTATCAATGTCGGAAGGTTCCGTACTACGTGGATTGGTATATCAATGATTATTCCATCTATGTCGCCCTTATCACCCCAGGTAGTAACAGATGCCACAGCCTTCACAGGCTTCGCTGCAATTTTTGGCCACCATTGGTTTACAAGAACATGGCCTCCAGAGGCACTCCTAAACCCCGGGTTTACCCGGACTTCCTCCCTCTTCAAGCTACACCCGGTCATGGCAGCCGCTCAACTCTAGGGTCTTATCTGGACAGGACAGGCCGTGGCATTCGCCACCGACATCCGGTCCGAGGCGATCTTCTTGATGAAGCCAGGTCCGCATCGCTCTGTTATGTCCTTGCTGCGCAGGCTGGTGTAATTATCTTGGCAACACCAGTTTAATGTCCACTGTACGTTTATTCCAGGCTGCCATCTTCTGGGACATGTCTACTATCTTAACCAGTTCGCCATTTGGCCTTCTCCCCAGTTTGCTCATACAAGCAGCCATTTACTTAGCCTAGTTGGGGTTCTGGCGGCCCAGCGAGTTCACCCGCAGCAATCCCGCAGGCCAAGTTCTGTGTAGTTGGCTCGCTGCCAACACCATTTCATCCTCCACCTTGCAGTGTCTAAAACCCAGCAATCAAGCTCCAGGATAGACATCCATCTCTATAAAATAAACAACGTCCGGTGTCCAGTAACCATACTCGACTGCCTACTGTCACTCCTACCGGAACACTCAAAATCTAGTCCCCTATTACCTTTTCGGGCAAACCCTTGAGTGCCTGCCAGTTCATTAAACACCTGGGGGTTCTTTTACGCAGCCTACACCTCGACCCCAGTCAGTACTCCGGTCACTCTTTAGTATTGGGGCAGCCTTGGCAGCATTTCGGCATGGGTCCCAGACTACATCATTAAGAGACTTAGCAGGTGAAACTCTGCCTGCCTCTACCCGGTACGTCCCCACTCCTTAGGTGGAAATGGCACAAACATTCACCAAAACTTGCTCAATAAATAAAGCTAAAACTAATAAAACTACACCCCTACCTGAATGTTTTTGCCCCTTTATTTTGGTATACCGACCATCAGACCAGGGCACATTTCAGGTCCATTTCATGTTGTAAGTCTTATGGTAAGTCTAATTGTTCATATCCGTATCGGTCATAGGGCTTCGACCATAAGTAGGAAGGCCAGTATGGTAGCCTGAATTTATGGGAGGAGCCCGGGGGTATTTAACCAGCCCGCTCGCCTGTGGTCTTTGTCGGTTTCCGGTACGCGGTACCCACCCCCCATCCCCTTTTCAGGGCATTTCTCAAATTCATTTCAATTCACAAAATATTCATTTCTAATCTAGGGTATGCCCCCTTATTTTGGTATACTGACCATCAGACCAGGGCACACTTCAGGTCCATTTCATGTTGTAAGTCTTATGGTAAGTCTAATTGTTCATATCCGTATCGGCCATAGGGCTTCGACCATAAATATATATATATTCCCATATACACAATCCTTTACTCACAGTTGATCTAGAGAAGGCACAAAAATCCCAGCAAAGCATTATCCAATTTGCTCCAGCAGGGGGAAAAATTCCTTCCTGATCCCCCAAGAGGCAATCGGATATTCCTTGGATCAACTTTACCTATAAATGTTAATATCCGTTTATATAATGTACATTTAGGAAAGAATGCAGGCCTTTTTTAAAGCCGGAACCAGCTCTTGAGGGAGTCTATTCCACATTTTCACAGCTCTTATTATGAAGAAACCTTTCCGTATTTGGAGATGAAATCTCTTTTCCTCCAGACGTAAAGAGTGCCCCTGTGTCCTCTGTGATGACCTTAAACTGAATAACTCAATACCAAGTTCACTATATGGACCACTTATTTATACACGTTGATCATATCCCCCCTTAAAGTGGATGTAAACCCTATTCATGAAATTTGAGCTGGGCACATATATCTGCAGTGTTTTATCAGCATGATAACTTCTGACAAGTTCTCTGACACGTGATAAAACCAGGCTGAAATTTGTGTCAGGAAGGGTGCTATAAATAGATTAGCAGAAAGATGCTTTACTCACAGGACAGCACTGAAAGTCTCTGCTTATCTGCTGTCTCTGCTGTTAATCAGCTGTCTCCTAGTGTAATCCAAGACTTCTCTCACAGTGGAGAATGAGGAAGTGAAAATTCTAACCTAATGTGCACTTTCTAAACAGTATATAAAGCTGAAGACAGCAGATATACATGTAAAACTTACGTAGGGAGATTTGTTTCATCTCTGTGTATCATCTGAGGCTGTTTACTTCAATGGGTATGTGTGAGGGTTTACATCCACTTCAAACTCCTCTTCTCAAGAGAGAATAAATTCAGTTCATCTAATCTTTCCTCATAGCTGAGCTCCTCCATGCCTCTTATCAGTTTGGTTGCCCTTTCCAGTTCCACCGATTATTCTTTTTGTGAACTGGTGCCAAAAACTGGACTGTATATTCCAGATGAGGTCTTACTATTGATTTGTACAGGGGCAAAATGATATCTCTCTCTCTGGAGTCCATACCTCTCTTAATACAAGAAAGGACTTTGCTCGCTTTGGAAACCGCAGCTTAGCATTGCATGCTATTATTAAGCTTATGATCCACCAAAACACCCAGATACTTCTCCACCGTTGATTTCCCCAGTTGAACCCACCCTAGTATGTATGATGCATGCATATTTTTAGCCCTCAAGTGCATAACTTTACATTTATCAACATTAAACCTCATTTGCCACATAGTTGCCCAATTAAACAGTGCATTGAGGTCAGTTTATAAGTTGGAGACCTCCTGGAAGGACGTTATTACACTGCATAGCTTAGTGTCATCTCCAAAGACTGAAATAGTACTTTTAATTGCAGACCCTATATCATTTATAAAGTTATTAAAAGGTAAGGGTCCCAACACTGAACCTTGGGATACACTACTGATAACCTTAGACAATTCAGAGTAAGAATCATTAACCACTACTCTCTGAATACGGTCTATTACATGTACATATTCTATAGTCAAGATGGTGTTAATGGCCATGAAAATGTTACAGGTAAGGTAATTAATCCTGATTACCATATCATCAATGGGAGTTCAATACCACTTGCCTAATGAGAGGGGGATAGCATGTAATAGTGTTGCATCAATCCACACGTTGTACAGTTTGTTTTACTCAGAAAATATAATAATAATGCTGTTTTGTCCATAGTAATGTTAAAGAGGTTGTAAACCCTTGTATTTTTTCACCTTAATGTCTCCTATGCATTAAGGTGAAAAAAACTTCTGTCAGTCATCAGCCCCCCAGCCCCCCCGTTTTACTTACCTGAGCCCTGGAATTTCCAACGGCGAAGATGCGCTGTCCCTCTGCCCGGGGTTCTTGGCACTTGATTGGATAGATTGATAGCAGAGCAGCCATTGGCTCCCGCTACTGTCAATCAAATCCAATGACGTGGGTCTCGGGGGGGCAGGGCCGAGTCCAGCATTCTCGTCTATGGATGCAAATGCTGGACTCAAGAGCTCGCCCGCAATGTAACCCCCTCGAGAGAGCGCTTCTCCTAGGGGGTTATTTGATGTGGGGAGGAGCTGCAAGAGCCGCCGGGGAACCCCATAAATCTAGGATCGGGGCCACTCTGTGCAAAGCGAGCGGCACAGTGGAGGTAAGTATGATGATATGTTTGTTATTTAAAAAAAACCCAAAGCTTTAAGGCCTGTACACGCGATCTGAATATCATACAAAAACTGTCGTCCGAGGAAGAATCGTACGATTTTCGGTTTATGTGTACACTACTTTCGAGAGCCGATCACGACATTTTCTTCCGATATTATTCAATCGGCCAAGCACGAAAACTTTCATCATACGATACAAGATTGTACGATTTTCGTTTAGTCAGTATAGTTGTCGTCCGAAAATACAATACAAATACATTACAACCCATGACATCACTTCTGATTTTTTTTTCTGTCGTACGAGAATTTTCGTGACTTTAGTTATCTATTCAATTTCTACTTGCGACTATTAAGCGAAAAAAGTCGTACAATCTGTCGTACAATATTCGGATTGTGTGTACGGGCCTTTACAATAACTTTAACTAGGTTAAGTAAATACCCCCCAATCACTATAAATATTTACATATGCATAGCTAGATTGGAGGATTCTTGGACAAAAGAAGTAATTCAATCTGCAAAAATAGGATTTTTTTATAACAGCTTACCTGTAAAATCCTTTTCTTTTGAGGTACATCACGGGACCTCAGTTTTGTAGCAAAGCAATATAAGTGTATTTAAAGAGGGACGGGACCTCTGTGTCCCATGATGTACCTCAAAAGAAAAGGATTTTACAGGTAAGCTGTTATAAAAAATCCTATTTTCTTTCTCGTACATCACGGGACACAGAGCCTCAGTAATTACTGATGGGATGTCCCAGAGCAATGTTATTTGAGGGGAGGGGACCACACAACGTAGGGTGTAATCAGACCTGAGGACCTCGTACCGCTGCCTGCAGCACACTACGCCCAAAGGCAATATCCTCATGCCTTCCCACATCCACCTGATAAAATCTGGTGAATGTATGGACTGAAGACCAGGTTGCGGCCTTGCAGATTTGAGCCATAGAGGCCCGATGATGCACCGCCCAAGAAGCACTAATAGCCCTTGTGGAGTGTGCCTTGATTTGAAAAGGTGGAATTTTTTGTTTCAAACGGTAAGCTTGAATAATAATTTATCTAATCCATTTAGAAAGGGTAGACTTTGACGCTGCCTGTCCTCTATCGGGACCCTCTGGCAGTACGAACAAAACATCCGTTTTGTGAATTTGAGCAGTTGCTTCCAGATAGGCTTAGACTGCCCTTACTACATCCAAAGAATGTAGTGACCTTTCTTCCATAGAACAGGGATCTGGAAAAAAGGAAGGCAGAACAATATCTTGGTTTAGATGGAAATCTGAAACCACTTTCGGTAGAAAGCCAGGATGAGGGCGCAATACCATTCTATCCTTATGCATGATTAAATAAGGCTCTTTACAGGAAAGGGCTGCTAATTCTGATACTCTTCTAGCAGAAGAAATGGCTACCAGGAAAATTAACTTTCTTTCAACAAGACCAAGGGAATCTGACGTATTGGTTCAAAAGGCTGTTTCTGTAAAACTGACAGAACCAAATTCAAGTCCCAGGGGTTTAGGGGCTTTAACCGGAGGATTAAGACGCGTCACCCCCTGCATAAAGTTTCGGACCAAAGAATGTGAAGCAAGTGGCCATTGAAATAATACTGATAAGGCTGAGACCTGGCCCTTGATGGTACTCAAGGCCAGCTTAATTTCTAATCCTATTTGTAGAAAGTCAAGAATTCTACCTATGACATATTTTCTGGGATGCCAACCCCTGGCTTCACACCAGGATACATAAGTCTTCCAAACTCTATGATAAATCACTCTGGAAGCTGGCTTCCTTGCATTGATTAAGGTAGAGATCACAGGACCTGAAAGTCCACGACTCTTCAGAACGTGGGTTTCAATAGCCAAACCGTCAAATTTAGCGTTTGTAAGGCAGGGTGGAACACTGGACCTTGAGATAACAGATCTGGACGTGATGGTAGGGCCCACGGGGAACCCACTGTCATCCTTACTATTTCTGCATACCAAGCTCTCCTGGGCCAGGCTGGGGCCACCAGAAGTACCAACTTCTTTTCCTGCCGGATCCTGCGAAGGAGCCGTGGCAGTAGCAGAATAGGATGGAATGCATAAATCAGTGAGAACTGATGCCACGGAAGCACCAACACATCTGTCCCGCATGCAAGAGGATCCTTTGTTCTTGCCACAAACTTGTCGATCTTTTTGTTGAACCTGGATGCAAAGAGATCTACATCTGGAACCCCCCATCTTTGGCATATGGCCCAAAAGACGTCGGGGTGAAGAGACCATTCCCCCGGGACTAACCGCTGGCGACTCAAATAGTCCGCCTGCCAGTTCTCTATCCCTGGAATGAAAACTGCTGATATGCATGGCACATGCTTTTCTGCCCAGACTAAAATCTGGTTCACTTCTCTCTGAGCTGCACAACTCCTGGTGCCTCCCTGACGATTGATATAAGCCACTGCTGTGGCATTGTTGGACTGGATCCTGACAGAGCAACCCTGTAGCCTGAGAGTCCAGGCCCTTAGGGCTAGATACGCCACATGGATCTCCAGAATGTTGATGGGTAAGGTCCTCTCGATTTCGAACCATTCCCCTTGGACCGCAGACTGTTCCAGAACTGCTCCCCAACCCGAAAGACTGGCATCCGTTGTTACCACTGTCCAGGTAACCGGTAAAAAGGATTTCCCTTTTTAGCAGGTTTTCGGGTATTAACCACCAACTGAGGCTCTGACGCACTGTAGGAGACAAATGCATCGGAAAATCTAATGCCTGTACTTTCCTGTTCCAGGCCGACAGGATACTGTGTTGCAGCAGTCTTGAATGAAACTGAGCATAGGGAACTGCTTCGAATGCCACCATCTTTCCCAGCAGCCTCATACAAAGGCGAGCAGAAGGACTCTTTTTTGTCCTGACTACCTGAATCAGTTCTCTTAAGGCACTGATCTTTGCCTGAGGTAAAAATACCTTCTCTTGGCTTGTATCTATGACCAGGCCCAAATACTCTAGTCTTCTTACTGGTTTTAAGAAAGACTTTTCTAAGTTGAGAATCCAACCTAGGTATTCCAAGTAGTTGACTGTGTTCACCAAGTTCTGGTTCAGGCAGGCTACCGACCGGTCTATCAAGAGCAGGTCATCTAGGTATGCTATGACAGTTATACCTTGGGCCCTTAATCTGGCCAGAGGAGGAGCCAAGATCTTGGTAAACACCCGAGGTGCAGTGGCTAGCCCGAAAGGCAGGGCTATAAAGTGGCGTTTTTCTACTTCGAAAGGCAAGTACTTTTGATGAGCAGGGAAAATGGGTACATGCAGGTACGCATCCTTGATGTCTATTGATGCCAGAAATTCTCCTCCTTGTAGGATGGAGACTACTGACCGAATTGATTCCATGCAAAAGGATCGAATCTTTAGGAATCGGTTTAGATCTTTTATATCCAGAATGGGTCTGACATCTCCATTTGGTTTTCGAACCATGAAAAGGTTTGAATAAAACCCCAATCCCTGCTCTTCCGTGGGAACCACCACGATGACCTTTTGTGACAATAGTCTCTCTAACGCTAGAAGGAGAGACTGCTTTTTCCCTGGATCTCTGGGGACATTAGATCTGAGGAAACGAGGAGAAGGGAATTCTCGGAACTCCAGTTTGTAACCTAGAGTTACCGTGGAGATCACCCATCTGTCCTGGAAATCTTCCTGCCAGAGCTTTGAGAACTGTAGCAGTCTTCCCCCCACCCGAGCGAGCGGGGGCGCTCCTTCATAAAGAGGCTTTAGCATCTTGTCTAGTAGGCTTCTTCCCCCAGGACTTTTTTTGTCCCTGGGGTCGACTATGAAATTTATTTCTTGAGCCTGATGGAGGAGGCCGTCGCGACTGCCTGGAGGCTGATGCTCCTGGCACTGGGGAAAGAGCCCGTTTAAAAGTGGGACGTTTACTCCTTTTCTTAACTGGTAAGAGAGTGCTTTTCCCACTAGAGATCTTTTGGATATAGTTGTCCAAATCCTCTCCAAACAGCCTTGCACCACGAAAGAGAAATCCAGCCAGAAGCTTCTTACATGGTGATTCGGCTGACCAATTTTTCAACCATAAGATTCTACGCATATGTACCAACCCAAGCGAAAGGCGAGAGGTTTGGATGATAGAATCTCTGATTGCATCAACAGCAAAACATAAAGCCGCTGGAAGGTTGGCCAACCCCCGGGACTGCTGTTCAGGTAGAACTTTGAGGACCTGTTTAACATGGTCTCTCAAGTATTGACAGACTCCAATCGCTGCCACTGCAGGTTGAGCTACTGAACCCGCTAAGGAAAAAATATTTTTTAACAGGGATTCCATTTTTTTATCAGTTGGATCCCTAAGCATCTGAGCATTGTCGACAGAACAAGTCAGACTTTTATTTACGGAGGAAATGGTATACCCCACATTTTTCTAAATTTTTCCTCCATAGGATAAAGTGTTGATCCCACTCAAAATAAATGAGCTTCTCTAGTAAACTATGAACAGGAAAAGCATGTGTTGTTTGAGGAGGTTTCAGTGAACCCAAAGAAGAGGAGGGTTCTTTAACTGACTCAGATACGGGCAACTTAAATGTGGAGCGGACCAATCCAGCAAGAATCTGCACTAACACCTTCTCATCCTGAGAAGCTGAAGAGGGTCCCTCTCCACTTGATTCCTTAGAAGAGGAATCATCAGTCCCATCCCGATCCTCTGAGAGGGATTCCTCTCCTTTTTCCCAGAGTTCCTCAACTTGAGGGTCCTGGGTAACAGAGGGAGACCTAGTGCGTTTTCTTCCACTGAGTGAAGATGCGATTAGTCTTTCCTCTAATCCATTAATGGTTGAGGAAAAAGCCTCCTGCGTAATGTATACAGGGGCTGAAGTGCCAGAAACAGATGCAGCCCCTGACCCCGATGGCTCTCCCTGACCAGCCATCTCAGGTCCTTCAGGGGGGAAGGTGCTGCAGAAGGGGGGTCCTCAGAGCCTGAGGGAGATCCCCTAGAGCCTCTGGTTTTTGGGGTATTTGTAGCTCTTCTACCCATAGTGCAAAGCAACAAAAGGTGGAGGTACCACAAAAAAAACACTGACTGCTGAGCGATGTAGTTCAGCAACTGCTGCTGCTACCAATGCCCAGTCTAGTGTTTCTAAGTAAATGCTGCCTGGGAGAATGCCTGTGTCCCACCTGACATGCGCCCGTCAGCTCTGTGTCGCTCCATAGGCTGTGTGCACCTGAAAAAGTGTGCACTTTATAGCCTGTGTAGCCAGCAATGTGGGCGTCTAAACACGCCGGATGTTGCGTTAATGCTCCGCCCCCCCTCCTCTGACCACCCCTCCCACCCCCCTCATTTTTTTCAAAAACGTGTGCTTTCCCACGTGAGCCGAGGCTCCGATCCTCGGGACAAGCATGGAGGGGAGGCTGGGGTGGAGGAGAGAGAAGGGTCAGTGGATGGGGAACCTGCCAAACAGTAGCGGCGGCAGTAGTGCGGTATACTACCGCTATTTCAGGCCACCCCGGCCCCCCTAAATCACGGAGGGAAGTATCCCAAAGGAGAGAGCCCCCCAACCCATCCTACCTGGAGCCCGGCTGCAGGAGCGTACAGTGTGGACACTGAGACAGACAGAACAAGCATGAAAAGGTATGTGCACTTGGCAGCCCCCGGTGGCGACAATAGGCATAGCATACATTTACTTAAAGGAGAAACCTACTAGAATTAAAAAATTCTGAGGAGTCTCCCTTACCTTATCCAGCTGCAGGGTTCTGTTATACAGACCCAATCTTCACCTCTCACGGTGGGCTCCGTTTGTAAAAACCTTCAGAGACTGGGCCCCCTTCAATAGGAGGATCCGCAGTTCTGGGCCCGTAAAGCACCCCGCCAGGGATATGGCTGAAAAAAACAAATACTGGATCCCGGGCTCCAGCTCTCTAAAAAGAGAAGCATTACAGGTAAAACCTTGTTTCTTCAGACACGTACCATCAGACACGTTTTCTTCAGACACGTACCATCCAATTTGGCCTAAAAAAGCACTTTGAATGGATCCGGTTGCATGGCTTGCCCCAGTATAGGATATTCCTTTGGAGCTTAGCACAGCACATCTTATTCGTGACCAACACCTAAGACACTGGTGAAAAAACTGAGGTATCCCCAGTAAGGGGAGGGGTTATATAGGGGGTTGAACTTCCTGTCTAGGGTGTGACCAGTGTCCAATCACCTTGTGATACCCTATAACCCATCAGTAATTACCGAGGCTCTGTGTCCCGTGATGTACGAGAAAGAAATACATTTATTGATAGGGTTACATGATATATTCAAATTACACACTAAACAGTATTTTCAATACAATGTACAATATATGTGCGGTGGGTTATATGGTATATACAAATTACACTATAAACCATATTTACAATACCATTTACAGTACATGTATAGAGTTAGTTTAGAGCAAAAGTAAGTGCACTCCTGTGACCCAGAAGAAAAGTATGACCAAAAAAGATTTGATCATACTTCTCCTTCAAGGGTCAGAAGACATGTTCCAATCTGGCTATACAACCTTTGTACAATCAACTTAAAATGTACCAAAACTATGTAATATGAAGACCTAATTTATCCAATTCACTTGTTTCTGTTTCGACAGGCCCTTGCACTACATATTTATTGGTAGATCTAAAGAAGATTGTACGATACAGTAGTAATCTGTGTGATGAGCTTAAAACATTCCATGGTTACACCCCTATATTTAGCATTTTTTTTCAGTTAAAAGTCAACAGAACTTTTGAGAAGATATTTTTGCATTTTGGAAGTTATGCCTAAGCCCACAAACCTTGTCTAAATATCTTTTTTTAGATTTCATTCTAATGAACGACCGCTGAAGGCACTTGACAAATAGTTTTGGCCCCTGCAAAGCACCTTCAGCAGCAATGGCATAGCTCAATGGCTCAATACACATGTGCACAGTCAGGGGGTTGTGTGGCATGGTCAATTTCTAACTACCTCAACCCCTTAGGACAGGGCTAGGCAATCTCGGCCCTCCAGCTGTTTTTAAACTACAAGTGCCATGAGACATTGCAAGACCCTGACAATCACAGGCATGATTCCCGCACCTGCAGGTATCAAATTTTCAGCCGGCAATGGGCTTTCTTTCTTGTAGAAGTGATCAGATCAGCTATACAGCTGTTCGATCACGTCTACCCTTCTATAGGGTGCAGTAATGGCCCCCTTCCTGCCACTGCCTCCAGGCTCTCCCGAGCAACTAGGGAGCCCAGTTCCATCTCTGCTCGATGTTCGTGTACTCTCAGAGAGGAGGCAGGTACATACATATCTGCCTCCCCTTTGTGATGTAAGAATCCGGAAGCGACAAGGAATTTGTCACTTCTGGTTTAGATTTGATGTTTACAAGCCATTACCAGCTTGTAAAACATCTGATCAAACTGATCTCGGTTTAATCAGATTCTTTTAAAGGCAAAGGAGAGATCTGGGGTCTTATAGATCTCTCCATAAAGAGGACCTGTCATGCCTATTGTTATCACAAGAGATTTTGTTCATCCCTTGTGATAACAATGAAGTAAATAAAGTTTTAAATTAAAAAAGTAATAAAAAAAAAAAAAAAAGAAAAGCCCCCTAATCTATTCCATGGAAATGCATACATAAGTCCCGCACACATATGTAAATGGTGATCACACCACACACGTGTGGTATCGCCATGAACGGCAGAACAATAATTCTAACACCAGACCTTCTGTGTAACTCTAGAACTAACTTGTAAAGACTTTTAAATCATCACCAATGGAGATTTTTAGGTATCCGTAGTTCCACGAATGTAGGTAATTTTAAAGTATGATATGTTAGGTATCTATTTACTCGGCAAAACAATTCATGTTTTATATTTTACCAAAAAATGTGTTTTTTATTTTGTTTGTGTGCACTAAAATGCATTAAGTGTAAGTTTTCCGAAAAAAAATTGCATTGCAAAAATTTCTGTGCAAATATCGTGTGAGTCAAAAATGTTTAGCCACCACCATTTTATGCTTCAAGATCTTTACTTAAAACTATAAAAATATAATGTTTGGGGGTTCAAAGAAGTTTTTTAGTAAAAATAGCAGATTTGTACATGTATGACAGAAATTGCAGAATTGGCCTGGGGGGAAAGCTGTTAAAGTATGGGCTAGGGTTGGGCTGGGGCCACCCATTTACAGAAGGGGGTTGTAATACTTGTGTGAATCCAGCAGAAAAAAATAAGTTGAGAGTAAAAATATGATAGATAGATAGATAGATAGATAGATAGATAGATAGATAGATAGATAGATAGATAGATAGATAGATAGATAGATTAGTGAAATGATTGTTTAAAGTGTAAAGCTGACCAATGATTAGACTGGTGTTTCTGCTACTGAGAGCTATAAAGGCTTGATACTGTATGTGTATACATCTGTTAAAAAACGCTCAAAGCTTTAGAAAATACCCTACAGGAATGTCTATAGAATAAGTGACTACAGCAGGTTTTAGGCGATTGCATTTACTTCCAATCAACACTGGATGTCAGTGCAGCTTCACAGAACTTGTGAATTGACAGGAATAGTTTAAAGATACTTTGATGCTAGAACTGAAATCAGTTTCTCGGTATTTATTGTGGATTATCATAAGAGTCATTGTCAGAGTAATGTTTTACAATCAGTTTATTACAGACAAACTAATCAAAAGAATTGCATCATTAGCAACTTCATTTCTGATGTTTTTTTTTTTTTTAAATGTTGTTTTAAATAGAAAATTATGTTTTATTTTAAAAGTGAAATACCAGAATTTGTTTAACTTTTGTTGCACAATTGGGTGTGGTTTTTTTTTTTTTTTGTAAACTTCTTAGTGTTTTGATAGGTCATTATTTCATATTTCAGGATTTAAAATGTCCCAGGCTGCTGTTTGTCTATATGGATCACAGTATTTGTAAATATATGAGATGTGCTTATTGCATGGAAATTGTGGTATTTTTCATACCTCTGGCCTGTAGTGGCCACTATTAGGAATGATGTTGGTGTTAGTTCTAAATGGATTTTGGTCCAAGCCCAGAAATCAGCTGTCATTTCTGGGCCAATGAGCCTGTAGGCAGGTGCAGTTTGTTTCCTCTACTGCAGATAGTGCTCAACCGCAGCGGCTCTGCAGCTAGAGAGGAAATCAGGAGGGACCTGACTCCTCTATGGGAAGCGGTGAGATGCTGTTGCCCCATGTGACTCTGGTAACCATAGTGGGTCAGGCAGAGCCTATTTAAGTGTAAAATAAAGGTGAAAACCTCTAAGCTGCACACCATGAACACCACAATTATCAATATAAGCAAATATAGAGCAGCTCGTAGTATAACCAAAGGTCAAATAGTAAAAACAAAATTAATAATTCATTTTATACCGCACTCAAATGAACAAGTAGTATTAAAAATAAATAAAAATGAATATAAAAAATGCGTGATCAAATAATGTTCAAATGTTGGTATGAATTTCCAATTAAGTCCAAAAAACAACCACCACCGACGATTCTTCAATCAAGTGCACAGTGATGAAATAAATTCAGTGACAGGAATGGAAAGTGCCGTCTCCCACCAGTTTAGCTAAACATCCTACTCACCAGATTCATCAGACACCCATGACAGGTGTCAGATAAGCAGAAAGATGCATTCATCCATATAGATGCCTCTCACCAGCGAAGTAAAGATGTGGCCACCAATGCAGACACTGAAGTCTCCACATAAGTATCTTGTAGGAACATGCAGTCATTGACTGACATTTTCCGGGGCTCTCAGTTCACACCATGTATGCCCGAAATACATGGTGTGAACTGAGAGCCCCGGAAAACATCAGTCAATGACTGCATGTTCCTACAAGATACTTGTGTGGAGACTTCAGTGTCTGCATCGGTGGCCACATCTTTACTACACTGGTGAGAGGCATCTATATGGATGGATACATCTTTCTGCTTATCTGACACCTGTCATGGGTGTCTGATGAATCTGGTGAGTAGGATGTTTGCCTAAACCGGTGGGAGACCGCACTTTCCACTTCTGTCACTGAATTTATTTAATCACTGTGCACTTGATTGAAGAATCATCAGTGGTGGTTGTTTTTGGACTTTATTGAAAATTTATATCAACTTTTGAACATTATTTGATCACGCATTTTTTATATTCATTCATACTTATTTTTAATACTACTTGTTCATTTGAGCACGGTATGAAATTATTTATACATTTTCTTAGAGCCTATTTAAGGCCCTGGCTCCTGGGATTGGCACACTTTTTGCAAGTGGGTAGTGCAGGGAAAGGTACCCCATCTGTTAGAGACAGTACTAGCTATAGGAAAAGGTTCCTGATGAGGAGAGAAAGTGTAGGGTCACATCTCTGCTGCACATCTTCCTGATTGGGCATGAGACAGATTGGGCAGAAGTTTCTGCCCCTCTCTTCAGATGCTGTCATTCTGTCTGAAGCCCGCTCTGTTCACATTGCTGTAACCATGAGTGCACCTGGTTCAGTAATCTTCCCACTGGGGTTGTTGTGAACTGTTGCTGCATTGCTTGAATACAAGTTTATTATTGCACCTTACTGTGTAAATTATTGTGGCGGCACCACGCTGCACCCCACCTACAAGCTATGTTTTTTCCTAAACGTCCGTTTACCAGCAGCAGTTTACATGAAGCCTTAGTCCCTGCTCCTATTATTTTATGTCAGAGTCCACCCTTTTTTCAAGACTCCATACTATAAAAGTACAACAATATATTTATTAGACAATTGTTTGGAGCCTTAAAGAGTTTTTGTTTTTGCTGGCATAATAAAAGGAACATCATCATTAAGTACAAGGAAAGAATGTAGTTAATACATTGATAATTACATTGGTTCACAATTTAGATTGGCTAGCTATCTAGTGGAGTCACGGCATTTGACCTCATGGCAGGTAGTGACATATTTAAATAACCTTTAGGCACAACATGACATGAAAGGAATGAAATAAGGTACTCGGGTCCCAGTGAAAAATAATAAAATCAAGTTAAACAAATAAAGAAAAATACATTGGTATGGAAACATATATATAAATTGCCTAAAAATAATATTGCAATTATTAAGAATCATAAACTGCAGTATTATCAATCTCAATTTGCAATGCCCAGAAAGAAATACTAATATATAGTAGCAGGAACTCAGGGTGATGCAAAATTTGTCAATCTCACAGCATCAGGAAAAAAGCTGTTTCTCAGCCTAGTTGCTCTAGCCCTGATACTGTGTAACCTTCGACCTGAAGGGATGAGGACAACAGGATGGGAATAATCCCCCATAATATTAAGGGTCATGTTTCTACACCAGCTGTTGTAAATATTATTGATGATGGACAGATTACTCCAAATTATCCTCTGGGAAGATTTTACCTTCTGCTGCAGTGCCTGTTTATCCATCGCAGAGCCATTACCATACCAAACAGCAATGCAAGAAGGAAGCTCTCCACCACACACCAATAAAATGAGATAAGGACTGAAGTACCAAGCCCAGCACAATTTACTCTTCTAAAAAAGCAAATCTGTTGATAGGCCTTTGTCACTATGCTGTTCAAATATTTGAAACAAAGGACCATCTTCACCCTGGCGTAGAGAAAATGGGGAGTAGTGCTGGTCTTCCTAAAGCCCACAATAACTTCCTTTGTCTTCTATGTTAATGGAGAGATTGTGAACTTTCACCAGACTTCCAGATTCTCCACATCCTGCCTCTACATAAGCGCATCGCTATCTTCACAATATGATGGCTCATCTACAGAATGTATGGAAGAGTATTAAATATTGTGAATTCTAACAGACTGGGTGGTTATTTGTTAAATAGTACAGTGTCCAACTATACAAAATTGAGCTTGTTCCAAGTAGTGTCCGTTTATCTATCAGGGTTTGTGGAATAATACTATTGAAGGTAGAACTAAAAGCCCAAAAAAAGATGACAGATCTTTAAAGAGGCAGCAACAAGTGTAAAAGGTGTGGACCTGGAGAAATATACACTACTATACAACGTTTTAAGTAGGTAACTTTGGGATTGATAAAGTAATCTGAATCAGAGAAATGCTGTAAATTAAAAATGCTTTCAGAAATAGAAGTGTTACTAGTTTATTTTTTTATCAATTATTAAAATAGAAAGTAAATGAACAGAAGAGAAATAGAAATCAAATCAATATGTGGTGGACACCCTTTGTCTTCAAAACAGCATCAATTCTTCTAGGTACACTTATACACAGTTTTTAAAGGAACTCGGCAGCTAGGTTGTTCCAAACACCTTGGAGAACTAACCACTCATCTTTTGTGGCTGAAGGCTACCTCAGATCCTTCTGTCTTTTCATGTAATCCCAGACAGACTCGATGCTGTTGAGATCAGGGCTCTGTGGGGGCCAAACCATCACTTACAAGACTCCTTGTTCTTCTTTATGCTGAAGATAGTTCTTAATGACATTGTCTGTATGTTTGGGGTTCTTGTCCTGCTGCAAAATAAATGTAGGGCCAATCTCACGCCTCCCTGATGGTATGATATGATGGATAAATATCTGCCTGTATTTCTCAGCATTGAGGACATCATTGATTCTGATCAACTCTCCAACACCATTTGCAGAAAAGCAGCCCTAAACTTGCAGGAAACCTCCATCATGCTGCAAACACCCATTATTGTACCGCTCTCCAGCCTTTCGGTGAACAAACTACCTCCTGCTACAGCCAAATATTGCAAATTTTCACTCATCAGTCTAGAGCTTTTTTAAAACCCAGTTCCTAAGTTTTGTGTCCCAGAAAGTAGATTTCACTACAGTGGTCCTTATACAATACATATCCTTGGTAAACACTTTATTTTTCCAGTAAAATAGTATTCATTGTGGGAGCCTAACTAAATTTAGCAAAAATGTCTCAAAGTATGAAACGTGAGTATGCAAAAATGTGTCTAGCTGCAAATGGGTAGATAGCTATTTCAGTTACTAGAATATTTCTGGAATCCTTTATTGCCTTCTGACTGATATGTTAAAATGTTGCATTTTGTTTCCCAAAGGGTTTTCGGGGTCCTGCTGGAATTGATGGAGAACCTGGTATTCCTGGACAGCCTGGTGACCCTGGACCACCTGGACACCCCTCCATTCCAGGAAGTCATGTAGGTGAACATTAAACATTGTCACCATTTTTGCCATTTTTATTGTTCACAAATAAGAGAATATAACTACAGATTCATAAAGTAATACAAAAGAAATGAAACATGTGAAACATTTTCAATAAATTCATGTGTGATGCTGGAAGTTGAGTTCTCGATACTTAAATAAAAATCAAGCTGCCCAGCAAAAGTGAACAGGGGTTTGGAGATCCTGCAACACTAAAGGTTTTTAGCATCCCTGGCAGAGTTTGTTCCAAGTCGTTTCATTGTCACTTTTACTGGACAGCTTGCTCTGCATACAGATTTGGAGACTAATATAATTTATAGCATAATGTAATTAAAAATGAATTAAAGCTGTTATAAAACCAAAAAAATTTTTTATCTTAATGCACTCCTTGCATTAAGGTAAAAAAATGTTTAGGTAGTAGTACCCCCCTTCAACCCCCCCCCCTTACACTTACCTGAGCCCTCAATCGATCGAGCACTATGCACATCTGCAGCTCTTCTCTCCTTTCACTTCCTGGTCTCTTGGGCTTTGCTGAGGCAGTGGGAGCCATTGGCTCCTGCTGCTGCCAATCAAAGCCAGTGACAAAGAAGCAGAGAACGGGGCTGAGCCCCGCTGTCTGTGTCAATAGATGCAGACAGCGAGGCTCGGGAGCGAGCCCGCATGGGTTCCAACATAGGAAATGGCTTTCTATAGGGGCACTTTGCGTAGGGGGAAGCAGAGGCGCCAATTCCATTGCAGGTAAGTATAAATCTGTTTGTTATTTCTTTTTTTCAATTTACATTTACAATCAATTTAATATGCTGAATATCGTAAACTTAAGAATCAAATTATGATATATTGCAACTCACCAGTCCTTATATGTGACTACGTACATTTTTTTCCCTAAGTAAAAGATATCGGAAAAGGAGAAGGTGTTCGTAATGCCAATTACCATAGATAGAGTTAGCAGAAAGTATTTTTTGTGATACTGATTCCTTCCTACTGTAATCCTAATATATGTATATAGTTTTCTTTTATGGCTGGTAATCAGTATGGTTCCCATCCTGCTAAAAAACGCAAAGGGCCTGGTATGGATTGGGTGGGGGGGCCACGTTGTTTTTTTTTTACATTTTGGCGTGGAGTTCCCCTTAAAATCCATACCAGACCTGAAGAGTGTGGTATGGACTGGGGGGAACCCACACCGATTTTTTTCTTGATTTTTATCTATATTGCCGGAAGCCAGCAATACAATACAGCCGCAAGCTATTTTAAATGACATTTTTTCCTTTAGAAATGTCATTTTGCTTCGGCACAGTAAAACAACAGTAAAACACATCACACAGATGCGCCACTTTACAGGCAGACTAAGGAGACCCACAGGCACGATATTTAAAGGAATATTTCATTTTTATTGTTTCACTTTAAGCATTATTAAAATCACTGCTCCTGAAAAAATGGTTGTTTTAAAAACTTTTTTTGCATTGATACATGTCCCCTAGGGCAGGACCTGGGTCCCCAATACACTTTTTATGGCAATAACTTGCATATAAGCCTTTAAAATTTTTGCACTTTTGATTTTTCATGTTCGTGTCCCATAGACTTTAATAGGGTTCGCATGTTTGCACAAATTTTTTGCCTGTTCACATGTTCTGGTGCGAACCAGGGGGTGTTCGGCCCATCCCTATTTATAATAATTGGAATAGGTCCAAGAACTACAGGTTGATATAACATGTTAGCCAATTTTTACACAATACTGTTTCTGGGTATCATTTATAGCGTTATAGTTTTTTTTTATAAAGTGTTTTATAATGTTTTATAAATATTGTGTTTTTTTTTATAGCCACTTCAGTCCCAAATGCAAGGAGGCTTTGATGAAAAATCAGGACTTGGTTCCCAAATAGGACTAATGCCAGGTTCATTGGTAAGATTAGCACAATCAATGTTCACAAACATATTTGACCAGGTGACTTTATTTTGTGATTCCCTTATGTGTCAGAATGAGAATAGGTGGATAGCTGACACTTAGCAATGTGTACTGGCAGTAACATTTTGTCATAGATAATATAAAAGATGGTAAACTAATATACATTTTCACTGTACTATACAAATGCAGTGTAAATCAATAATATACAATATGTGAACACAAATTGCTAAACATAAAACAACATGAAGTAAACAGTCTCTTCACAAACATCCAATAATGGACCAGTGTTACTTCTTCCGTGCTCATAAACGCCCCACGCCAAACTGGATAAAAACTTGCTCATAAAACCACATGTCAGCACAATGCTCTCAGAACTCTCACCTCCAAGCATTAGAAATTGCACCTGTATAATATCATTCAACAGGGTATCTTAGAATTATGGACACTTCAGAGCCTCCTGTCCACTAGAGACTCTCCTTCTGTCATGCACCATGCCACCAATATATTCGGCATATGGTCCCTTTAAGAATCCGGACTGCTTATGCCACAATACATTTAAAAAAACTTGCATAAAGCTTCAATATAATTGCTAGGCATTTTAACTCACTCCCTTCTACGTCACTTCAGGTCCGTGTCTGCCTCAGCACGCCCTACACGTTATGTCATGGTCACGTAGTTTAGCAGCACAAAATCTTTTACATTATTTATCAATTTTGGTGTGGGAACACATATCAGGTTTTAAGCAGCAGCTTTTATTTAATTTAATTTAATTTATTTATTAACTTCTATTATAGCTTTAAAGTGATGGCAAAAGGAATCACACATATATTTAGTAATAACATTTTATCATATTTAAATTGAACCACTGGTGATCCTTTTCAGACTCCAGAAGCCCCTAGAAATAGCTATGACTGGAGTGCATAATGTTTTATCACATCCTGTACTCCTGAAGTGAGTTTTACCACCCAGAGACAAGTAATGGCTCTCCACTTAATCTCCCTTTGTTGCAGTGGCGGCTCGTCCATTAGGTGTGCACGGGTGCCACCCCCCCATCCATGCGTCCGGCCCCCTAATCTACATGCAGACACTGGACCATGGATTCCAATTGAGGCGGGGGCTTTTGAAGTACGTGACTAGAGCCAGAGGCTCTAATAGACTTCAAAATAGGGTGGGCTTGAGGCACAGAGCACTGCGCTCTGAACCCACCCAGTTGTGTGACAATAGTGAATGAATGTTCACTATTGCCACACTTATCCTCCTCCCGGCCAATCGGGAAGCGGGTAAACCCGATTGGCTGAAAGGACAGGTGATCCTATTGGATGCCTAGGAGGAGGAGGGAGGAGACGCAAAGAGGAAGCCGCCATGACGGAAGCTGCTGCCCGCCGGCTGTCGCCTGCTTCCTGTTGCCGTAAGGAGCGCTGCCCGCCCGCAACCTAGATGGGGTAATTGTGGGACTGGATGACTGACCGATGGACTGGCTGACAGTGTTGGGGGGGGGGGGGGGCTGCTTTGTTCTGCTGTATTGGAGAGTGCAGTGTAGCCTTGATCTAATACAGATTTGTCATTATTTTTTATTTTAGATTAAAATGAAAGTGAATCTTTAGATTTATAAATTGGTTTCTATCTAGATTTTCATATAACAATATCCTGCCTTTCTTTTAAAGCCTACACAACTATGCAAATCTGCTGAAAACCATTCCCATTTGTTTGGTAACATTTTTCTAAGGTTGAAAATCTGACTATACAACATGAACAAGCATGTTTCTAGAACTGTTCACTTGTTCAACACAATGATAAATACATAGGAACTCTCTAAGACATTTCATTTAAAACTCTCATGTTAAAAATTTTACCAAAATAATACTATTACCAAAGTAAAGCCACAGTAATAATTGGGTCAAATAATTATTGTTTTCAGTGGGCTAGAGATGCATGTGCATATTTCATAGGCAGATCATTTTTTATCATATTCCGTTTTCTTGTAAATTATGTCATAACTGGGATGGGTCAGGTTGGGGTACAACATTTCTCTGGTATGGCCTTAACATTTTTTTTTTTCAGAAAACATTTATGAACACTTTACTTGTTTTACAGGGACAACCTGGACCAAGAGGCCCACAGGGTGTGCCTGGCAACCCGGTAAGAAATATGAGGTTAAGAATTTAATGTTAAATTTGTTATTTTTACATTTTAGCATTAAAAAAGCAATATAGTGCACTGCAAAAAAGATCAATCTATTCAAACTATCCCTTAGTATACAATACCAAAATATAATAGCACGTTCATTTTTTTCCTTCCTAGATATTAGCACATGTATTTGTAAATTAGCATAGCTGATTTTGACATTACTAAGTTTCTAACTCTTAATTATGAGATACTCAGTGATGCATAAGAAAAAAATAAGGACTGTAAATATAAAATGTTGTCCAGTGTTTAAAGTGTATGCCAAGCAAAACCCCT
Organism: Aquarana catesbeiana; assembly: GCF_042186555.1. Lineage (NCBI taxonomy): Eukaryota > Metazoa > Chordata > Amphibia > Anura > Ranidae > Aquarana > Aquarana catesbeiana. The sequence continues at coordinate 253,349,033 of NC_133329.1, forward strand.
TTTTTAGTTTTAGATAAAGTGGAGAAAGGCTAGAACACCACTGAGTTTTGAGCAGAGTGATTTTACTTCACCATTTGTCCTGCAGTCAATCCCTTTACCATAAAGGAAGTGAGAGACAGAGACCCATACTTTTTTGTCCACGTTGCTGTGAATTGACTGTCTGGTAGTAAACTCAGACTCTTTATCCTAAACTCTGTTAACACAGATTAGTAGAATATTCAAACCTTAAATGCACGCAAAGTCATAAGACATGTATGTGTCTGAGACAGCTGCCACACTGCTTACTATGGGGCTCACTCAAACCAGCAGGTAACAAATTATACTTCAAACTCGATATACAAGGTCCCCAACTCACATTCATTCATATACTAGGACCAATTTTTTGGCAAGAAGCCAATTAACCTACCAGCACGTCTTTGGATATGCTGCATTAAGTCACCTCCTCCTGCCACCTCTCTGCAGCCATACAAATTTCCATGACAGGTTTGTTTCTCAAGTATTAGATAGTAAGTACCCGTGGCAAGAATTGATTGTGCATTTAAAAGTTGCAAAGTCTGACTGAAGAAGTGATCAATAGTGTTGAACCCTTTTAACGAATAATATAACACACTATTTGCATTAACCTATTTTCTAGGGTGGAATGGGTCCTCCAGGCCCTCCTGGTGAATTAGGTGAACCAGGAGCTATGGTAAGTACTTGCATTATATATATTCTGATGCTCTGACTTTTCCCTGACTTTCCTGATCTTCATAATTGTTCTAAATCAGTGACTCAGGAAATAATCATGCCAGTAGATTGGCATGAAACCAGCCCACTAGAAGTTTCAAGAGATCAAAAATGGACCCCCCCATATTTCTGTCATGACAGATTTACTTTAATTGTTAGCTATTATTATGAAGGTTAAGGGCATATTTTAGGGGTTAGGCTATGTAAGAGGTTTGAATAGGAAAGGGTTAAGTTAAAAATAGTTTAAGGTTCAAGACGGCTGGGGAAACTCTTATTGATTACATCGCTTGTTGTGCAATTCATTTCTGAAAGATACACTCATTTTGCATGGCTAAAATATATTTCAAAAAGAAAATTTTAAAGGGTGAATATTATATGAACTATTAAAATCTCACTGAGATCAGCAAACAAACATTCATAGTTGTCTGCTAGGTGGTAAATGTGCTTTAATTGAAACCTTTCCATTTGTGCCTAATGCTGTATTTTGCACTGTTTGTCAGCACAATAATTACTGTTTCAACCAAAACATTTAAGTTAAATCTCTAGCCGGTAAAATTTAGACTGGGCATATGAAAAAATTACAGAAGTATAATGAAAACTGCTTGTCAAAATAAATGGAACCCTGGCAAGATAAACAAATATATGCATTTTAAAGAAGTACTGAAGTCTGCTTACATAATTTGTAATAAAAGCATCTTTGCCATTCTGAAGCTTCCCTCCAACCACTTTGCATATTATTTTATATATACTGTGATTCTGTACTTGCCAAGTATGCTGCAGAAATCTCCCTCCACTGAGTTTGGCTGCATCCATTTTTAACTGTGGGCAGCTAAAGCTGCTGCCTGTCCACTTCCTGGATTTACACAGACACACAGAAGCACACCTCCAGCTGTGCAGCTCTCATTGGCCCTCTTATGACCCCTCCCCCTCCCTTCCTGGAAAACTCTCACAAGAGTGAGAGAGAGAGAGCTGTGCATGATGTCATAAGCCTAGGCTTTTTACTAGGCAAGAAACAGGAAGTGGGCTGTATAAGGTATTTACTGGCAGAAAAAAAATGTTTTACTAACCAAAGTTAAAACAACAAGAGCGGAAGATTTAATAGATGGAAAGATGAGAAAAATGACTGAAGTTTTCATTTTAAATACTTATTTAATTAATATGCATCAAAAAAATAATGTACTGTATTTTACATGCATATAGTACGATAATTTGATTTGGTGTCAGCCTCTGGTAAATCTCTGTACAGGGCTGAGAGAGCGAGGGGGAAATCAAGTGTGCTGTGTGCTGACAGGGTTGGAGAGGACTGAATTTAGCAAGGTTTGGCTAATCAGTGGGCTATTGCTGCCCTCTCTATTCAATAACAGGCTGGAGGCAGGGAAGTGACCAAACTGTTTTGCACTAGTGAAAAGTCAGGTCATCAAACCTGTGCTCTCTGGCAGGTCTTTAAAGGTAAATCTCATGCACATAAGTTCTATGCCCAAAAAAGTGGTTCCATATCTCAACAATTTATTTAGCTATTTGCCAATACAGCTTATATATATATATATATATATATATATATATATATATATATATACTGTATATTTTTGTCTGTTGAACCTAGTTTTTAGTAGATTACCAGTTGAAGCAACTGTTTAGATATATAAAAGGTTTTGAAATGTAATTACAGTATTCCCAGCATCTATTATATGGGTATGTTCCTTTTTTTTAATACTAACGTAAGAAGCAATAAACTAATAATAATAATATTTTTTATTATAATATTTTTTTATTAAATCTAGGGCCCACCAGGTCCACGTGGCCCTGAAGGTCCTCCGGGAAAACCAGGTGAAGATGTAAGTTTCCTTAATAGATGCTTGTATTAATATTACCGTCATAAGGTGTTTTTAAAATGATATTGGTTATACAGTACAGCTTCTTATAATGATGCATGTTCTGTTCGGATGTTTAGCTGCAATAGCATGTACTGCACTCACATTGACAAGAGATACGGTACATTTTCCCTAAAATGGCCAATCTGAAAGCAAAAACAATGAAATTCATACTGGCGCATCAGGAAACACATTTGCATCTATGTCAAAAGATGAATTATTCACAAAAAATCAATAAGAGAAGCATGGTAAACACAACACAATCCAAAGAGAACACAAATGCAAAGTGGCACATTCAGGAACATATCCATGTGGCCAGTATGCACATACACAAAGGTGGTGCTGGGCAGGCTTCATTTGAAATCTATTTCTATTATGCACATTCCCCAAGGATTACTGCTGTAAAGGTGGCTGCATTGCATACTCCCGCAGCTAACATTCTGTACTTGCATCTGCATAGATTAAATAATGTTACTGCACTTGTATTACAACATAAATAAATTGCACATACAGTAGTATGTAGTAAACACTACAGTGAAACAAGAGGTGAAGGTACATTTCTGACTTTTTCCGAGCTCTGAAAACTTATCTCAAAATGTATTAGAAAGGAACAAAATTTTGTCTGTTCTCAACCTAAGCTGATACTCCAGTCTGCTAGATAGTAAATCTACAATGGCTACTGCTAAAAGTAAAACTGAATGTTTATTGCAGTGAATTACATTTTTATCATAATACTGGCCTGACTGGAGATTACAATTTGTAGAAGCAACTGCAATCCCCAAACTCAACATATCAATGAAAAATATAGATTTTTGGCTGACCATTAGCGGGCTGAACAAATTGATCATCTCTAATTTTGAGATAATATTTGTCTTATTTTCATATAGTTTTAAGTTGGCCTAGGATGGCTATATACGCAACCATTCTCAGTTCTGCAACTAAAAATTCAAATAAGGCTTGGGTTGAGTGAATCAGTTTTTGCCATAGGGAAAGCAGAGACAGATTGGGTCTACACATAGCTTCTCGTTGCCATGTAAGACTATTGGATATGTCCTATTTACCTACATTAACTTTGTGTTTAGATATTTAGCACCTATCTGCATTAGTAGTTGAACCCTACAAATTGTATCACGCTCGACTTATTATGTGGCATAAGAAGGAAATCAGGCATGGATACTTACTAAGTACCAATCAATATCAGTATACATTAAAAATCTGCTGTACAGCACTGTGATGTTGCTTCAGACTCGACAGGTCCTCTTTAAGCATACTATGAACACATGACAGAATAGAATATATTATGCATATAGACGTGTAACAGAATACTGTAACTTGGATGAAGCATTTCATAAACTTTGAAGTCATTTAAAGTGAAAAAAGATTGGGAACATTATAAAACATCTGAAAATAGCTTATCTGGTGAGAAACAAACTGCTAGCATCATTGTAAAGCTTAAAATGTTCCAGGGGGACGTTTTTAAAAAGACCAAAGATGCTGCTTGTTGGTTAATACAGAATGGCCCCTCTGAGACTGTAGTTTATTTTTCTTTATCCTATTTTATTTTCAGAACAAAAAATCAATGGCACGCTTTGGGTTACTGATGCTAGCTTTTATAATGCTACAGAATAATATTTATTTTGTTCTTATGTGTGTACGTTCACGTTACTTTTATACATAATGCTGTTTTGACTATAAAAATAAAGTATAATAACACAACAGAGTAGGGCATAACAAGTTCTCTATGGGAAGTTTGAGGGGTTTGCATCTTGAGAGTAGTGCTTAGCAATGTCAGTGTCATGTTCTCAAGTCAACAGCCAGTGATTGAAGTTTAGAGGTAAGTTTTTAGGTACCCAGAGTCACTAAAATGTTTAAAATGTTCTATTTTGTCCATAAGCTTGATTTCTATTATCTCATGTATCATTGTTAGCGTGATTGTAGATATACATTCAGAAATATTGCTTGGCATGTACTCATTTTATTTCCTTTACATTTTTTTTTTAACACTTTAATATAATAATGTAAAAAAAAGTTTGGGATGAATAGATTATTATTTTATTTTTTTCTAGGGAGAGGCAGGAAGGGCCGGACAGACAGGTGAAACAGGATTCCCAGGATCTACTGTAAGTAACTCAATACAACAAATAAATCATTTCTAATTTTGCATTAACAGTTCAATTGGGCATTTCTTTTCATATTTTGTGATTATTTTCCTGTACAATGTACCAAGGAATTTTATAGCAACTATATAACAAGCGGTTTTATCATAAACTAAGCAAAAACAGAGTTTGAGTGTTTGAATCTTCTGACTCTATCATGTGAGACCTTTTTGCTGAACTCTTTGAAAAACAGTATAGGAATTTTCAAATACACATATTGCAGGCACTTTAGAAAACCTTTTGTGTTGAAATAAAACATCTTAAAACCACCAGTCATATTTAAACCTTCCTGGGGTACCTGTGAAAACCAGGTACCCGCCCCCTCCCCAAAAAAAAAGTGCCAGATGTCGAGGTCAAGGGAGGTTAGGATGCAGACAAGTGGAATTTCCCCTTTTGATTAAAGTTCCGCTTTAAGTCGAAACAATAGTACATCAATCAGAGAGAGAGCGGAAGGTTTCACAGCACACTCGATAACATGTAAGGAGCTCTCTTAATTCTTGTTTCAGCTTATTACATAGAGATCAAATTAAGGTAAATTGAGTGGTCACTCTCAAGGCAATTCAAAATAGCCCTAACGACAGATTTCCGGAGGTATTTCTTTTAAGAACTCCCTGCGACTAATTCAGGCAAGCATTTGGACATTAGTAATTAGTTAGTTAGTAATTAGTAAGTTATCGACACATGAGGCAAATTCAAGTAGTTCTTAATACTACCACTTGCTGCTAAGCCCATGACAAATTTTAAATAATTATCACCAGTTCTCAAATGAGGTAACTGGTGGTAAATAAGACAAGCTCTGAGCTGGCGTACAGAAGTACGTCAGTTCTCAAAGTGGGCTCTACTTGTGCTGGGAAGCTGTCATGTATGTGACAGCTTCCAGCACTCAGCTGTATGTAGAATCCCCAGCCAAAAGCTAAATGTAAACAGGCATACAGGGCACATTATTACCCATGTATGGCATTGCCCATTGTTGGGAAATAACTTGTTACTGGGTAGGTGAGGCCGGATGGGGAGTTGAGAGACAGGGCGTGGCAGTGTTTGGATTTAAAAACTGCTATTGGACTAAATCACAGCTAGTAAAATTCTTCTCTGCAATGCTTCTGTCAGTGTGGCGGACACAATGGCTGGGGAGGGAGGGTGGGCAAAAGTGCACTGAGGAAGGAGTGTCTAGCGCGGACACTCCAATCTCAATGCAGACATGGACTGATTATTAGACCCTGCTGTGCCCCAACTGAAATTCCAAAGGGTGTTGTAATATTGGGGGTTATTTAGCTTCAGTGTAGAGCTTACCAGTGAGCTGAGTCCATGCCAGATATGCAGTTTAAGGGCTTTTTTGGACCATGAAGTAAAAGAAAAACAAGTCCAATGACAAAACTGTTGCCCACACAGAAGTTTCAGCGTTCCACAGCAACAATGTAAGACAAACGAAAAATACCAAGCCACTCTTTAGCAGCACTGCTGCTGCTCATGCTCTAGGCTTCAGCCCCCTTGGCCATATAACAGAGTTCCTGTACAAATACTGCACCTCTTTTCCAGCTTTCATGCTGCTCAGCCCACAGGCTTGGGCCCTCTGTCTAACTATACCATGCAGACATGCATGATTCTCCCTTGCAGGCCTGGACTCCTCGGGAAAGTGAAGACCAGAACCCTGATCCTGACTCTACTATCAGACCCAGACACACCTGCGCAATCAGTGTGCTGACTAGCCCTAAATCCTGGTCCCAGGATTGGAGATCTCCTCTCACCCAGATCGCTGCAAAATCTCCAGGCTCCAGGTCCCCAACTAGACTTTACAAACCTCAGACAAAACTGACAAACAGTTTCCTCCAAAACTATATAATCGTCCTGGAGCCCCTCAACCTGCCTGGTTGACAATCCTGGGCGACATACCAGCTCACCACTAACTGCACTGTCACAGTGTCTATGAATTTTCCCCATCTGTTTTTAGCTTAGCTGAAGTGTTTGCTGAATGCCATTGGTAGTTCACAGTTTTTTTAGTTTGTTTTTACTTGAATTTCTCATTATTTTTGCAAATATTAACCAATTTGCAAGTATTCATGCCTACTCTAAAAATATTTAGAAATTTACAGAACTTAAAATTGACTGTTTTGTTGCATGGATTATTGGAGAGGAGATCAACTATATGTTGGGCCATACTGTATCACTATCACTATGCCATATTTAAATACAATTTGATATCTGACATGTTTCTTGACGCTTTTAGATAATTATGTATTTAGTAACGCTAATAAAAAAGTCTTTCAAGAAAGGACATGTAATATTCGTTGGTTAACTATTCCAAAGTAATTTACCATTTTTTTAGGGGGCAAGAGGATTTCCTGGTGCTCCTGGACTTCCTGGACTTAAAGGACACAGAGTAAGAAAATGCTGGTGATATATAGGGCTTAACTATGTGCAAAATATATGGCCATTAATAAAATAAGTGATTTTAGGGTCATGGGTACATTTGACGGATTTATTTTTTTATTTACCATTTAGAATTTTTTATGAGAATCCATGTTGTATTATCTATGATTTAATATTTTTATTTGATTGATCATATTATTGATACATAAAGTTTAGGTTAGAGGGAGAGAATGGTTTTGCATGGGGTATTTGGCTTTGAAAACAGTCTGATCTATAATCTTAATCTGGTTCCAAAATGAACGGCACCATTTTGAAGCTTTAAACCTAAAATGAAACCTAAAATTGACCCTTAACACATAACCTCTCCATAACACTTTTTCCTTAAACTTACTCTAAAACAACTAATTTGATCTCTAACCTTTACATCACCCTGTTAATCCTGAACCTGATTCTAAAAGGAATCCTTAACCCCTTAACCCCCAAATTCCATGCTTGCCATGTGAAAAAGATGGTAGAAAATACCTGCATTGCCATTTAATTGATTTAGGTATAACATTACAATGACCATTTGAGTAATGCCTGAAGTGGTGTGTAAGTGTTTTTTTTTTTAGCTTTGGAAAATCTTTACTTTTTATTACTATTTATTATGTATGGTCCTGTATACTATGTACAAAAAAATGCTTAATGCAATTGCATATGCATTTTCAGGAATAACTCACGCAATATCAAATAGAGTAGCAAAATGAAGCGCTCATTGAAAAGTGACAGCTTTTGCTTCTCCATTATGATAATATAAAGATGTGTATATATATATTGATATATATACAGGATATATATCTATTGATAGATATATAGATCTATATATCTATCGATAGATATATAGATCTATATATCTATCGATAGATATATAGATCTATATTTATAGATCTATAGATCTAGATCTATCTAGATCTATAGATATAGATCTAGATAGATCTAGATCTATAGATATAGATCTATCTATATCTATAGATATATATAATATACAATCGCGTTATGTATTTATATACTTATTCGTAATTATCATTGATAATTTATAATGTATTCTCTACTTTAAGGGTCATAAAGGTCTGGACGGTCCAAAAGGTGAAATTGGAACAGCCGGGTCAAAGGTAATTGGGTCATCTTAAGAGCAAACAATGTTTGTCATAGTCATAGTATTACACTGTATCACCCTGCTCTGCAGATGCTCAGTTGCGCTCTATTTTTGGCATTGTGCCTAAAATCAGAGCCATTAGAGGCCAATCTGCTGACAAACAAAAGATTTACAGAGGCTCTGGGCTTCAGCAAAATGGCAGCCTCCAGCAAAAACAGCAGAAACGCTGGCGGCAATTTACAGCAGACACTAATTTTGGTGAAATAATTATTAGGCTCCATGCAAACTGGATTAAAAAATGTTGCTTCTACAGGAGTTTTGTGTTCTGCCTGTAGTAGCAGCTCAATGTTATCCTATGTGTCCATGCACATTAGGACGATTAAAGAAATACCCCGATTAGACGATTAGTGAACCCCTTCTGGTTCACATTTCTGATTGGACATCATTGGCAGAAAAAACGTAAAACTATCCCAAACTCATCTATACTTTGTACAAAAAATGCTCTATATGAGCGTGTTTTACTGCCAAGAGAACAGATATTTTTTTAAGCCCAGTGTGCATGGAGCCTTAATGTGGAATGTATGTTCCTTGCTAAAGAAAATGACTTTTTATCAACTTGTTACGAGTAAAGTTCCACTTTAAGTGTTGCTTTTTTGTCTTTTTACTTTAGTTTATTTTAGAAATTAATTTTGTTTCTAACTTTAATGCGGGTGGGTATATTGCCAGTTAAACAAATACCAATTCTTTCTTGCTCTCTAATCACAGGGTATAGCCAAAATCCCTTTTTTAAAAAAAAATGTGGTTACATTAGAGAAGGACTCAAAATCCTGTCAGATTTTACTGTAGTCAAAGGCTTCATTGGAACAATTCTTTCAGTTCATGTCTACTAAAAAGATTGTCCTAAGGGCAGGAAGAAAGGGAAAATCTCTCTAACAGCAACATAAACAGAGAAGAGAATTGACCCCTAACTGGACTTTTAAGGCACTCGAATACGTATAGATAGAAAAATATGAATGTTTTATTGGTAACATACATATATCAAAAAAATATACATAATAAAAATGGCGGAATGTTTAAACAGACATGCATATGAGTTGAAACAGTGACCACAATGATTGATACTGTTGTCTTATGATTCACCAAACACGTTTTCATCTTTTTCTTCGGGGGTACGTAAGAGAATCAATCATGTGTTTATAATTAACAGACAGTTTAAATATATATGCAGAATAAAGAGAAATGGTAATATACATTATTCATATCAGTATGCATGTGAACACATGCATATCACATGCATACTCATATGAATAATGTTTATTACCATTTCTCTTTGTTCTTGCATATATATTTAAACTGTCTGTTAATTATAGACACATGATTGAATCTCTTACGTATCCCAGAAGAAGGAGATGAAAAAGTTCTGAAACGCATTGGGTGAACCATAAGACAACAGTATCAATCATTGTGGTGACTTTTTCAACTCACATGCATGTCTGTTTAAACATTCCACCATTTTTATTCTGTATATTTTTTTGATATATGTATGTTACCAATAAAACATTTATATTTTTCTATGTATACGTATTCGAGTGCCTTAAAAGTCCAGTTAGGGGTCAATTCTCTTCTCTGTATAGTTATTTTGGATGTGGCACATTTCAGAGACACTCTCCGACAACAAATATTGTATAACAGCAACATAGCTGCAAAAAGGTCTTTTAAAGCTAAAGTGTTACTAAACCCACAACAGTAAAATCAATCTGTATATGCAGTAAAGCATGCTTGTTATACTCACTGTGGAACCTAAGGGGTAAATCATCTGCATTGTGTATAAAGGCTGCTGTCTTGGATCGGATCAAAATCGTCCAAGATATTTATATCTGCCACCCGGTCAGATTGATTTTGATATATGAAGTGTACACTTCTGCAGTAATTCTGTAATTCACTCTGACACGCACAGTTCAGTGTAAAGTTACTTCTGTCTTTTTTATTTCCTCTTTTTGCAGTTTAAATAATAGCAGCTAGACATTCATGTCAGACAAGCATATGCTAAAAATATATTATTATTGTGACAATGTAAAAGGTTTTTTTGCTGATTTAGCTGACCTATGTCTGCCCATATAGTGGGGTTGGATAGCAGCTGATCATCGCTATTTCGTGTAGCTCCCTTTCAAAAATGTGTTGATGTCATGTCTCAAATGTATTTCTCCGAAAGGAGGTGCAATTTCTTCATTAACTCTTTGTAGTTCACTTTCACAGCGAGGGAGGGGTGAGCTTGCAGCAGGATCATCTTTGAGTAAAGCTAAGGCTGATATGATAAGCAGTAGCGGTAACATATAAGACATTGTAATAGGCATTTTAGCATTTTATCATGATTCTTCTGACACTGAAGTCACATCCATTACAGTGCCCCCCGAAATGTCTATTTCAATCTGTCACTTACACTAAAAGTCCTACTCACCTGGCCCATTCTCTTCAGCAACTCTTTTGAACTGCATATAGAGAAAGGCAGCAACTAACTCGCTACCCCCTCGATACAGCCTGGAGAAGGGCAGTCAGGTGCTATCTGTCCCTATAACCCTATGGAGTTGCATCCCGGGGAGGGAGTGTCTGTAATGGAGTGCATTTCATAATCATCATCTGGTGTTTCCTGGTTCACAAATGTGGGAGTAGATTGGTCAACAGCTTTTTCTACACACTTTTTAAGACAGGGGAGAATACAGCAGACTATGACAGCCATGGTCACCAAAATTATCAGGATGGTTATTCCTATCTGTGTTAATAATCCCTGCCACCCCTCCCCCCTTGATCCAGGTGAAATACTGATCCCAGGGGTTGGTGAGCCCTGAATTCTTTTTCAACTCCTCGGACGAATCCTCAAGTTTCTTGATGGCCAAGGTCACTTTACCATTTGGGCAAGTGTTGTCTGGGATATAGGTACAGCATGTACTTGTCTCAGGTAACATCTTACACACACCCCCCTTCCCAGCTAGGATCATATCCAAGGCCATACGGTCTTGGAAGGTCGTTTGTGAAGTGGCCTCTAGTTGCTTGGCTAAACCTTGGAGTGCATCCCTGGTATAGTTTACAAACCTTTGTTGGTTATAGTAGATGTAATTTATGCAATCTACATTCTTGTTTACACCGATGATGGGGATTAGAGACTCAAATCCCGCTCCTACTTGGTCTCTTGCTTTAAACTCATCTGGGACTTCCCTTGGGACTCCTATAGCATCTATGTATATATGAGGATCGAAGCTTCCTGCTGGGGCACTCCTACGTCTCCTGTTAGGCCTTGGTGTGCTGTTTGTTTCTGGGGTTTCTGTGAAAATATGCAGAGGCATTAGGGCCTTAGCCAGTGCACATTCCCTTGTCAACTGTCCTGTCATCCTACTCCTGATCTTCATGCCTCCGCAGACCTAGTACACGTCTCCCAAAGACTGGGTTTGGTTTTGCACCAGATCTGCTGACACCTCACTATAAGATCCACAGTAACCTGTAAAGTTCCCAAGAGGTTTCCCCGCTCCCTGGTATCGTCCATAACATGTGTAATTGCCAGGATATATGGTGATACCCTCTCCTGGCTTGGGGGTCTTGGTGACTATAGGATACTCCCTCTTCCATTGTTTACACAGGGAATGGTTAGTGGTTGAGTTGGTAAATAGGCTGAGAAAACATGTCTCATGTTCTGGGGGTATGTTTAGGGGTACTGTTCCCAAATGAGGTCTAGCCCCCCCACACACATAACAATTGGTTTTATTGTGTTTCCCTGCACTGTACCTCATCCACTCGAGCCACAGGTTGACATCTGAGAACCCGGTCTCTGCGGCCATAGTGTCCTCGAAGGTAGGGTCTGCTATGGCCACCATGTCCCCTAACTTCTGTATATGGGGCCTCAGGAGGTTAGCTATGGGCTGAGAGGGCTGCCAGTCTAGTGAATTATACATGTCTTTAAGTTGGAATTTCCCTGTCGTTCCTCCTGTGCTCCACACCAACCATGTTCCCAGGACATATGTACTAGCATCTGTAGGGCTGGGATTTTCCATGGTCAGGGTGAATTCCATGCTGTGTCCTGTCCTCCCACTATTTAAACATGTACCTGTCTTTAGTAAGGCCATTCTGTTAAGTAGGGATTTCCCATTTTTATCTTTCTTGTCCAGAGCACTCTGTGGCTTATACCACCAGTCATCCCCTGTATTCCATCCCACAGATCCCCAGTAGTCACATTTGTCGCCACAGTAGTCATCCGTGACACATATGTATGTGGACAACCTGGACCTAGCACCTATGTGGTTGGTGTCCCGATACATGTAACATTGCCAGGCAACTTGAGGGCAGGAGACTATAATGCAGTAGTCAAATACGAAGGCAGCTACATGTGTGTTAAAACAATAATCATAATGAAAAGGATATACAGGATCATGGTTTGGTCCCCTCGGCCTCTTCCTCAGGTACAGGGACCTTCTTGCAGTGGGAGGCGTGTATCCACAAGTTCTTCCCGGCCACCTTGACTGATGTGGCGGTTGTTAGGAGAACCTGGAAAGGACCATCATATCTGGGTTCAAGGGTGTGCTTTCTCACAAACTTCTTTATCATGACCCAGTCACCGGGGACCAGCTTGTGTGTTCCTGTATCTAGCTCAAGATCTGGAATGGAAGAAAATACCTGCGAATGGATATGGGTTAATTCTCGAGATAAAGCAGTCACATAATCGGTCAATACATCAGACTGAAGCTGTAACTGTTGCGGGAAGTAACAACCCAATCTGGGGGCTGAGCCAAACAATATCTCATAGGGTGACAGACCATGGTTTCCCCTTGGAGTGTACCTAACACTTAATAAGGCAATGGGCAGGCTATCTGGCCAACTCATTCCTGTTTCTTGAGACATTTTTAGCATTCTAGACTTTATTGTGCCATTTAATCTTTCCACTTTCCCACTGCTCTGAGGATAGTATGGGGTGTGGAAAGCTAGTGTGACTCCCAAAGCTGTCCATATTTCTTTGGTCACTGAGGCCGTGAAAGCCGGGTTCTGGTCACTCTCTTTAACCTCTGGGACACCATATCTGCACACTTTCTGTTAGAAGTGTTTTTGCCGTGATCTTTGCTGTCATGTTGGTAATGGGATAGCCTTCAGGCCATCTGGAGAACATGCAAATGATAATCAATGCATAATCATATCGGCCACTCTTTGGCATCTGGATGTGGTTGATCTGTATCCTTTAGAAGGGGTACTGGGCCTTTGCTAGATGCTTCAGAGGTACCTTCTTCATTTTTCCCGGGTTGTATTTAGCACAGATGGTGCATGACCTACAGAAGTTGTTGGTAAGTGGGGTAATTCCTGGAGCCAAGTAGTATTTGTTGATCAGAGAGTTAATCAAGGTTTTTGACCGGTGAGAGGCATAGTGGGCCCACTGTACGGGATCCAGGAGCGGCAATAGGAGATTAATCCTGGGAAAGCATGTAGGGACTTTTGACCTTGAGGCAAGGGGATGGCTTTGATTGCAGCAACTCTTTCTTCAGTGAGATGTCGAGTGCCCTGGGAGATGCAGTGACCTAGAAAAACCACCTTCTCTTTGCACCACTGGACCTTTTGCTTTGAGGCCTTGCATCTTTGCTCAGCCAGGTAGTGGAGGAGACTTTCGGAGAAGATTGAGGCGTCTTCAAGGGTATCTGCACAGAGCAGGAGGTCATCTACATACTGGAGGAGTACAATGTCAGGGTGTAATTTTATGCAGGTGTCCAGAATGAGGGCCATTGCTCTGGCAAATTGAGAGAGGGAGTTCTGGGCCCCTTGCGGCATAACAGTCCAGGTATAGCCCTGCCCTCATGGGTGAAAGCGAACGGGAACTTACAACGGGGGTCAAGGGAAACACTGAAGAAAGCATTCACTAGGTCTACTACTGTAAAGTATTTTGCTGTGGGTGGTATTCCTGGCAGCAAGGTGTGTGGGTTGGCCACAATAGGTGTTTCCAGTACTGTAGCTTCGTTCACGGCCCTGAGGTCTTGTACCATTCTGTATTTTTCTGGCTCTCCTTTCGCGGTTTGTTTCTTCACTGGGAACAGTGGCATGTTGCACAGGGTTGTGCAGGGTACCAGAGCTCCATTTGACAGAAGGGCCTCAACTTGCTTTGAAATAGATGCAGCTTGAGCTGGCTTCAAGGGGTACTGTGGCCTTCTGGGCAAGGGGGCCCCAGGCTTCAGCTGCACCATGATTGGTGGCACTTTTAGATGTCCTATATCTTCAGACTCTGTGGACCACAGGCATGTAGGGACTCAATCCAAGACTTCTTTTGGGATTCCAGCTTTACCTTGTGCATCCAAAGATAATAAAAGGGGGATGGAACACAGTGCTGAGGCATCTTCGATGGTTAGTGGTGAGGAGACCAGAACACCACCATTGGATTGGAAAGAAATAGAAGCCTGGAGTCTGGACAAGACATAAGCCCATAACAGATTTAAGGGGCATGTGGATGAGGCATGTGGGTTTTTCCTGGGTGTTCCATCGACCCCCACGCATGTTATATCAATGTCTGATAGGAACGAGGTATCGGGTAGTTCTTCTGCCCTAATCACGGATCTGGCAGCGCCTGTGTCACAAAGGAAAGTGGTAGGATGGCCCTCGATAGGAGGGTTATTTTTGCAAGAGGGCCTCCTGTGTCTCCAGAGGATAAAATGGTAGGGGTAGGTGGCACAGGCTTGCCAGAATCCTAACGGAGAAGGTCTATGTGGTTTGGAGGGGGTGGAGGAGGAGGAGGAGTGTCATGTCTCCGATATTGGACGTTTTCGTGTGGACCACAGTTGAGGCCTGGTTGCCTGTGGGTGAACTTCCGAGTACTTCGTCATTCCCTTCTGAAGTGGCCGGGTCTTCCGCAGTTATAGCAGACACGCGGATTTTGTGTTGGTGGGGGCAGATATGGTGTGTCAGAGGCCATCATGAGAGGAGCTACCTTTTTGTTGCTTTGTGCGGATTCTAGGCCTTTTGCCACTAATAACAATGTTTCAAGGGACAATACTCTGTACTCTGGGCACAAAAGGAGCAGACCCTTCTGGGTTGGTTTTCTGAGACCTGAGACAAATGCGACAGCCAGCATGCGTGTGTGTGCTTTGTTCAGCTTGCTGAAACCCAAATCAGTAAACATTTGTGTTATTCTAGTGTTATTCTAGTGTGAAATTTCTCAACAGATTCACCTGTGCAAAATGTAAGCACATTGTTTCCCTGGAAGCCCAGGTTCTGAATCTGGGGAAGCAACTGTCAGCACTGAGAAGTCCCTCCATACTAAAGGAGAGCCAGGAACGTACACGGCAGGTGCCGGCAGGGGCCAGCACAGAGGCGGGTGGAGACAAAGAGGTGCTGGCACTAGCAAAGAGTAGATGGGTGACAGTCAGGAGGGGTAGAGGGGGAAAAGCCAGGGAGGCCGATCCAGGACTGGAGCATCCCAATAAGTACGCTACTTTGAGTGTCATTGGTGAAACCAGTCAGGGACCAGCACTGCTGGAGATGAGGGACTCTCCTAGCTGCCGGGGGAAGAACTCCTCCAGTGAGAGTGGGGGGGCAGCAAAGGGAAAGGAAAGACAGATTCTGGTGGTAGGGGACTCAATTCTTAGAAGGACAGAGAGGGCAATCTGTAACCAAGACCTGAAGCGCCGAACAGTATGTTGTCTACCGGGCGCTCGGGTTCGGCACATCACGGATCTTGTGGACAGATTACTGGGAGGGGCTGGGGAAGACCCGGCTGTCATGGTGCACGTTGGCACCAATGACAAAGTCAGAGGTAGATGGAGTGTCCTAAAGAACGATTTTAGGGACTTAGGAGCTAAATTGAGGAAAAGGACCTCCAAGGTAGTATTCTCAGGAATACTACCGGTACATCGAGCCACACCAGAAAGGAAGAGGGAGATTAGGGAAGTAAACAAGTGGCTGAAGAGCTGGTGTAGTAAGGAGGGGTTTGGGTTCCTGGAGGACTGGGCCGACTTCTCAGTTGGTAACCGGTACTATAGAAGGGACGGACTGCACCTAAATGAGGAGGGTGCAGATCTGCTGGGAAGGAAGATGGCCAAAAAGTTAGAAGGGTTTTTAAACTAGGCGATGGGAGGGAGGGTCCAGAGGCAGAGATAGCCAGCGCGGAAGATATTCCAGAGGCTAGTATTGGGGGCATTAGTGGTAGGTTAACCAAAGCACAAAAACACAAGGTGAGTATAGTAGCAAGTCCTAGTTGCAATCTCGAAACACCCAATACGAGGACAATATGCGACCGGTCTAAACTATGTGGCATGTTCACCAATGCCAGGAGCATGGCGGACAAGATGGGTGAACTAGAGATACTGTTGTACGAGGAGGATTTGGATTTTGTGGGAATTTCAGAGACCTGGTTCAACAGCTCTCATGATTGGCTGGCAAACATTCAAGGGTATACCCTATACCGCAAGGATAGAGAGGGTAAAAAAGGGGGAGGGGTATGCCTATATATCAAGAATAATGTACAAGTGAATGTGAGAGATGACATCACTGAGGGAGCTAGAGAGGAGGTGGAATCCTTATGGGTAGAGCTCCAAAGGGATAAAGCTAAGGGGAAAATAATACTGGGAGTATGCTATAGGCCCCCAAACCTGAGGGAGGAAGTGGAGACGGATCTCCTATCACAAATTGGATTAGCAGCAAGAATGGGAAGTGTTATCATAATGGGGGATTTTAATTATCCAGACATAGACTGGGCGGAGGGAACCGCACATTCATTTAAGGCTCGCCAGTTCCTTAATGTCTTGCAGGACAATTTTATGGGTCAGATGGTAGACGCACCAACTAGAAATAAAACATTACTGGATCTACTGATTACCAACAATACAGACCTGATCACGGATGTGGAAATGCGGGGCAATTTAGGTAACAGTGATCACAGGTCAATTAGTTTCAGTATAAATCACACAAATAGGAAACATAAAGGGAATACAAAGACACTGAATTTCAAAAGAGCCAACTTCCCTAAACTACAAACCTTGCTAAAAGGCATAAACTGGGATAAAATATTAGAAACAAAGAATACGGAGGAGAGATGGGTTTGCTTTAAGAGCATATTAAATAAGGGCATTAGCCAATGTATCCCATTGGGTAATAAATTTAAAAGAGCGAACAAAAGTCCTGGATGGCTTAACTCCAATGTAAAAATGCATATAAAAGCAAAGGAGAAGGCCTTCAAAAAATACAAGGTTGAGGGATCATCCTCAGCATTCAGACTTTATAAAGAATGCAATAAGAAATGTAAGCGTGCAATTAGGACAGCTAAGATAGAACATGAAAGACACATAGCGGAGGAGAGCAAAAAAAATCCCAAGAAATTCTTTAAGTATGTAAACAGTAAAAAAGGGAGGACAGACCATATTGGCCCCATAAAGAATGAGGAAGGACATCTGGTTACAAAGGATGGGGAGATGGCGAAGGTATTGAATTTATTCTTCTCCTCAGTCTTCACGAGTGAATCGGGGGGCTTCAGTAACCAAAACTGCAGTGTTTATCCTCATGACACAACACAGGAAGCACCTACATGGTTAACAGAGGACGGAATTAAAATTAGACTTGAGAAACTTAACATTAATAAATCACCGGGACCAGATGGCTTGCATCCGAGGGTACTTAGGGAACTCAGTCAAGTGATTGCCAGACCGTTGTTCCTAATTTTTACAGATAGTCTACTGACTGGAATGGTACCAGCTGATTGGAGAAAAGCCAATGTAGCACCTATATTTAAAAAGGGCCCAAAATACATCCCTGGGAATTACAGACCAGTTAGTCTAACATCGATAGTATGTAAACTCTTGGAGGGGATGATAAGGGACTATATACAGGATTTTAGTAATACGTACGATATCATTAGCAGTAATCAGCATGGATTCATGAAGAATCGTTCTTGCCAAACCAATCTATTAACCTTCTATGAGGAGGTGAGTTGCCATCTAGATAAAGGAAGGCCTGTAGACGTGGTGTATCTGGATTTTGCAAAAGCATTTGACACAGTTCCCCATAAACGTTTACTGTACAAAATAAGGTCTGTTGGCATGGACCATAGGGTGAGTACATGGATTGAAAACTGGCTACAAGGGCGAGTTCAGAGGGTGGTGATAAATGGGGAGTACTCAGAATGGTCAGGGGTGGGTAGTGGGGTGCCCCAGGGTTCTGTGCTGGGACCAATCCTATTTAATTTGTTCATAAACGATCTGGAGGATGGGATAAACAGTTCAATCTCTGTATTTGCAGACGATACTAAGCTAAGCAGGGCAATAACTTCTCCGCAGGACGTGGAAACCTTGCAAAAAGACCTGAACAAATTAATGGGGTGGGCGACTACATGGCAAATGAGGTTCAATGTAGAAAAATGTAAAATAATGCATTTGGGTGGCAAAAATATGAATGCATTCTATACGCTGGGGGGAGAACCTCTGGGGGAATCTAGGATGGAAAAGGACCTGGGGGTCCTAGTGGATGATAGGCTCAGCAATGGCAGGCAATGCCAAGCTGCTGCTAACAAAGCAAACAGAATATTGGCATGCATTAAAAGGGGGATCAACTCCAGAGATAAAACGATAATTCTCCCGCTCTACAAGACTCTGGTCCGGCCGCACCTAGAGTATGCGGTCCAGTTCTGGGCACCAGTCCTCAGGAAGGATGTAATGGAAATGGAGCGAGTTCAAAGAAGGGCAACAAAGCTAATAAAGGGTCTGGAGGATCTTAGTTATGAGGAAAGGTTGCGAGCACTGAACTTATTCTCTCTGGAGAAGAGACGCTTGAGAGGGGATATGATTTCAATTTACAAATACCGGACTGGTGACCCCTCAATAGGGATAAAACTTTTTCGCAGAAGAGAGTTTACCAAGACTCGTGGCCACTCATTAAAATTAGAAGAAAAGAGGTTTAATCTTAAACTACGTAGAGGGTTCTTTACTGTAAGAGCGGCAAGGATGTGGAATTCCCTTCCACAGGCGGTGGTCTCAGCGGGGAGCATTGATAGCTTCAAGAAACTATTAGATAAGCACCTGAATGACCACAACATACAGGGATATACAATGCAATACTGACACATAATCACACACATAGGTTGGACTTGATGGACTTGTGTCTTTTTTCAACCTCACCTACTATGTAACTATATGTAACTATGTAACCTTTGTCCTGTGTAACCTATTGTATACTAGTCGCCTGGTCTGCCAAGCATTCTTGAGCCCATTTTTTAAATTGGGCCACGAAGTCACATCCTGAATCATAGCTATTGTCACTATAATATTCATCAAAGCATTGCTCCATCACTGGCCAGTAAGCATCCCCTGCCGTTATCTCGCACAGGCTCACCAAATCCCTCCACATGGCCGCGTATGTCTTTTGAATTTGGGCGATCCTTCTGTAAAATGGCATGGGTTGCTTTTTAGGGTTCTGTAGGCTCATGACAAGAGATGCAGCCTGAGAGAGGGTGAAAGTTATGTGCATCAGGGGAGCCCCTTGTGCCGCAGTTATTCCCCTAGGTGCTCCCCCTGTGTTCTGTGGTGGTACGTATCTGAGGTCTTGATGGACCCTTGGTCCATATCCTGGGTGGTACGGAGTCCTGGGCGGTGGCTGTTGAGTGTGTGTTTCGAACTGTGAGGGGCGTAGGAGGGGTCTACCAAATGGGTTGCCAAACATTGACGTGAAGGAATCCGTTATTCCCCCAGCTTGTGAGTCATACTGCTGGAATGTGACATTCCATTGGGGTGGGATCGTAGTTGTCCTGGCATGCGTGTCAGGCAGGGCTTCGGGCACCACGACAGGGTTGGCATGACACTGGTCGGGGCTTTGATGGGAGGGACCGGGCTGAGTCTCACGTGTCTGTGCAGGACCGGTTACTTGAGTCTCACGTGTTTTGTGATTAGGGCTCTGTGAGGTCACCTCGCTTTCCTGGCTATCCCCATCAGAGAAAGAACCCATCATTAATGGGGTAGGTTGGGCCTTATAATATGTTCCGTAGGATTGGTCTATCACCGGATACATGTGGGTGGGTTTTGGTAAGGGGGGTTCAGATGGTGTCAGGCATGTGTGGTGGCAACCAGATGAGGATTACAAAGACAAGTGTGCCTTGCCTACATTCAAGCATGGTGGAGGTTCGGGGGGATGAGGTGGAGGTGTCAGTGGGGAGGTGTCACTGTGCACAGGGGAAGGGGCAGTGCCAGAGGGACAGTACCCACTTCCTGAGGACCGGATGCCACCATAGGGCGGTGGCTGGCTGGTTGTCTTGGATTTTGACCCCTTTTCTGTTTTTTTATACACATATACAATACAACCATTTCGATTTGTTTCCTGTTCCGTCCACCCTTCTTCAAGAATAGCTTTTGCAACTTTAAACCAAGCGTCTGCTGTACGCAGCAGCCTGTGGTCCGACACAAAAGGATATGCCATTCATCTGGCTCTAGCCGTCCACCCAAATGCATAGTGACCCCACACACTTTTGCCAATTTCTTCCCTTTTTGACAGCATCTTCTCCTTTTCTCGCTCTAGTACTAAGCCAAACTACCCTCTTTGGGTCTCTCTAACTTCTGCCCCATCATTAGCTACTGGAGAGTTTATGTGCCCGGGCTCAGGATTTATATGATGGTTTTATGAAGCTGTCTTGGACTCAAGGGTCCGACAATTCTTCTAACCGTCTCCTGTCCCTCTTTCAGACCACTCTCCGATATATAAGGCTGCCTTATCACTTTCTGTCTTGATGATTGGGATATTTATGTGTCTGCTCAGGATTTTAGACGGGTCACAAGGTTGCCGTGGATTCTGAAAGGGTCTGGCAAATCCTCTATTCGTCACCTGGTACCGGTTCAGACTATATCACAATCTCAAGTTAACGAGGACAAAATGGATAGAGAGAGAGAGAGAGAGAGAGAGAGAGAAAGGAACGTCTACTGTGTTCGACTGCCACGCAAGCCACCTCCTTGTGTGCGTCTTCCCAAAAACGTAGACTAGTCACAGTCTTGCCCACCCAAGGTGGCTGCAAGTAGGGGAGCGAGTAATATGTGACCACTTATTACTCTCAACAAGACATAACCAATAAAATGAAGTTCAGTGTACCACTTCAAATGTCATTTACATTTCCCAAAACATTTGTAGCCAGTCTCACTGATTCTCCCCTTCTTTAACTGACTCCAAACCATCTCCTGATAGAACCGAACATTAGGGGACAAGCTGCACATGCTCAGTTTGGTGTGTATTGCTAGAGATTTTTTTTTCTTGGGAGGATGCACGTGATCAGCACAGAGCTAATCAGCACTGTCCAGACAGAGGATCGGGGAAAATGAAAACTTATCCTACAAGCTTTAACCAGACACTGATACAAGTCACAAGAATGCTATATACTGCTGATGAGAAAAGGTATTTTGAAGTTTATATTTAATAAAACTGTTGCATTTCCATCCCAAGGGGAATTGAAGGGAAACCTCTCTAATGGAGCTCTCAGTAGCAGTAGAAACTGAAAGGGGTCCTAACCTTTCACCATTTTATCCAAATCTAGAAAATGTATGGGTATAAATACAGTCTGCACAATGGAAAACAACTTTTAAAAATCTTATTTTAGTTAAATACAATTACAATATTCTACTGATTGGTGCATGCATGCCCCGTATTTGCTTTGCTTGAGTGTATTTTGTGCCTGCATAAAGGTTCCTCTTTCGTTCTTGAGACCTAAGGCACATACTCATATAACACAAATAAACTAGAGTTAACCTGGGTATAGATTAATCGAAATTTGGCTGGTTCAGCAGGGATTGGATGAATTTCAATTTATCTATGGCTGATCCTGAGAAGTCAATCCAAAACTTCTCTCAAACCAGCTTGTTGGAAAATTTTCCTTTGATCAATGGAGGATTACTCATTGCTGCTGAGACGGCTAACATCTTCCCCCGGTCTTCCTTCCTCAATGAGTGGCCTGGAGTACGATGACGTCAGTCCCGTGCATGTGTGTGGGAGCCGCCATTTATGGCACAGGCTCTGAAGGTCCAGCACTGTTTGCCAGACCTTCAGAGCACATGCGCCAGGGACGTCACCAGCTGCATGCACTCTGAATATCTCCTAAACAGTGCAAGTTTAGGAGATATTTATTTATTAGGCTTACCTGTAGGTATAGGAAACAGAGTTTACTACCACTTTAACAGATTAGCCCAAAGATATATGACGTGCCGCGAAGAGCAGGATACAATAGGAGGGCAAGTTTCTTCACATCACCATATAATACAGTAATATTTCCGCACATTTCATTTGCTGTAATTGCTTTTTAAATAAAAGGTTCACTTAGTGTTGTGATTCCCACTATACTTAAAGTGTATAACAATAAACTTCTCTTAGACCCCCTTTCACACTAGAGGCCTTTTTCAGGCACTTTAGCGCTAAAAATAGCGCCTGTAAAGCTCCTGAAAAAAGCCTCAGCTGCAATCTATGTGTGAAAGCACAAGTGCTTTCACACTGGGGCGCTGCGCTGGCAGGACGTCAAAATACACCACTCCTAAAGCGCCCCTGTCCATTGAAATCAATGGGCAGCGCTGCAAATTGCAGGTGGTTTTAACCCTTTTTTGGCCACTAGCGGGGGTTAAAAGTGCCCAGCTAGCAGCCGAAAAACGCTGCAAAAACGACGGTAAAGCGCCGCTAAAAATAACAGCATTTTTCCGCCGACGCCCGGGTGCTGCCAGTGTGAAAGTGCCCTTAATTGCTTCCTTTTAGTTTGTTAAATATACATTTAGAAGCATTTTTCTGTATTGTTTCAAGTGCAAAACAATGTGTTGATCTTGTCAGAAATTCAGAGCTGCCCTGTGTCCTCTGAACACTTCCTGTGTCAACAAAAAGAGCCTTTTCAACCTACCTAATTCTTATTATCTACATTCAAACAGTTAGCCTTTACGTTGTGCAGATCAGAGAGTGGCAGGGTGACTCAATTAGTAAAAGACAGTGGGAGAGTTGCCACCTCTCGGTCCACAAAAAGTGTGATGTCAGTCAACAAAAGTGAGTGCATTTATGACAGAACAACAGGTATTTTTCTGTACTTGCAGAGTCTTTAAAGGGATAAACAATAGGTAAATATGCATGTACTGCATAGATGTACTGCATAATTTTATTTTTGCCTTGACATACATTTTAATGTTTCTTTCCTCTTGTGCACTGTTTTTAACTGCTTACCATGATTCGACCAATATCATTATCTTCTTGTACACTGTTGGTTTAAACATTGTGAAATATTACAGGCCTGAATGTTATATGTTTATTTTAGTTTATTTAGTATTTATTAATACTAAATGTAAATTATTGTTTAGGCTACAACCTAAATTATTATTATTAATAATAATAGTAGTAGTAGTAGTAGTAGTAACAGTAGTAGTATAATTATTTTATTTGAACTCTTTCTTTGTAGGGAGAATCTGGTCCTACTGGTCCAATGGGTACCAACGGCCCTTCGGTAAGTCAGCACTCAGTATGAATGCCATGAACTTAACAACTTCTTTTATTTTTTATTAAAGCTGCACTCAAGTACTAATCAGCATTAATATTATAGTTATGGTTAGTTTTCAAGCACTGACACTGACCTTTTCTCTGCAGCACTTAGCATAAAATAATATAGCATAAAAAATTTTTAGTTCAGCAACAGTCCTATCCAAACCCACAGAACTTGCAGATCTGGATGTACAAAGATGGTAGAAACGTACCTTCAGAAAAACTCACAATGCATGTAATAGCAGCCAAATATTGACTCAGATGGTAAATAGTTACAGTATGTTACCAACATATGTCTGCTTTTTTGTTTAACTTTTGTATTACAATAAAATATATAAAAAAATGTCAAAGATATAAGTATAGTTATGGTCCTCTCTGTTACCAAAAATCTGATAGTTTACTAAGATGCTCAGAAATTTGGCATCCCTGTTGATACCAACTCCACAAAAGTTGAATGAAGAAGCAAAGGAGCAGGATAGACAATTGTCAGCTGAACAGCAACTGCTTCCTATCAGATGGTCTGTATGTTGTTATGTGTAAAGCACTTCAAGTTGTCTATTTTGCATAAACAACATTTTTAAATCCCCCCACCACCTCTATATAGCCAACCTATTAAAATATATCTAAAAAACTAAAATCTTTAGCATGTTAATCTCAAAAGTTGATTCCAATTAAAAAAATCTGCAGCTCAATAAATGTATACTTGGTTATCCAGTCACAAAGGTCCCTGTTTAGGCACTTCCTGTTATGGGGTGGCAAGTGCCTACCAGTAATGCTCCTGTGTTGTCACCTTATAACATGCCCTCCTATTTAAACGTAAAAGTGGCCCTGCCACATTTGCACGGGCATGGGCCACTGTTGCCACTTTCAGAGAGCCGGTTAAGAACAATGATGTATGATATATATTTTATACTAACCACTTGCTTACTGGGCACTTAAACCCCCCTCCTGTCCAGACCAATTTTCAGCTTTTGGTGCTCTCACATTTTGAATGACAATTACTCAGTCATGCAACACTGTACTCAAATGATTTTTTTGTCCTTTTTTCCATACAAATAGAGCTTTCTTTTGGTGGCATTTGATCACCTCTGGGCTTTTTATTTTTTGCGCTATAAATGAAAAAAGACCAAACATTTTGAAAAAAAACAAATTTTCTTCATTTCTGTGATAATATTTTGCAAATTAGTAATTTTTCTTCATAAATTTTGGCCACAATTTATACTGCTACATATCTATGGTAAAAATAACCCAAAATTTGTGGAAATTATTTGGTCTGTCTGAAAGTTTTAGAGTCTACAAGCTATGGTGCAAATCATAAAAAATGTATCACATCTGATGTACTGGTGGCCTATCTCATTTCTTGAGACCCTGTACAAATGTCCCCCAAATGACCCCTTTGTGGAAAGTAGACATTTCGAGGTATTTAGTAAGAGGCATGGTGAGTTATTTGAAGTTGTAATTTTTTCCCACAATTCTTTGCAATATTAAGATTTTTATTTTTTTATTTTTATTTTTTCACAAAATTGTCATTGTAATAGCTTATTTCTCTCACATGGCATGTGCATACCACAAATGACACCCCAAAATACATTCTGCTACTCCTCCTGAGTATAACGATACCACATGTGGGACTTTTTCACTTCCTGGACACATACAGAGGTCCAACATTCAGGCAGCACCATCAGGTGTTCTAGAAGCATAAATTACACATCTCATTTCTCAACCATCTATTACACTTTTGAAGGCCCTAGAGCACCAGGACAATGGAAACACCCACAAAATGACCCCATTTTGGAAACCTAACACCCCAACATATAATCTATGAGGCAAATAAAAGAGGAAACCACCGCGCTATATACTATACACAATTAACACAATCAAGTAAGTAAATAAGGAACAATTGAAAAAAGAGCAGCCGCTTAAAGGTGAGATACACACACTACAAATTAAATAAACAAAAGAAGCAGCGCTATAAATCAAATATGTGATACTAAACCACAATTAGTGATTAATGGTATATAAAGTTCATGTACAATCAAGTGACACAGTAAAGTTCAATCAGTGAATGGAAGTCTTCAAAGGTGCAATGGATGAGAAACCAGACAACTGGGTCCCTTGTTAGGCAAACACAGATGGGACTGGATATACCTTCACCACACCACAGTGTTATGAATAAAATGGACGCTTACCAAATGGCAAGCTTGAAAAAGCTTGTGACCTTAACCCGGTCGGGGCCTTTTCTGAGATGGAAACACCTTTAGACCACTCTTCAGACCGTGGATGGCTCACTATCCTCCACATAAGGAAACCAGGATACAGGGAATACTATACTCCTATCTTGGAGTTGTTCTCACAAACATATTCCATTCAGACAGGATACCATGCATCCCTGAACCTATAGTCATTCCACATGAATGGCTCTGTAAGTATGATTTGGGCCCATCTTTATCTCAATCCACAATTTGGAGAAGCAAGTATTTATTTATTTCGTTAAGCCACGGGGAAACATTCCAATGTCAAACAGTGTGCCTAGGATACACAGCATTCCCGGGAATCCAACAAGAAGGATAGACACTTTACCCTCTATAATGAAGAATCCAATGGAATATGTTTGTGAGAACAACTCTAAGATAGGAGTATAGTATTCCCTGTATCCTGGTTTCCTTATGTGGAGGATAGTGAGCCATCCACGGTCTGAAGAGTGGTCTAAAGGTGTTTCCATCTCAGAAAAGGCCCCGACCGGGTTAAGGTCACAAGCTTTTTCAAGCTTGCCATTTGGTAAGCGTCCATTTTATTCATAACACTGTGGTGTGGTGAAGGTATATCCAGTCCCATCTGTGTTTGCCTAACAAGGGACCCAGTTGTCTGGTTTCTCATCCATTGCACCTTTGAAGACTTCCATTCACTGATTGAACTTTACTGTGTCACTTGATTGTACATGAACTTTATATACCATTAATCACTAATTGTGGTTTAGTATCACATATTTGATTTATAGCGCTGCTTCTTTTGTTTATATAATCTATGAGGCATAATGAGTCTTTTGAATGGTTCATTTTTTTCCAGAAGTTTTTGGAAAATGTGGAAAAAAATGAAAACGCATTTTTTTTTACACAAAGTTGTCCGTTTAAAGGATATCTCCAACACATATCATTTAGATAGCAAAAATGACACCCCAAAATACATTCTGCTACTCCTTCTGAGTTTTACGATACCACATGTGTGGGACTTTTTCACAGCCTGGCCACATACAGAGATCCAACATGCAAGGAACACATAGCATGCACATACCAAGAATTACACCCCAAAATACATTATGCTGAGCAAAGCGGCATAAACAAAAGATTACCTGTGGTTGTAGTAGCACAGTTGTACACAGGAGGATAGCACTGGTCCAGGCAGCAGGCAGGGACTAAGTCAGCATTGGCAAACACAATTGTCCAGGCAGCAGGCAGGGATACTGTCCATATACAGTCCAGGGTCAGTGCAGGCAGAGATATTGTCAGAAGTGCCAAAAATATTGGTCCTGGTAGTAGGCAGGAACATGTGGTGTGGTCAGTTCAACAGGCAGAGACATAATGGCAATAAGTCCTACAGGCAGCAGGCAGAAGTAGGGCCTCGTTCAGGACAGAATGGAGACAGGGGTAGAGGCTTCTCCTACCCAAATCTCTTTGAAGCCTCCTAGTCTCCAGATCCTAATCTAGGAAAGAGAAAACAAAAAAAATTGTTTTCTTCATCCAGAAAAACAATTCTGGAGCCCCTCACATATGTGAGAACCCTGTGTTGAATCCCACTAGTCCAGTAGCAGGGTACAAGATCAGTCCATGAGGCAGGCAAGAGGCATGGTCAAACAGTCCAAGGTCAGTTCCAGATCAGGCAGAGGTATGTACAGAATCGTTAGGCAGAAGCATGGTCAAATAACAGTCCAGGGTCAGTTCCAGATCAGGCAGAGGTATGTACAGAATCGGTAGGCAGAAACATGGTAGAATAACAGTCCAGAGTCAGTTCCAGATCAGGCAGAGGTATGTACAGAATTGGCAGACAGAAGCATGGTCGAATAACAAGCCAGGGTCAGTTACAGAGCAGGCACTGGCATAAGGGGTGTGAAGGTGTGTGAAGGCAGGAACTGAGGATTACGTTTACCATACTTCACTAATAATTTATTGAAGTATGGTAACGGTGAAAACATTCACCTATGCAGAGGCCTAGTTCGGAAGGACATTGGGCACAGTAATAAGATGTGTCTCTTCTGACTCCTGTTCTAGTACACACCTTACATTTTTTTTTTACATCGTTGGCCTGTTGGTCTGGGAGGGAGTCTATCTGGAAAGTGGAGTTCGGAGAGTCGACTAAGAACATCTGATCGGATGTTTTCTGGTGGGCCATTCAGGAATATAAGGGCAGTGAAAACTTCCTCCTGGTAGTCAAGGAAGCGTTTGGGGTTTTGGGTGGAGTTGCGGTAAATTACATATGAGTTGTATATAGCCAATTGAAAAAAATAAATTGCAACTTTTTTATACCAATGGTATGTCCGTCTTGTGGCAAGGTATGGTTCCAACATTTGGTCATTGAAGTCGACTCCCCCCATGAACAAATTATATTCAGAAATGCATTTTGGTTTTTGGATGGGGCCATTTCTTTTGGGAATTTCCACAAAGGTATCATTGTGGATCAAAGACAGCATGTAGACATCCCTTCTGTCCCTCCACTTCACTGCCCAAATCTCCTTGTTTCGCAGACTTGCCATTTCTCCTTTCCTCAACTTCTTATTGACAAGACTTTGAGGAAAGCCCTTCCGGTTCTTTTTTACGGTGCCACATGCTGGCGTCTTCTTCCGGTGAAGGTTGTGGAACAGGGGCAGAGATGTGTAGAAGTTGTCTACATATAAATGGTAGCCTTTCTCCAGTAGGGGGTATATGAGGTCCCAAACAATTTTCCCGCTTGATCCCAAGTAGTCTGGGCAATTAGGGGGTTGCAGCTGGGTGTCCTTCCCTTCATACACTTTGAAGGCATACATGTACCCTGTGACTCGGTCACATAATTTGTATATCTTCACCCCATAGCGGGCCCTTTTGCTGGGAATAAATTGTTTGATTTTAAGCCTGCCACTAAATTTAACAAGGGACTCATCCACACATATGCGTTAGTCCGGGGTAAATAGCTGGGGGAATACTTCAGAAAAATAATTTAGAAGTGGCCGAATTTTGAAAAGCTCATAATTTGGGTCATTTCGGGGAGGGCACTGGGTGTTATCATTGAAATGAAGGAACCTCATTATCATCTGGTATCTGGTTCTGGGCATTACCTTGGAGAAGATTGGCATGTGGTGAATGGGGTGGGTTGACCAATAGGAATTCAAGGTGTTTTTTTTTTGGTCAGTCCCATACAAAATGTGAGGCCTAAAAAAACCTTCAACTCCTCCACCGTTAGGTCTCTCCACTTGTAGGGACGGGCATAATAGGACGTTGGATTATTTAAAATAAATTGCTGTTCATAAAGGTTGCACTGGGCCACAATTGTTGATAACATGTCCTCTGTAAAAATTAAATAAAAAAAATTGACTGGGGAAAAATTCTCCGTATCCACCTGGACTCCTGACTGGGCAGTGAAAGGGGAAATGTTGGCTTCTCCTGAATTAGGAGAAAGCCACAAGGGGTTCTGAAGGGCAACGGGAAGGCTGGCATGGGTCCTTGGCCTTTCTTGCCGAGGTACTGCGGTTCCGGTGGATGGCACTGCGGTGCTGGTGGATGGCGCTGCAGTGCTGATGTGTGCCGCTGCCTCCTTACCAGACCGCCTTCGTTTGGCGTGCCGAATATCTTCCTCTTCTGAGTCACTCAGTGTTCCACTACTGAGGACTGGCTCATAATTTACGTCCGACTCAGAATCGGAGTTTGAAATGGAATCCGAACAAGAGAGCTCCCCATTGCTCTCATCAGCCTGGGAAAGTACCTGTTACGCCTCGTCCGGCGGAAAAGCTTCTTTTGGACATGGTTGCTGGTGGTGATGTGACTACACAGGTGTGTGCTAAGCCTGCACTGATGGGCACTGATGAGGCAGCACTGATGAGCACAGATGGGCACTGAGGTGGCACAGAGGGGCACTGATGAGGTGACACAGAGGGGCACTGATGAGGTGGAACAGATGTGCACTGATGAGGCGGCAGAGATGTGCACTGATGAGGCGGCACAGATGTGCACTGATTACACAGATGTGCACTGATTACACAGATGGGCACTGATGAGGTGGCACAGATGGGCACTGATGAAGCTGCACAGATGGGCACTGATTTATGGCACAGATATGCACTGATGAGGTGGCACAGATAGGCACTGATGTGCCACCACAGATGGGCACTGAGGTGGCACAGATGGGCACCAATGAGGTGGCACAAATGGGCACTGATGAGGTGGAACAGATAGGCACTGATGAGGCGGAACAGATGTGCACTGATTGATTGCACAGATGTGCACTGATGAGGTGGCACAGATGGGCACTGATGAGGTGGCACAGATGGGCACTGATTGCATAGATGTGCACTGATGAGGTGGCACAGATGGACACAGATGGGCACTGATTGGCACAGGTGGGCACTGATGAGGTGGCACAGGTGGGCACCGATGAGGTGGCACAGGTGGGCACTGATTGCAAAGATGTGCACAGATGTCCGGACACTGATCACCAATAGCACAGATTGGCACAGGTGGGCACAGGTGGGCACAGATTGGCACAGGTGGTCACCAATTAGCACAGGTGGGCACTGATTGGCACAGATCCCAAATAGGCACTGTACTGATGGGGCACTGTTTGGGCACTGTTTGGGCACTTTTTTATCACTGTAAATTTTTTTTTACACTCACTGGAGCACTGAAGGCACAGATCGCTGCAAATATCCTCTCTCTCCTCACACACGGTCTCTGTGTGAGGAGAGAGAGCCGGCAATGTGAGATGATCTCATATGTTTACATTTGAGATCATTTCTCATTGGCACCGCTGATCGCTCTGTAAATGGCCGCTGTGATTGGCCATTTACAGCGATCTGTGACTGGCTGTGTCCAAGGGACACGGCCAGCACAGAATTTCCCCGATGCGTGCTCGTGAGCGTACACAGGGAACGAGGAAAGGGGAGGACGTCCTATGACGGCCTCCCGGAAATTGAGGTCCGTGCTGTAGCTATCATTTGGCTATGGCCTGGACCTCAAGTGGTTAATCAAATTGCCACTAGGAAGAACTTCTGGTTACAGTCTAAAAGATCATAAACTCAAAAGATTGAATTTAGAGCCAAGATCACCAATATTTTCTTAGGTACCTTTGTTGTAATAATGAACTGTTCTTGATGTTTTTAATTTTCCATAAGCTTTGTATTTTTTTCTCTCATTATACAATTTTTTTCTAAGCAAATTATTTTCTTTTCATGCATAAAGGGACCAAGGGGAATGCCTGGTGAGAGAGGACGTATGGGACCTCAAGGTACACCTGTAAGTTGCATTTTGCCTGCCTTATACTTTAAATCACTACTTATTGGTAAAAAATCCTTAATCATTTTACACACAGGTACTGTATTACTGAAGATAGTATAATATATTTATTCGAAATCTAAAGTTTTGAAAAATAAAGGCAAATATTTAAAATCCTTGTATAGTGGCAATAAGATGCAGTAATGACATTAGAGTAGAGACAAAAATAAAAACCTCTACAGTAATTCAATATATATAGATGTGAAAAAATTGTGTATAGATGTAGAAAAAAATTAAACATGTATTTACTGTAGATAATTATGTTTTTTTAAAAGTTCTGTATTTCATTTCAGGGTGCAAGAGGTGCTAATGGGCTTTCCGGAGCAGCTGGAGCTATAGTAAGTTTCAGTTTTATTTTATGGAGAAAGGGAAAAGCGCCCCCCAAGTGCAACAAGAAATGACCATCTTGTAGGAACAGTAAATCCCGCTGGGCAGCTCTGCAGCGGTCTTGCTGTGAATGTGTCATATTGCAGATCACCGACAGCCGCGCTGTCGGATTCCAACACTTCCTGGCAGACACAGAGACACGATGAGCGAGGAGATGATGTCAAGCCTCGGATGTGACACGTGTTTAAAGCATGTGTGCTCCCTAATTAGGCCATAAGGGGAGCCATCTTAAGTGTGGTATATATGGGCTGGACCTGGATATCATGGGTAGGAAATAGAATTACAAACCATTTAAAGGGGCACCCTAACATACAAAAACTGTTTACAGTGCTGACATATTTAAAAAGTATAAATTAGAGCTAAAAACTTCATAAAATGTATGGGAAGTACATATTAAAATATCAGAAAAAGATCATACACATAAAAAAAATGTATCTATATGTATGTGCTAACTATTGTACTTACTGGTTGTTGTTTAAAAATCAACATTGAAGAATACAATCAGAGCTTAAGGGTCCTGTATAATTAAATAGATAGATATAGTTAATTGCGGCTCGTTAACGACGAATACACTAGATATTACGCATAATCATACCATAATATGTACAGCACTACTAAGAATTATTCTTCTAGACTAGGAGGAAAAAATTAACTACAGAAAGATAATTCAATCTATATATCCAAATAAACAATTATCACAAGGATATTGGAACTTAGAGAGTGACTGAATACTTTTTAGGAATAAACTATCAAGGGATGTGGTTCTGAAGTGTGGGGCTAATTAACCGGTTGGAGGAGTACAAGGCGAAGTTATGGTGAGACCCTCCATTTCACCTTATAGATTATTAAAAAATGTTTACACGTGGGGCATCTGGGTTTCCAGCACTTATACATGCCTTTAAGGGAAAAAAAAGTAAGAGAACGGATCACATTGGTGGAATTGTGTTTGACCCTACTAGGAGCAAGATTGACCTTAATGTTTCTAGCCCGTCTATAAGAGACCTTTGGTATATTTGTCAGGGATGCTTCCAGGTGAGGAACCTCGAGTAGGATGGACCAATGTTTTTGCAATATGTGCTCCATCTGGCTAAACTGGGTGTGAAATTGAGTTGTAAACCTGGGAGTTTGTGATCTGAATAGGGTTTGTATGGTATTGGTATGGACCTCCTGATCACGATAATGCAGGAAGGCATCTTCAACAAGTGTATCCGGGTAACCCTTGTCCTGAAATTTATCCTTCAACATATAACCAAGGGAGATGTAGTCTTGTTTGCGGTTACAGTTGTGTTTCAAGCAACACAATTGGTTTTTTGGTATATTTTGTACCCAACGGGGATGATGGAAGCTCTGATAGTAGAAGTAGGAGTTGCCAGCCTTAGGTTTGGTGTAGTTTGGGGTAGAATACTCGCTGATACTTTTCAGTGCAATTTGCATCCATACAAAATGGATTTGCGCAAATCACACTGCAAAGAATTGCATGCTATTTGGACAGGAATGCGGTGCAATTCCTGTCCAAATCGCATGCGGTTTCCCCACCGCTCCTGTGTGCACCCAGGCCTGTCATAGTGATTTCAGCCTGGGTTCACACAGGAGCAGTGTGGGAAACCACCTGCGATTCAGACAGGAATCACACTGCATTCCTGTTTTAATTGCATGTGCTTATTTGCAGTGTGATTTGCGTACATTCACTTTGTATGGATGCAAATCACACCACAAAGTATCAGTTTTAGGTATTGGGAGCATTTTCACAAGTACAAGTACTTGTGACAATACTCAGTATTGGCACCAATACTGGTATCATTGCATCCCTAGTTCTGGGCATAGATGGCACAACTCTAAATTCAAAAAGGCCAATTTGTCAGGATCACTCACCAAAGTCAAGGACAATCCCATACTGTTGGTGTTACAAAGTTTTACAAAACTATTCACAGTGGTGGTAGGGCCATTCCAGATAATGACAATATCATCTATATATCATCCATAGAAAATGATGTGTGCTGCAAAGGGGTTGTTGTGCCATATAAATAGCTGTTCCCAAGACCCATGGCCAAAATGGCATAACTGGGGGGAAATTAAAGCTCCCATAACAGTGCCCTGGGTCTGCAGATAGTAATCTTTATCAAATTCAAAGTAATTATTGGTCAGGCAGTACTCAGTGGCCTCTGAAATAAAATTGGCCTGTTGTGGGATTAGTAGGGGGTCATCTTCCAAGAAGTGTGCTACTACTCTCAATCCAACCTCATGTAGTAGTAGTAGGGTAGTGATGTTTAAAGTGGCTCCCATCTAGTTAGAGCCATAGGTACATGGATTCCCAAGAAATAAAATGAACATCTGTAATAAGTGAATTCTGTCATGGCTATATGATGGAAGGTTTTGGGCCAAAGGTTGTAAAAGATGATCAATGTATATATAAAAAATAGCTGGTAACACTTTCCATTGCTGCAACTATTGGAGGTCCAAGAGGGTTCACTGGGTCTTTATGAATTTTTGGTTGCATTTTTGCAATTTTATTTTGCATTTACAATTTGTTTGTTATGTGTATCATCTTCAATAATCTATAAAGATATGCTCATATTTGATTATTTCATTATTATTTTTGTTTGCAATTGAATCCAGTCCAGACACTTTTGTAAGTTTTAAAAGAAATAGGGCAGCTACGGTGCATAACCTGAATGGTATAATATCAACAAGCATATTTATAAAGCAGTAAATTTTACATTCATCAAACACTGTAGAAGAATCAATCACTGTATTTCAAACATATGCACCAGGAAGGTAGCTATACCGCAAGTAATAATATTTGATAAGATGTTATCAAGGTACTTTTTGCAAATATTGCATGTCATAATCTGCCAAGTCACATTTGTGAACTGCTGTACTGATCTGAATTTTAGTTGCTAAATGTCTGTTAGTGTTAAAATATATTTTTAATACTCCACCAGTCTTTCTGAAATGTATATGACTATAACTGTGGTATCTGAATGTCATTGTAAACAATAGGAATCAAATCTCAGAAAACAAATGCATTTTTCTGTTTTGTCCATCAGGGGCCCATAGGTTTGAGTGGTGCTGCAGGATTTCCTGGCATCCCCGGTATGAAGGTAATAATGTTTTATATATTACTCATATAGTGGTAATATATCTTAATCAGAAAATTATCAGACCTGCTTAGAGTAACTCTAAACTTTAAAGATAAATATTTAGTGAATATGTCACTATATAGACATTTATGACACATTTTCAAACAGTAGCAGCAGCTACTGTACTACCAACAACCATGTAGTGCATGGTTCTGTCCGCATAGATGCAAATTTATATCACCCATTGGCTTCTTTTAACTTTTGGAGGCTCCAATAGTTTTTTTCTCTACCATAAGGCCAAAAGAAAGGTATCACTATAATGCAGTTCTATTAATGAGGTTTTTACTTTACATACATTATAGAAAATACCTCAGAGCTGTAATAAACTATAAACTGTCATTGTAAAACAAACATCAGTTTTGTATAGAGTTGACCTATAAGAATATTATTGAGAATATAAATATATTTAATTAAATACCTGAAATAAAATGTATGTGCAACCCCCCCCCCCCCCGGGTTTTTACTGATATCTAGGGCTCTGTTAGAGGGATTTAATACTACTCTCTGTCCTGCAGACTAAAGGCAAATAGCCTGTTCACTTTTCAAGAGAATTTGCTCCAGAGCTTGAGCGTCGCTTTGCAAATATTACCCATTTGTGTGCTTGCATGTGATTGGATGATGGAAGACAGTAGAGCTTCATCACATTAACTAAGCCTTGGAGCAAATTACCTTGCAAAGTACAATTCCTTTGCAAAGTGAACAACCTATTTGCCTTTAGTAAATTAACCCCGATGTTTTACCAGACAAGAAGTAAGGGACAATCTCCAACCGCAGCACAGATATAAGTAAAATGTTTTTCTTAAGTAGTGTAATAGAAAGCTAAAACCCTCGTCATTTTAAAAAAAAATTTATTGCCAATGTCCCTGTTGCAGATTTTTTCTTACGTCTTGTCTTTGTTTGGTAAAGCTGTTGTCAGTGGGACAGTAAGTAAGGGAAAATCTCTCTAATAAAGTCTCAAATAGCAGCAAAAACCTAACAGTAGTTCTAATCCTTCTCTACTTCAACACTTGAAAAAAAAAATAACTGTGTAGCTGTATATTGTAACAGCAGAACATGACTATACCAACAAGTTCACAGTTCTGTAGTCTGCAGCCACTGCAGAATTCCACAGGAGATATCAAATGAATCTTGCTGCTGTAGAATATGAGCATGAGCTGGGTGAAGCTAGAAACTTTGGTGGGATTATACTGATAAAGTTCCTGTGAGATAGTGGTGGGTGATTCATTCTACTAGAACTTACATATAATGGGCTAAAATCCAGGGGCGTAACTAGAAATAGCAGGGCCCCATAGCAAAATGTTGTATGGGGCCCCCCTGCAAACAGCCCCCCCCCCACAGCTGCCCTAGTGTCAATGCAGCGTGACCTGTGCCACATACAGCGTGACCTGTGCCCAATGCAGCGTGACTTGTGCCCAATGCAGCGTGACCTATGCCCAATACAGCGTGACCTGTGCCCAATACAGCCTGGTCTGCCTGTGCTCCATACAGCCCCACCTATGCAGAGGAAGAGGCAAGCCACCCGGATCAGCAGAGAGTGGGATTGCCCGCTGTAATAGCTTTCATTTGAATTTCCTGTCTTCCTGGGGCTCATCGTCACATAGCCCCACCTCTTGGCCCGACGCATTTGATGACATCACATGTCCCGCATTGGATCGGCATTCTGTCTATCAAAGGCACCGGGCCAAAAGGTGGAGCTATGTGACGTGAGCCCCGGGAACACTGGAAGTTCTAATGAAAGCTATTACATCGGGCAATTCAGCTCTCTGCTGATACGGACAGCTCGCCTCTTCCTTTCCTCTCTCTTCCCCTGGCTGAGAGACTGTGCCGGCGGTGCTTTTATCCTCACTGGGCCCCACTCGGCTGCGGGCCCCATAGCGCCCGCATGGGTTGCTATGGTGGTAGTTACGCCCCTGCTAAAATCCTTTATGAAGGCCAGGGTAAGCTCAAAAAAGAAATGTAGACATAGTTGATTTAAGTGCGACATAGATGAAAGCCAGATTGCTGTAACAAACTGGGTGCTGGTAAATGTTGGATGAGGAGATGGATGTAAATGCATATGCTGACAACTGTCCCTTTCTCATTTATTTCATGGTTCTTGGAGCCTTTGCAGAAAGTAGTCTGTATTTTCCTTTCCTGGATGCTTAGTAAACCTATCGAATGAAAAATATTCTTTAGTGTCTTCTAGTAGTTACATGACTTGGTGTATTCTCTTCTACATTATGGCAGCAACAACCAAGAGTTTCTGTTAGTTTACAAAATGCTTCCAAAGTACAGGTCTATTTTAAACCTAACAAAGGCATAAAGAGGATGTAGTCTACCTGCTTGGAGCTTCCACAAGACAGTATTGTACGAGGCCACCTAGCCTCTTAAAATTATTGTATGATCAGAAATCTGGGATTCTGGAAACCACAATTACTGAGTCAAGCAAATGTGCATGTCAGATATTTCTAACTCTTCCCATGGACTGACCTTGCTGCCCCTCAGACAGAAAGAAAAACGGAAATTGTGCAACACAGAATTACTTACTCACAAGTTGCTTTGGAATATTTCTAAGGTTTCCTAGATAGCATCAACAGTTTAGCTATTGACGTCTAACATTCCTTTGAGGTTTTTAGTTTTATGTGCACAGTACAAATATGAGAGAATTTTTTTTCTCTCCTTCAACATGGTTTTAGTCTGATGGTCTTAAGCCGGCCATAGATTGTTTAATTCTCCCGATCCAGCTGAGATTTGAACCATGTATGATCAGGCTGATTGTATCCAAGTTGATTGTTAGATCAACTTGGGTACAACCAGTATCTTAAATTTTTAATGCAATCACTACCTGTGGCTATAGCCACAAGCAATAATTACTGTTTGTTCTCCCAGCAGGGATAAAACAAAATTTTACAGCGCACACATGCAAAATGACATTTACCTCTTGCAAGGCTTATTTAAAACAACTAGACATTTTCAAAAAGCATTATCAAAAAATATGGGGATTTGGTGACACCATATTGCCCACTTACTGCGACAAAGTACCCCATGATTAGTGGGTCCTACACTATACATAGAATGGGAGATCCTGCTTCTCTGAACCATGGGAGCAATACACTCCTCTATATGGGAGAACTTGAGGTCTCCACCCGTGACACAGGTGGACTCTAATGAGAGGCACTTGATGAGGGAATGGGGTGCTCCTCACCCAAAAGGATTTGGTCAGAATCCATACAATAGACAAACACGATATTTGGGGGGCACACCCTAAAAGATGCATTAAAGATGGTGCAGCCATAAGACCATACAACAGAACAAAATATTACAGTGCACACATGCAAAATGACATTTACCTCCTGCAAGGCTTATTTAAAACACCTAGACATGTTCAAAAAGCATTATCAAAAAATATGGGAATATTGCTCCCTGCACCCCCCCCCCCCCAACCGGGAGAACACAATAGTTCCACGGGAGGGGTTCCCCCATCAATACTATCTGTGTTGATGGGGGAATTGAGCAAATTGAGCAAAGAAAAGCGCAGAATCTATGGCCGGCCTTAGATTGGCACTTTTTACCACAGTACTAGGTAAGGAAACCACTTGTAGAATTCATCGATATTCAGTAAGTTTATAATATAGTGAGAGGCCTGCGACTTTAATGACTCTCTCTTTTATATGGTTTGGTATATATCTTAAATGTGCATAAAATATTTACTTGCATTTTACGTAAACATACAGAAGAAATAAAGAGCAGTAAGCCTATTATAAAACCTTTTCAGATTATGGAAATATAATGTAGGGCACACTTTATCATTTTCCTGGTTGTTCGTAGAATATCTTTCACTTATAATAGTGCATAAATTATTTTGAAGTTCTCTTGTGTATTAGCATGCATTAAATGACAGCCTGCAATTTTAAAAGTTTGATGCTCTATGGGTTTGACACACAATCACGTGGCAAAAGCTGACCACGTTAATCATTCGAGGTCCACAGGTGCTACTTACTCACCAGTATTGAGACAGCTGCAGCTGAAAATGTTACAGTTGGCAGTGTCTTATTATTTATATGCCACAAGATAATGAACCGCAGACTGTTTTAAACAATACAAGTTTTCATTACTTTAAAGAGCATGTAATCTGTTAGTTTCCCATGCATCGTTGGCTATAGAAAATTCCCAAAAGCCTTTAAAACAACTAGAATGGAAAACATTTAGCAGATTGAACAGAAATAATGTGAAATGCCCTAAGGATAGTGCATGCTTTTTTTTTTAAAGGAAGATGTTTGTGGAAATGCTCACAGATCAGACATTTCACTTAGGATCTTTGTTGTAGAGAAAACTGACAAATATTTTATTTGTGCTTGTTACAAAAATCAGCCACCTCTGCCTTTCTAAAAATGATTAGTATTTTGCAAAAGGGC
Source organism: Aquarana catesbeiana (assembly GCF_042186555.1). Taxonomy (NCBI): domain Eukaryota; kingdom Metazoa; phylum Chordata; class Amphibia; order Anura; family Ranidae; genus Aquarana; species Aquarana catesbeiana. The sequence goes on from NC_133329.1 coordinate 253,388,206, forward strand.
ACTATGAAGTCCAGTCCTTTCTCATTTGCTTTTCTGAAAGTATCTGTACCATAGATACCTACAGAGGTCCATGATTGTTACACAATGTCTTCCCTAGCACACACATTTTTAAAATGTTTTTAATTTAAATGTTTGCACCGAGATTAAACAATTTAACAAGATATATTGTGGTCAGTCTTATGTCTGAGAGTCGGAGAGGTTAGTCAGAAAACTTCAAGATCTACAGTCTCAGTGTACACTTGGTCCTATAGCTGATGGCTTTCCAGGTAGTGTATGCTCAACTCTACTCAGATGTTCAAAAGACTCCCAACATGATGAAGCCACACCTCTACTGAGCAAATGAAGGCGCCGGGCTAAAAAAAAGGCATTATACACAAGGTGAAGATAAAAAAAAAATAAAAATCCAGAGTAAAGATTGATAGTCATAGCATAGAACATAGCAGAGATACTTTAGTGGTTGTAGGACAGGACGGGCACATGGAGTCAGACACAAAGGACATATTGGCTCGGAAAAGAGTCAAGAAGGCATGATGTTTTGGAAACACATACAAACTTCAGAATAGCATACAGAACTAAAAGTGCAAAGCCAAACAGAGAATAAAACAGTAGGACCAGTCGCCATAGAAACCAAATTTCTAAAAAGCAGGATGGGAAAGGTGGGATGCAGACTTTGCAAGAAACTAACAATTGTAGATGTGAACATCTGCCATTCTACACTATAGAAAGCTTAACTGAAGACTCCTAATAGCTGTTAAGATTAATCTATCCCATGTTGCATTTCTACATTAAAGCCTAAATGAAGTCACAGAAATAGAATAGAAGTTCAGCCAGATAGATATTGTATTAACAACCTCCACTTGTGTTGTCTTACCTCCACTTTTATGTTATAGCAGTTATGCATCCTTCTCTTTATTTGTATATATATATATATATATATATATATATATATATATATTTTTTTTTTTTTTTGATTCAAGGGTGAAGCTGGACCAACAGGAGCACGAGGCCCTGAAGGACCCCAAGGGCCAAGAGGGGAGACTGGATCACAAGGACCAGCTGGCTCATCAGGTCTTCCAGTAAGTCAGTTTTAAGTATGTAATCATTTGAAATAAAAGAGAACATTGCATATTAAGTTGCCATAGCTCAAATTAAATTTTATAGTAGCAATAAAAACTCCTTTTGAATAAGACTAAAGACTAAATAAAGACTGCATACTACATGTTTTACCTAAACAGGCTAAAAATCTTATTGCATGTAGAATTTTAACTAAAGCATATGTTTGCAGGGTGCCCCTGGAACTGATGGCACGGGTGGCGCTAAAGGACCTTCTGTAAGTAATTTGTCTAATATTTAAATTATATTTGTCAGTGAATTGCTGGTTAGAATGTTCTCTTATAAAATGTGTATGTCTCTGGTTCTAGGGTGTTCCCGGTGTTGCAGGTTCTCCTGGCCTTATAGGACCACCTGGATCTCCAGGACCTCAAGGAAGTACTGGAGCACCTGGTATTCGCGGCTCAGCGGTAAATATAATAAACAAATTATGATATAATGCAGTTTTCATAGAAGTTGACAAAACATGCATACAATACAGAAAGTAGTTTGTGTGATGTGCTGGGGGGGGGGGGGGGGTAGATGCACTGAATTGACAGATCAGGTATTTCATAGTAACTTTAAATCATTAAAGACCATCTGATTATTTTTGAATGAAATGAGGAAAAGAACAACTAATTGAAAAGAATGACACCATGTGCTTACTGTCTACACCCCAAGCAAAAGTGTAGCTTTTAATAATGGGTCAAGAGACAAGAAAATCTGTTTATTACAACCAAATCCACTAAAAGTGTAGGAGGTAAATATGTATTTTTATTTATTACAGGTATTTATACATCACCATTGTTCCATTTTACATATTGTACATTCACATCAGTCCCAGACCCCAAATAGGTTACAGTCTAGCTCACATTCATATATACATATACTAAGGCCAATTTTTAGACAGGAGATAATAAACCTAGCAGCATGTCTTTGGCATGCGAGAGGAAACCTACCCAAACAAGGGAGTGTGGGAGTAAAACCCTACCAAGGAAGAATTAACAAACTCCATGCAGATAGTGTTATAGTTCAGATTCAAACAAAGGACCCTAGTGCTGCAAGGCAGGTGTGCTAATCACTAAACCATTGTGCTATCCTCTAGTTTTAAAACCCAACTCTGGGCACATGAAAAAAATACCTTCGCAGTGCTCCCACCCCCAGACTACATGGACTAAATTCTTGTTAAAGTAATTGTAAAGGTTCTTTTTTTTTTCAAATAACAAACATGTCCTTTCCTGTGCAATGGTTTTGCACAGAGCAGCCCTGAACCTGCTTTTCTTCTGGTCCCCTACCCTTCCTAGTGCCCCCATAGCAAGCAATGCAATTGCAAAGGGGGCACTCGCACCCGAGCCCTGCTGTGTGTGCAGGAATCAATAGCTCCCACTGCTGCCTCCATGCCCAGTGATGGGAGAGATAGAGGACCGCTGATTTTCTCAGGCACAGTGCTGGATCAAGCTCAGGCTCAAGCAGGTATTTAGGGGGAAGGGCTTGGGGGGGGGCTGGTCTCAGAAGGTTTTTTTTTTTTTAACCTTAATGCAGAGAGTGCATTAAGGTAAAAAGAAAAACCTTCTGCCCTTACAACCACTTTAAGTCTAAGGGGAGAGTAATAAGAAGTAATGTATACCTTTTACCTTACTCTCACTCTGGTAGGTTCCCTCCATTTAAATGACAAGTCCCCTGCAGCCTCCTTTCTAAAAACATTCACAGCTATAGTCACACATTGGTCTTCTCCACATACATTGCAGGACTAATAGTCATTGATTGTATGTGATAGGACTGAGGACAGGGACAGGGAAAAGAGAGTTACGAAGCCTGCTAGAGCCTGCCAGAGCAAGAGCTAAGGTAAATAATACAGCCTTTTCCTTAATGAGCATTTAACCTATGCTGTTTGAGGGGCCCCATTGCAAAGGTATTTTTTTCTAGCCCAATGGAAAGTACATGTCCTGACTAACAGCAGAAAATCACAAGATGCTTGTTATTACAGTATTGTTAAAAAGAAGCTGCCCCTATATAATTTAGTTTGATTTTGGCTTGACTTTCTCTGACTTTTCCTCACTTGAGTTCCACCAACTACCATCTCCCTGCATAGCAAGAGTCTCTTTACTGGCCACTGACAGGAGGAAAAACATAAGCATGCACAAATTAAAATCTAACAAGGGTGTGTTTCTCACACAAGCATAGAATTGGAAAGCCTTAGGTTTAGGTTAAACTGATTGGAAGAGAAGAGATGGAGAGCACTCCACTCTGGTCTACAGATACAACACCTGTGTTGAAATAAAACAAGATTTTTCTTTGCTGATAGATGCAGTATTTTGTAATTTTTCCCAAACGACAATATGAAAAATCTCTTTCATCAGGTTTATGAGAGATTGTGTTGAACATGTTTTAACAACAGTAGTTTGAACCAAAATCTATTTTTGATTTAACATGAACATACAGGAATATACTTAACTAGTCTCTTATTTATTGGTTAATAAATTAAAAAGCAAACAAAAGCAACATTTAAATGACTTATTATAGCATATAGAAATGCTGTATATTCTAAGTGACTTAAAACAAGTAAAAATAACAAAGTAGCTTGCATCACCTTAAATAATATATAAGATGGTTACTGAATAAAGCATCTATCAGTAAAGCCTCGTACATATGAAGAGAATATTGGACGAATGATCATCTGTTTTTTTTTTTTTGCCTGCTAGTCTCGTTTCAAAAATTGAGAGGTTACAAAACCTACAAAAATTCTCGTATGACGAAATACAACTTCGGAAGTGATGTAATGCGTTGTATTGTATTGTAATGTATTCTTTCATTTCCGAGCATGTGTGGTCTTGCTCTTCCAATTTTTTTTGGATGGAAACTGTGCTGAATAAACAAAAATCATATGATCTGGTATTGTACAAGAAATATTTTTGTGTTTGTCCCTTCAGACATTTTTGGATGAACTGTCATGATCGGCTCTCGAAAGCTGTGTACTAACAATTAGATTATCATATGATTGCTTCAAAAGTGGTATTTCATCCAATTTTCTGATCGTGTGTACTAGGCTTAAGAATCCCGTGTTTGTTCCTTACGCAAAATAGGTGTTGTCCATTCAGAGCAGAGAATGTTATGCTTGTCATCTTTTTTCTTTAAAACGCAATTAAACCCTTCAATGTAACGGTTTAAAAAAAGTTACTTTTAAGGCATGCCTGGAATGCTAACTGTCATTTGGTTGTGCTCTCAACTAAACTGTAAAACCATCAAATGGCTGGTGTCATAAGTGATCACATGTACAACACGATGGCAGTTGCAAATCAAATAGAGTCTAAGATCGAAGCTTTTTGGCTGAAATGTATAGTAGGGTTTAGGTCCACTTTAATATTACTGGAATATAAAGCAGTCTAACTGGACACTGGGAGTTCACTTAGCAGGGCTATGATATGAAGTCATTAAATCAGTCCTAGTAACAAAGAAAAAGCAAATCAGAAAGGGCACAGTAGAAGCTTTTCTGTGTTATAAAGGAAGCAGCGGGTACCTTCCGTCCCCTGAATGTTGAATTTTTACTTCAACATTTTAATATAGAGCACAGACTTATTTTAAATAGACTAATTAAATACATACAATATACTGTATGTTAACTGTTTTAACTGCCAACGGAATGTCTGATTTATTGAACGGGATGAAAAGTGATATTTGAAGCTTCTAAGCTGTTCTACTTTATATTTTGTGCCATTTTCAATTATGGATGAATGTAACTGGCATAATGCAAGAGAAGTCAAATTACTCCAACTCCTTTAAAGCTAATCTTCCTATCAAGAGAACACACAGCTTAAAGCTGCCCATATCTGGTCATATCAGTCTCCACCCCCTTCTTCTTCTTCTGTATGACTGACATGGGCTGCTGACAGTCTGCTCGCTCTTGAGACTTCAGCTCTTCTCCCACTCCTCCCCCCTCCTATACAGGCTGTTCTCAGAGTTTCTTTACTTCACACATCTTCCCCATTCTCCTCTCTTATCAAGTCCCAGGAAGGAAGCTGCTTTCTCCCTCCTCTCACTGTGTCAGTGACACCGAGAAGCAGGATAACCTCTATTCTGACAAACTTTATTTTAGTTCTCTTTCAGTAGAATGGAGCAGAGAAGTAGCTGAACATCATTGATTCCTTCTTTTCTTGCACAGTACAGTCTCCTGGAGCTGAAAATCCCACAGCTCAGCATACTGTTATGTGCCTCCGTTTCTTGTTAACAGTGAGATGTTATAGAGGCAGAGGCACGTGACAAGCATGCACTCTCCAGCTTGTGGCAGTGTGGAAAGCATGGTGGTCACAGCTAACAGCTGAAGTAGGAGAGAAGGAGGGTGCAGATCACTGCAGATGTAACCACCCACTCTAAACTTTCAAATCTGAGGAGGACTTTTACTCAGCCCTAACCAGAAATTGGAATGGGGATACAACAAAAACAGTGCAACACAGGAAAGAAAGAAAAGCTGTTCTGTGGTGAGGGTAGTTAATGCTATTTATTTGTACAATCCCATGCTTCTCCTTTAAATACTGTTTGTAATCTATTTGAGTCCTTTACCAACATTTTTGACAACCCCTTTGTTGCTTTGCTTAAAGGCTAAGTTCACCTTTTAATTTTTTTTTAATCTAAATTCCAGCTCCCCTATGTACCAGCTTTCCTTTAAGTCTACACAGGATTACCTCACTCTCTTCATAGCTTTTTAAACACACTGCTTGATTACTTCTGACTTACTTCTTGGTCAGACTTTAGGTCATGACACAGGAAGGAGTTGATCAGCTGAGGGTAGATGATGCAGGGTGTGTGCTGATGAAATCAGCTGGTCAACTCCTTCCTGTGTCATGACCTAAAGTCTGACCAGGAAGTAAGGCAGAAATAATCGAGCAGTGTGTTTAAACAGCTATGAAGAGAGTGAGGTAAGCTAGTGTAGAATTAATGGAAAGCTATTTTATTTTTGTAAAGGAAGTTCATTAATGCTATATTGGTGCATAGGGGAGCTGGGATTTAGAAAAAAAAAGGTGAACTTTTCCTTTAAGCCTAGTTTTCCGGCATGCCCGTTCAACAGAAGATGGATGTTAGGCCCCGTTCTGTCAGACAGGCTGCTTTACACACTGGCCAATATTCAGCCTGTGTATACCAGCCTTTAGCCCATGTACACCCATGCCTTTAGCCCGTGTGTTCCAGCCTTTTAGTCTAAAGTCAGGTACACAGGACCAAAAGTCAGCCAGTTCCTTTTGGTCCTCAGCATTCGTAATTAGTACTTGCAGCCAATGCTGCAGTGCTGATCTGTATACACTGACAGGAGGGGGGTCTCCTTTCTGTCAGAATATATTGCTTATGTGGATGCGGGGATCTGTCAGTTTTTTTTGTTCAACCCGCTGGTTGAATGAAAAAAACTGTGTGTATGCCATGCTTAAAAGAGGAAAATGGAAGTGGAATTCAAAAGCCCACAACAGACAAGGTTTGCACACCTCAATCTACTTTTAAAGCACCCACACAAGCGGAGTGTATATGTTCGTATTTTTCTGAGCATGTAAATGATGACATGAGGCTATGCAGGATTCAGAAGCACTATAAAGTATGCAATGTTAGCTATAAAAGAGAAAATGTAACATCTAGTGTTTTGGCATTATTTTACATGATGAAGCTAAACAGACTTCCTTATGAACTTAAATAAGAACCAACGTAGCTCTAGAACTTCCATCTGCTTTATGTGTGGTCCTTTGGGTCATGATGTTCTAAGGTCCTTGTCCAGGTTCTCAATTTTTTTTCCTCTGGAGATTTTCATTGTAGCTTTTCTTTCTTATATAACAAATAATTGGCACAAAGAAAACACATGGTTTGTTTATTTTTTTAAAGGGCGATCCGGGTGTTGCTGGTTTTAAAGGTGAAAGTGGTCCCAAAGGTGAACCTGTGAGTAAATGTATTTATTAAATGTTATTGTTATTATGTTTTAGGGTGTAAGTAGGAATTTGTGTAACAGTTATAAAAAAAATTTATTTCATCTCAGTATTATTGTTTAGTAATACTCTCTGCTACTTATCCAGGGTCCCCATGGTCCACAAGGTCCAATTGGTCCACAAGGAGAAGAAGGTAAAAGAGGTCCCCGTGGAGACCCAGGATCAATTGGGCCACCAGGCCCAGTTGGAGAAAGGGTATGAAAAGCCATAATACATCTAAATACAATATTCTTTTAAAATACAAGTCATTAAAATGGTTACATTTTTTTAATTTATTACATATTATAGAAGTAAACAGATGTGTGATTTGTAAGTATGCAGTTATGTGTTCCTGACACAGCTAGGGTTTTACATGTCAAAAATAAATGACATTTGTTGTATGCTTTTGAAAGTGATTTCTGTTTCCTAGTAAAATAAATATTTAGCTTCAAACTGGAATCACTCTTTCATCCAATAATGTTTAAAAGGGCCATGTTTGTAAAACTATTGAAATGTTTTTTCTGTATCTACAGCAGGCAGACCTATATATTTCTTAACCATATGGATTCACCCAGAGTTTGTTCATGATCAGAACAGCTGGAATTCTATATTCAATTCTTTGGACAAAACAGATACTTTACTTTCCTATTGTAATGATCTCTGCCCTATTAAGTTTTTGTTACTAAACAAATTGCCTACTATCATTTACAAAATTCTGTTAAGCTGGCTAGTAATTTTACTAGAAAGACAAGAAACAGGGGTGTGCATCCCAATGCACCAATGGCCAAGAGAGAGAATCAACCTTTGTTGGTTATAGAGTATGTGATACATACACTCATTTGTTTCTCTTTTTTTCTTTCCATTATATACTTTATAACCAACAAAGGTTGATTCTCTCTTATTGGCCATTGGTGCGTGGGCATGCACATCCCCGTTTCTTGTCTATTATGTTTTTTGACCTGCTTCTTTGCAAGTGAAAAGGCAATCATGGTAATCAACTGCTGAAGTACCTCAACTAAAAAGTTTTAAACTGAACTTTAGCAAATTGTTTTTTTTTTCATACAGTAAGGAAGGGCTAGAACCCCTGAGATGCTTTTATCTCTGTGTCCCTATTAGAGAGATTAATCCTAACATCTGTACTTCAACATGAAAACAGGAAGTAGGTGTAAATCTCTCCAATATGAGCAGCTAAAAAACACCTTTGTTTAGTAAAGGTCAGAGTCCCTTTTTTTTATTCTCATGGGTCTCTATTTTGGAAATTTCCCCTAGTTTTCTATTCCTGTGATATCTTGTGTATCAAAGGAGTGAATAGGTTTTACCAGGTCAAAAAGTAAAGGGAAATCTTAAAAGGGAAAACATAAAAGAGGTATAGGTGTATTTTTATCAACTTTACATGAAGTGAAAAAGGCCATGCAAGTTTGTATTTATTTAGTATGGCCTTACGGAAAAAAATGCTACCATTTCATATTACTTTTGTTGTATTTTCATGAATCATTTACCTTTCTGATATTCCTATCAGGGTGCACCAGGTAATCGAGGTTTCCCGGGATCAGATGGTTTACCTGGGCCTAAGGTAAACAAAACTTGGTTTTATTATACTTTCAATTCATCTGTCTTAGAAAACACAACACAAACATTTGGCCCCATAGCCCTTTCTTCTTAAAATTTACCATTTGATAACAGAAACCATGTAATTCCAAGGCACACATTTTTCTCTTCATTATATTTATAATCAACGGCTGCTTTAAGTTTAAAGCTCTGGCTATCCAAAAGTGTTAATTTAGTTATAGGAGATGCTTGGTGGGTGAGCTCCCAGCCTTTTATTTGACTTTATTACTTCAAAAGCAATAAATTACCAAATTTGCTCCTACCCACCTGGGAGTTATTAGAACTCCCAGCCATCTTTGCATGTACCTACTTCTCCTGTTGCCTTCTCCATACTTTATTATACATTAGGTCCAACAGGGTCAATTGTTCTATTACTGTTTATAGCCAGTGTTGTATTCTTTAATAATCAAAGAAAGTTTTAATATATGAAGGATCCAAACATATAATGCGTTAAGCGCTGCCACTAATGGACTTATGTAGTAAAGAGTTATTAATCTAACTCCTAATTGCTGTAACCCATGTCAGGCAATTAGAATATAATGCATGTACTGAACCTATGAATTATAACAGTTATACTTTTTATTCTAAAATATAATTTTAAAGCTAATTTGCATTAGCATATATGAATTTTAAATATTAATTTTAAATATGGGAAAATAAATTATGTTACGTATACTGTGTTTAATGTTAAACTCTAGCTCAGTTGCAATTTTTAATGACTTTTATAATTTTAATTGATTTCTTATTCAGGGAGCTCAAGGGGAACGTGGAGTTGCAGGAACCTCAGGACCTAAAGGGGCTACTGGGGATCCTGGTCGTCTTGGAGAGCCAGGACTTCCTGGTGCCAGAGTAAGTTTCACGCAATAGAAGTCCTTACACCTATACTCAGTGTCAGGACAATGTCACTGGTGTCCAGGGTGAAGATGAAAAATTGTGCCCCTTCCCCCATGATATGTGAGAATCCTGTCTCAGCAAAACATCCCTCCCCCCCAAAAAAAATCCACGTTCAACACTCTAGGCATAAATTCCCTCTGCAAGCCAAAATTCTCCCCTAACAAAAATGCAAACATTTTCCCTTATTCCAGTACAAATCCATCCCAAGCAGCAAAAATTTCCCCCCATCCTACCTTGCAGCTCAAATCTCCCTCTTCTAGCACAAATCCCCTCCCCCCAAAAAAATCACTCCTCATAGCATAACCCCCTTAATTTCCCCTCCAAGCACAAATCCTCTCCCAATCCCCCCTCCTAGCATAAACCCCACAAAGCCCCCCTCTTAGCATGCATCTCCCGCAAATCCACCCTCCTAGCACAAATCCCAACCTTCAATTTACCCTTCATAGCACATATCCTCCCCGTGACCAAATCTCACTTGCTAGCTCAAATCCCATCCAACCTCCTAGCACAAATCATCACCCCCCCCAAATTTCCTCTCCTAGCACAAATCCCCTCCATCCCCCCTTCTAGGTCAATTCCTCCCCAACCTTAAAGCCCCCTCTTAGCACAAACTCTCTGTTCCCAAATCCCCTCTCCCAGAGCAAAATCCCCCATGCTGCTGGGAGAGGAGCAGTCTAGGTAGGAGATAAGGGTCAGTAATCAGATCATGCACCGTCCCCATTACCTCCTGTATCAAGGAGCACTGCTCTGACAGGAGAGAGGAACAGGAGGGGCAGAGAGCACAGTCCACTCCTCCTCATGGCTCTCTCGACCTCTCTGGTTCAGTCACTACTCCTGTAGGGAGTTCACTGTCATTACACTAGTAGCTGTAGCGGCAGGATTTCACAATGTGGTGCCTCCCTCCCCCACATGAGTTTACTGCACCAGGGGCAGCCACCCTTCCTGATACCCCCTTGTCCCAGCCCTTCCTGTACTCAATAAACACTATAGGAGACATTCAGATAAGACATAGCAATGTACTGCATGCCTTTCCTTGGGGTGACTATACACAGCAAGACGTTTGAAAGGGATTCACCTAATTCAAGCATTACATCAGATGGCCATGTGAAGATTAGGCTCTGCAGGGCTGGCTGTTATAAGGAACATTTAATTGGTGGAAAACACTGAGTGCGGAATGCATTCATTCCCTTTTCCAAGGAGTAAAAAGAATAAGTATTTCACAACATGTGAACCACTAGCACCTGTCAGCTGAGCCTGAGAGGAGAGTACATCGGGCTCTACTGGGATGGTGATGCATTAAAAGATGAACAAATGTCATATCTCTAACTAGCTTTATCATTTACTTATATAAAATAAACATAGACAGCATCTTAAGACCCCTAGAACTTGACAACTTAATAGCAAAAGGTCAATTGGTGTAGGATTTAAATTGTTCTAGTTCAATATTTTTTATTGTGTGAGGGTATGCCTATTCACCATATCATTCACTGTTTTGAAGGAAAATTATAATGGTCTTTTGTTTTTACTTTGTTTTTAAAGATTTACAGATTTATTAAGTGATCTTTGATATAATTTTTAATACTTTGCATAAAATGTTTATTTGACAAATAAACATTTACTACAGGGTGTACTCATGCCATTTAGTTTTAAAAGCATTTTAGATGTTACTTTCAATAAAACAAAACTGCTTGTTTGTTGGATGGTTCAGGGTAATATGAAGTACTGATTTTCAATATTTTAGATTCACCTGATTACATATAAAATTAGATTATGAAAACATATATATATTCCTTTACTGAGCACACCAATATATACCATCATTTATTTTTGAAGTTGGCTATAGCATTAAGAAGTCTTAAGTACTTTTGACCAGATCATGACTTTTTTTTATCATTCCTTGCATAGTGAAGTGATTCGCAATATGTTTATAATGAAAAACATACTCTGTGAAATTTAAGTACAGTTGTAAAACTGCATAGCTAATATATAACTATATCTTCTATAATTTACAGGGTTTGACTGGAAATCCAGGAGTCCAAGGTCCAGAGGGAAAACCAGGTCCACTGGTAAGTCACCCATTGGTTATAAAAAAAAGCATCCTGCAAATGAAACCTAACAATGTATTAACTATTGCAATTTTTAAAACCAAATGTAGGTAATGCACACTTTGCATGAACAATAACAGTTATGCCCTGTACACACGGTCGGATTTTCCGACGGAAAATGTGCGATCAGAGCTTGTTGTTGGAAATTCCGACTGTGTGTGGGCTCCATCAGATTTTTTCCATCGGATTTTCCGACACACAAAGTTTGAGAGTAAATACAACAAAAAACCTGCGCTGGCAACTCACCATAAAAAATAAATAATATATGTAGAAGAAATATATATAATTCATGAAATATACAAGTGCACAAATGATGTGAACTGTGTAAGATTAGAAAAAGAGCCACTTAAGAGCTATGCGACTAGAAGAAAATTCAATGTCGCTACACTGGTGACATTAAAAAATGTGACATATAACTTGTTATTCATGACCACAAAAACAGGTGTAAAAATAGTAATAAATCATGATAAAAAAATAAAAATGTGCACACAATAGTGTAAACTGTGTGAAATTGGCAGAAGAGCCACTAGGAACTATGCGACTAGAGAACAATTGTATGTCGCTACACTGGTGCAATTAAAAAGTGTGACATATAGATTGACATTCGTGATCACAATTATGAGTATAAAAACCTCTTATGAGATAGATGCTAAATAATATGAAATGAAAATGAATGAAAACATAAATTTCTATTAACGGAGAGTCCTTTACATCAAGGTGTTTCTTCACAAAAACATTCAGCAGACTTCAAGCTTTCCCATCTACACACTAGGTCTGGGCATGAAGGTAGGCTAGTGCTGGTAGTGGTTATAAAGAGACTTTGGGAACCACAAATCTCACGTTCCACCAAAAAGAGAGGAGAAAGCATATAGTGTAAAAACCTATGGCACCGTGAGATCACCTGCGCATATAAGCGCTACTCACGGAACCGATGTGCAGAGCAGGCATTCAGATATTCCGTCGGTGTTCGCTGCTGAACGGCGTGCGTTCCACCAACTCCAGGAAGTGATGTCACTGCTTCTCGGATTCACAGGCGTAAGCAGGATGTTGCGTCGACGCGTTTCGCCCCTCCCCCAGGGCGTTTTCAAAGGAGTATTTTTTTATCATGATTTATTACTATTTTTACACCTGTGTTTGTGGTCATGAATAACAAGTTATATGTCACATTTTTTAATGTCACCAGTGTAGCGACATTGAATTTTCTTCTAGTCGCATAGCTCTTAAGTGGCTCTTTTTCCAATCTTACACAGTTCACATCATTTGTGCGCTTGTATATTTCATGAATTATATATATTTCTTCTACATATATTATTTATTTTTTATGGTGAGTTGCCAGCGCAGGTTTTTTGTTGTATTTACCACTTAAGTCATAGCACTCGTATCCAGCAGCTGCAACACGATAGCCAGAATATAATATTTTTTGCGAGCGCTGTTATTTTTTATATATAAGGTTTGAGAGTAGGCTATAACATTTTCTGACAACAAAATCTGATCGTGTCAATTCCGACCGTGTGTGGACAATTTCGACGCACAAAGTGCTACGCATGCTCAGAATAAATTCCGAGACGGAACTGCTCGGTCTGGTAAAATTAGCGCTCGGAATGGATATAGCACTTTCGTCATGCTGCAATGTTTTAAATAGTTTAATGCAGCGCACTCTGTCCTTCTTTATAATTCTAGAAGAATGAAGTTGTTTTGTTGCTCATATTCACACAGACTTCTCACAAACTTCTTTCTTTATTATTTATCGTGATTTCATCAATATATTTTAATTTGTCACATCTGACTTAAAAATTTTCATTTTTTTTTAACTCCAGAATATTTTTAGGTGTGTTTTGTGTGTCAAGTTACCACAACACCATTAATATCTTGTATTATTTAATCTCAAGGAGGTTGTTTGATGTTGGTGTCTCTTGTTAATTTCACATTGTATTTTTGAAATGTACCTGCCTCCTCACAAACAAACTGTCCTTTTTGAAGGAAAACACACATAGGCGAGTATAATTGAAACCAAAAATCCTTTATTAAGGGCTCATAACCAAACAAAGAGGGAGGCAACGCTGGATAAACATCAGAAATTGTTGAAGACTTTGGCCCCCAGGGCACACATCAACTATTTCCAGGCAAAATTGGTGGCCTGAGGAGTCCTTATGTAAGGGAGTTCAATCTGGTCCAGAGATCAGGAACAGCAGCAGATGACATGTATGTCCCCAGGCTGTGGTCATACAAGAGCCTGCATCTTTTGTCAGACCAGACTGAACCTAGGTCATCACTCTCTGGTCTTCCTTCCACGCTTCCTTCCACGCTGGGTCTGTGGTGGTGGAGGTGTGGCAGGAGGAGGAGGAGGAGGATGGTCCAACTTACACAGGTGGGTATTGGGTGTGATTTCGCCCCTCACCCCCTTGGTTAAGGTTTTATAAAGAAGGTCCTCACACATGAGGCGTTGGCCCTCCTGCATGTCCTTCAGTTTTGTGGCAGCCATGCAGACAAAGGCCTCTTACGAGTGGGGAAGGCTCTGAGGGACGCAGAAGCCTCCTGAATCAGCCTGAATGCTGAATCCTGCATGTTACTCCCCTTCCTGGGTCTTTTGTTTGGAAGGCAGAGAGGAGGGACCTACGATTCTGTCAGGCTTATACTGGGCCCGGCCTACTCCTGGCTGCCACTTAGCCCCGCCTCCTCCTGGCTGCCACTTAGCCCTGCCTCCTCCTGGCTGCCACTAACCCCCGCCTCCTCCTGGCTGCCATATTACACAGCCTCCTCCTGGCTGAGGTCTTCCTGTATATGAAAAAGGGACATAGTTTTAGTTTTTTCTTTATCAATCATACACAATTTACATCTCCTGACTGTTGCCAATTGAATGTTAAGAAATAGAAAAGACTATCATTCTGAGCCCAGCATTTTTCATTGTTGTCACAATTATTTGTGCCCACTACTGTCTAGTGATATGTAAAACACTTTATTAAATCAGCAATTAGTGATCACTAATAACATCAAGTAAACATCATTTATGTTTTACCAATAAATCTGTAGAAGAATGCTATACCTGGCTCCAGCTGGGCTCCTCCACTTCTTCCTGGCTGGAAGTCCCAGGTTGGACATCAGAAGCCTCAGCTGGGGTGGAAGATAGGGTGGAAGGAAGAGTGGAAGGAAGGGTTGAGAAGGATTCCCTGACTTAAGTCTGGTCTGACAGAAATCGCAGTCTCTCATAGTACCACAGCCTGGGCATATAAACATCATCTGCTGCAGCTCCGGATTTCTGGGAATCTGTGACCTTCTTGCACTCCCTAAGATAAGTGCTCCTCAGGCCACCAATTTTGGCTTTTAAATAGGGGATGGTTGCTGTGGGGACCACCGGCTTCACCAACTCCAGCAGTTTCTCCAGCGCTGCCTGCCTCTTTTGTTTACTACTGTATTGGGGGTGTTTCACCTGCCACAGACAGGGCAGCTCCCTGTATTTGTCTATGAACAAGGGGAGGAAGTTGTGGTCATTGAAGCCATCCATTTTATCTGCAATACACAAGACAAACCCTAATGTCAGGCTAAAGTCTCCATATCGTGTCCCAATATAGGCCTCAATCTAGAAGCAGTATAGGCCCAATTTTAAATCTTACCTTTGTTATCAAGATCGGCGCCTCCGATACTCCTTCCTACGCTCATAGACCGTATGTACTACGCACGCGTGTTACGCTTTATATACACTGCGCATGCGTGAAACTCCGCCTGCCCCTGACGTTCCTTCTAGTCTACTCCCCGCCACTTCTCATTTGGTGCAGTGGGGAAGAGCACATGGCGGAGACATAACAGGTGCGTGCTAATTACAGCAACGAGGAGGAGGAAAGCCCAGAGCCAGAAACATCCCGATCCAGGAGGAGACAATTTAAGGCATCAAATGTGTCCTTTGGGGAGATGTTGGAGATGGTGGACATCCTGAAAAGGGCTGACTATGACGGGAAGTATGGACCTTACCCCAACCCCAATGTCAGAAAGGCCAAGATAATGGTGAAAGTTGTCAAGAGTCTGCACAGAAATTTTGGGGTACGACGATCGAAAGATCAACTGAGGAAGCGGTGGTTGGACCTCAAATTAAGGGAGCACGAGCAGTACAGAAGGATCAGGAGAGTGCTACAAAAAAGTAAGTAGTTGTGCTGTGTTCCTATTCTTTATTTTTCTAACGTTCGTGCTGCTCCATGTGCTTTTCTTAACTGTTGTACAGTTTAAAATGGCAACTTTCATGTTCATGGGCACATTATTCGTTCGTATGAAACATTGTTAGTTCGGGATAGAAAACACCATGTTTTGGACATATGCATTTGAATACATTTTTGGTAGCCTACTTCTCTTCAAATAATTTTGGTGTCTAGATGGGTTGGTAACTAGAATGAAATGCAAACTAGATTCTGTGTAAGGAGAGGACACTCAGCAGCTGTTTACACATCTGGACGCTGAAGCACTAGTGTGGGACACCAGAACACCCTTTTTTTAGGGGGCCCACACAGGTGCTCCAGTGTATACTATAGGGGTGACTCCATCTGTGAAGCTTGTACAAAACAGGTAAGTATTTAAGCTTGACAAAGGAAAAAAATATTTCTTCATCTTGCAACT